>NC_143559.1:25487500-25816250 GCF_054136105.1 Typopeltis vanoorti | reverse complement strand
TTTGACATTAAACTGATACCCATTAACTTTTGCCCATACTGACAGCCTATTTAAATCATCCTGCAAGCTCTCCACTTTGCCATAATTAACTATGACTCTACCTAATTTTGCATTATTAGCAAACTACTGAATGTTTCATTTCAGGTTATTTCCTATATCATTTATGTACAAATTAAACAGCAATGGTCCCAGCACTGAACCTTGTTGCACACCACCAGTCACCCGTTTTCGCCTCAATTCTGCCCCTCTATATACCACTTTTTTGATATCTGTCCATCAGCCACCCTCTTATCCACTTAACCAATGTCATATCCATCCCCATTTGTTCTGATTTGCATAACAGTTTTCCATGTGGTATCTGTCAAATGCTTTTGCAAAATCATCGTGTAGCCATTTCTTTTATCCAACTCAGCTGTTACTCTATTATAGAAAGTTAGTAAATTACTAAGGCATGACTGACCCTTCACAAAGCCATGTTGACTCTCATACAGTATCATAACGTGTGTCACACGTTATGATACTGTCACACGTTATGATACAGTATCGTAACGTGTGACATACATTTTGATTTTATATCACATAAACAAAGTTCCCAGATTATCCATAGTACTACAACTTTTCATGGGTGGGATTATCATCTTATAAACTTGTAGAAAATATTTCCAAATGAAGGGATGAAGTATATAAATTATATGAAAACCAGAAAAAAATTAAACTTAACACTCATAGCTTTTGTGAGTAAATCATCATTAACATCTATGCTTGTGTTGATTGTCATAAATAGCTAGTTGGTTCCTTAATTGAATGAGTGATTTCTCATGTTACCTTTCTGCCGCCTTAAAATATGCGTTGCATACCAAAGTTAAGAATTGAAAAGATCTTTAATGAGCTTTTTCACAAGCTTTTATCTTGTTAATTTTGGGTTGATAAGATTTATCACTACTAAAGATAAAATTGTGATATTTTATTTGCGACTTTATTTTGAATTCAACTCATTTATGACAATTTTTTGTCATGTTGTACCATCACAATATAAAATTATGGTACAAAATGACAAAAATTTGTCATAAATGAGTTCGGTTCAAAGTAAAGTGCAGAATTGCTGAAAATTTACTTTAAAGTTTGATCACATTTGGAGGATGCAAGTAATTCCTAAGGGAAAAAAGTTTTAAAAGTATACTTAGGCATTGTTCATTAGTATTTTACTGTCTTCAAACTCAGATATAAATACAAGGGATTTGTTATTGTTATTAAGATTTTTATTTACATAATAAACAGTTTTGGTTCTCCTGAAGATAATCTTTTTTAAATCTTTCCTAATCAATTGTATAAATGAGTTTGTAATTATGTGTACAATAATTTCTTGCATTTGAAAGATATATGCAAATAGGAAGGAGATGGATAACTTAATTATCTCCTAATAGCTTTTGTCTGTTTGTTTCATACTCTTTGTTTGAAGAAAAATATTTCTTCCATCTGAATTGTTTTTAGTGAACTTGTTCAAGATTCATGCTTTTTATTTTCATTGCATTTTGTTACCAGCAGTAGTTCAATTTGTCTTTACCACTGTATTTTGTGACAGAGAGAACATCGTTAATTCTCATAATGAGCCTTACAGAAAGAACACCATAACAATCCACTCAGGATATTGCAACAAAATTTTCAGCTAAACAGTTCCTCGTTATTTTCAGGTGCATGCCTGAGCTGGAAAAGCTACATGATCACTTTCTGTGACCTTTCTTGTCCACTCAAGAATGTATGCTTATGGCAATCTCTGAGAGGTGGGAGACAGGACAATGATATTTCGAGTATTAATTTTTGATGGCATTTCAGATTAAATGCACTGTCACTTTTGCAGTAAACAGGGTTTACTGCAAAAATTAATTGGCTTAATGAAAAGCATAATTGGAAATACATGAAATTTCACATCCTGTTACAACTTAATGCAATGGTGATTCAAAATAAGGAGGGTACAAAAGTATTTTTTTCCCTTCCAGCTTAGTCTAGAAGTTGTCTGACTAATGGCTTGATTGAGTCTGTTAATAAAAAATACTTTCATTATGAAGTAATCTCAGTGATAGTTATGGTTGTGATTAATTAATTCAAATATCAGTTTGTTGTGAAAATTTGACATTTAGATTGCTTCCCAGTGAAAGGGTAGCTTGGTAAAAATCTTGTTAAAGCAAGCAGGAACCTTAATTTTTCTCAGAAGTCTCATATCTGTGATCTCTTATCTTTGATGATATGCCTTTATTTCTAATTCAACTCTCAGAATCCATAATATTGGTTTGAACACTGTATACTGCTAATTTGGCATTTTGGCTAATTTTTCTCTTATTCCATATGAATTTATCCATCTGGTTATTCACCAGATGGATTAATTCACCACTATACCAGCTTTGCCTATTCTGTTATTTATTTCCATATTTAATTGGCCATCTTCTATAAAAACTGTGCTTTAAGTAGCTAAAATATTTTACTTGTTCTATAGGTTGATTTTTCCATTAAGAATGCAACTGAAGTTTTCTATGTTCTTCCTACCAATTTGCATTGTTTTGGTCTTTTTTTTTATTGATTTTCATTATTTATTTACTAACAAAATAAAAACTCCATATCCCAGTAATTGACTAAGAAGCTACCAGTTACTGTTAGTCATACTGTTAGTTAGTTACTATTAGACTACTGTTCAGTTTCATGAGGCATTTTCGTATACATATAAGTTGCAGAAATAACTTGCATTAAAAAAAAATGTCTACTTATGTTTTTTCTGTACTTTTTTTATTCCATGTCACATGTCATGGAATAAACACATTTTAATTTCTTTCCTCATTCAGTGACATTTAAAAATCTATTTAACCCAGAGTTTGAAAAGGATGAAAAGTTGCCAAGTTGCCCTACTTAAGTCTACTAATTTAAAAAACTTATGAGACATATCTCAAGTCTCTGGAGATAGGTAAATACATGTAATCTATTACCACCATCATCCTACTAGAAGGGAGGTATAATAAAAACAGGTATAATAAAAACATAATAAAAACATTTAAAAAAAATCATGCAAATGATTTTTTTTAAATCTGACTTTAAAAAAAATCATGCAAATGATTTTTTTTTAAATCTTTAGTTTTATATAAACCAAAATAAACACTCAACGTTTTGACCTTCACATGAAGGTCATCATCTGGAGTAAACACATATATACAGAGAAACAAGCTGCACTACAATCTCATTGGCATGCTCAAGTTACTGACCAACCATTATAAATATCAGGCTGACCTCTGGTGGAAAAAAACCTTACTACATCAAAGCTAGAGTCCTATTATTATTATCCAATAGGTTACAAAATTAAATTAAGCTAGACAGCAACATGTTTTACAAAAAGGAGAAAAATTAATAAAAATAAAGTAAAAAAAAAGTATTACTTATATAAGTATACATATAAATTACAGCCAGTTGGTATGGATACTGACCAATAAAAGCTGAAAAATTGCTTAAAGTCTTAAAGTCAGGGTTTTCTGGAAACTAAGTGGGCTGAATGTGTGCCATCCAAATTCTTGGGATTTTTATGCCAGCATTATTGTTAAGATTGGGGTGGTTAATCAAAAATTTCATAGGCTTCTTTAAATTTTCATTCATACCAGGTTTTTGTATGATGTAAAGAGCAAGTACTTTTCCACTCAATTTTTTGTAGGGTGTTAAGAGCATGATCTGAGAGGCCTGCTTCACCAAAATCGTTATATTTAATGTATCGTTTATGCTCATTTTTATGGATAGGGATTGTACGTCCAGTTTCCCCAACATAAGGTAAGTTACAGGTGAAATAGATGCAGTAAACTCCAGGATGTGCCAGTGGGGGAAAGAGGATCCTTAGAGGAGTTGAATATGTTTTTTTAATTTTAACAGTGGTTTAAAAGTGGCATTAAGATTATAATGGTGTAGGATTCTATTAATTTTTTCTGATAACCCTTTAATGTATGGGATAGCTATGGTTTTACTGTAATCTGTATTATTTTTTGATGAAGTTTTATGAAGAACTTTATTAATAGTATTTTTGCTATAGCCATTATTTATAAATATTGCTAATCATTTTTAATTCTTGTTTAAGAGCTTGTTCATTAGAGCAAATTATAGCTCTGTTTTTGAGGGTGTTAATGACTCGAAATTTTTGTGAAGGGTGGTGATATGAGTTAGAATGCATATATTGGCCGGTATGTGTAGGTTTGCGGTAAACAGTGAAGGATCTAGACAGACTGAGGGAAGACATGTGACTAGTGTATCCAGGAAAGGGTCTGAATTTCAATAATAAATTGTATGCAGTCATGTTGTTTGTTCAGGTGGCTAAGGAATGTGTTTAAAGTTTGGTGACCGTGTGGCCAGATAACGCAAACGTATCTAAGCCAAACTGTAGGTTTTAGAGTAAAGGAATCAAGAGCACATTGCTCAAAAGCTTCCATATAAAAGTTAGTCATTGGGATGAGAGGGGGGGGGGATAGAGGTGAGCTCATGGCCGTACCTTCTTTTTGTAGGTAAAATTTATTTTGCCACACGAAGTAACCGGAAGATAGTACGTGGACCTGGTATGGACAGAAATTTAAAGAAGCCTGTGAAATTTTGATTAACCATCCCATCTTAACAATAATGGTGGCATAAAAATCCCAAGAATTTGGATGATACACATTCAGCCCACTTAGTTTCCAGCAAACCCCGACTTCAGGACTTTAAGCAATTTTTCAGCTTTTATTGGCCACTATCTATACCATTTGGCTGTAATTTATATATATACATATATAAATAATATATATATTTTTTAAATTTTTATTTATTATTTATTAATTTTTTCCTTTTTGTAAACATTGCGCTCTAGCTTAATTTAATTTTGTAACCTAATGGATAATAATAATAGGACTCTAGCTTTGATGTAGTAAGTTTTTTTTCCACCAGAGGTCAGGCCAATAGTTATAACGGTTGGTCAGTAACTTTAGCATGCCATGTAGATTGTAGTGCAACTTGTTTCTTTATATATATGTATATACTCCAGATAATGAATGTGAAGGTCAAAACGTTGAGTGTTTATTTTGGTTTATATTAAAGTAAAGTTTTACTCTAACACAGTAGTTATTTCCATAATTTTCATGATGTATTCTGATCACTGTATAAGCATGAAGGAAATGATTCATGTTTAAAAATATCCAGGCAAATAGAAAATTGCATGTAATTGTGAAAATCCTATGTGAAACAAATCAGATGATTGCTCAGGAAAGCATGCAAGGCTTATTCTATTCTTCATTAATGTAGCTTTGCTGGAGGACATGAGATATAATATTTGCATTTATTCAGAGCAGAATGTTATTATAAGAGAGGATTCATGGCATTGACAAAGATCATCCTATCATGCAGTAAATTTGATTCAAATGATGTGATCATAGAGATTCAGTCTATAAGTAACTAGGCATGTAATTAAAAATGATCATTTTTAGCTATAGTGTATAATATATCAGTTAATTTGTGGACATTTCAGTATATAATGATTTGGAAATTAATATTTTGTTGATAATATGTAAAGGTGATTAAATGTTTTTTAAATAGTTCTGGTACTTTCTTGTAACCTTATAACAGTAAAATCTCAACTTCTGGATACCTCTAAAAAGACCATATTTTTCCATGTATAAGATGATACTTTTTTCTAAAATTTTTTGACCAAAAATTGGGGATAGTCTTATACACATGGGGAGGGGGGGGGTAACCGGTCGAGAGACTCCCAGTTGCCGTGGCGAAACTGCCGGTACCTTGTTTCCGCGAACAGGCTTCTTTCAATCACCAGCCTTTGCTAACTCTGTTGATTTACGTCATTAACACAAATAAACCAATTAGGATTCTGAATAAAACCAATCAGAACTCTGAAAGCATTCATACATCTGCAACTCATTGGCAGAGTAAGTTAATGCATTCACAATATTTTGAGCACTAACCCATAAAAATGTCTGAAAATAAAAAACGATGAAGAAAATGATATGCCTGGAACTGAGAGTGATGCATAATTTCTTAGTATGCATCTTAAAAATATTACCTAATTACTAAATATACTTTGAATATTTAAAAAAATATCAAATGTGTTCTGTTTTATGTTTAAAATATTGATTTCTTAATTTTTGGTTCGAAAAAGTAGGGTTCATCTTATACATAGGGGTGTCTTATACACAGAAAAATACGGTAATCCATATTTCTGAAACTACAAAAAGAATAATAAACTTTAATAGAAGTTTATTTTCAGGTGTATGTCCTATATCCCAAATTTTATTTAATTTCAGTTAACCAGAGTGGTTAATAATACCTTAGCGTACTGTATTAATTTTTAAGAAGATAATATTTCACATTCTAAACAAAATTCAGTTTAGGCTTCTTTTTCATTTTCTGCATACACTCTAAATGAATAGCTTTTTGATTATTACAACATATAATTTTAATGATGAGTTGACTCTTTGTGCCTCTGCAAATGGGCACAAAGGGAAAATTGTATCACTGGAAAATTTCAACTGACATATTTTGCATTAAGATATCAGTTTCAATAAAATCCATTCAGCCAGTCTGAGAAGAACTTTACATACTAATAGGTGTGGTTTAAATAGTCAGCACATGTGAATACATGTACTTGACAGTACATGAACAGGAAATTCAGTGGAATTATTGAAGGCTGTCAAACTTTGTGCAGTATAGAAAAAATATTCAGTTGGGGGAAAAAATGCTGAAAAGGTGAATGGCATATACTAAAAATGAAATATTAGTATTTATAATTATTTTATAGTAGAATTAGAATTTCATGTTTCCTAGTGAAGTGAATACCTCCAGAAAGCATTGATAGAACATTAGCCTTGAATATTCAAGTTTAGTTAGTGTTCTTCTTTATCATAAATATAGTATCCTCCACTAGGGATTGCAATACTAGTAAACCATTTAACAGGAATTCAGTGTTTTCCTGCCAGTATTTTTGGTAAATCCAAAACATTTTTAATGCATGTTGTAATAATTTTAATGTTGACTAATTTTGTAAAATACATTTCTTTGTCTGAAAGATCCTGTGACAGATGAATGGAGGCAAATGAATATTTGTCTCCATTTATCTCTCACTCCTCTATGAACTTTATAAGAAGCCACTAATAATAAATGAAATCAGAGCTAGCTGCATGAGATGGTTAGGTCACCTGGAAAGAATGGAGGATAACAGGCTAGTGAGGAGAACCTTTCTACATCACCCAAATGGAAGATGTCCTAGAGGAAGACCCTCAGAAGATGGATGGATAACATTGAAATGGACATGAAAGAGCTGAAGCTGCAAAAATGGAAGGAGTTGGCTAAAGGTAGGAAAAAATGGAGAACTGTGGTGCTTGCAGCTAAGAATCTTAAGGGTTCGTGAAGCTCAAGAAGAAGAAGTAGTTCTTTGTCTGAATAAACTACTCAGACCTTAACGAATCTTGTACCTATTTAGCTATGTGCTTATGTTAGCAGTTCACTGCTTGCATTATTATCTCAAAGATTTCATGACTAATATAACTTTGAAGTACAGTACTAGTAACTCATACAGCTAACACATTCATGCCAGGCTATGCCTTTTGTGAATTGTATGTTAGGAAGGGGAGGTGGGGACCTTTCTTGACTGTATAAGATCTCCCTTAGACAACATCTGGCAAGTGCATTTTTACAATTGTTAAAATGATATGACATGCCAGTTTCAATTTGGTAGACTTTTGTTTTAAAAAATAGTGAATCATCTTAATGTTACTTTGGGATTTATGATTTTCTATATACCATTATCTTATTTCAAGTCATAAAAAAAGGGGGAAGGAGACAAGAGATCTGGGAGGTGATGATTGATAGAAACCTGAAATTCAGGGAATGTATTGCAAAGGTTTTGAAGGTAACCCAGAGGATTGCTGCAATACTGAGAAGGACACTGACCTGCAGAGATAAGAGTTGTCATTCCATTGCATAAAGCCATGATCAGACTACACTTGGACTGTTGTTCTCAAATTTGGTTCCCAGGATTATTTGGAGGGGATAAATTAACTGTGGAAATGGTACAGAGGCAGATAACAAGGATGGGACTATACAATGTTGGTTATGAGGATTGGCTGAGGGAATGGGGACTGCAGAGTTTGGTGGAAATGAAGCTGTGAGCAAGAGAGAGTGAGGAGTGGTTTCTTTGCATGGAGGGTGGTTGAACTGTGGAATGCATTGCCTGATAGGGTGGGAGCATGAACAGTCAATGAGTTCAAGGAGTGGTATGATAGATTTTGTGTTTTGTAGGAAGGACCTCCCACGATGAGTCTTTTAACTCCATGAAGGCCTGAATCATCATCATAATAATAATAACAATCAGTATTTGCTTTAGAAAATTTGCATTACATGAATTCATTTGATTCTTCACTTAGGGAGAAAAATATGTGTGTGTATGTAAGTGAGATTAAATTTCTCTTATCAATTACTTTGAAATAAATTGTTAGGATATTGTACTTAATTTAATGCTGCGATAAAATTTCTACATTTTCTGTGCGGTATGGTGACTTAATAAATTTCTGTTGTCTCTAATCCACTGAATATAATTACTCTAAATATAGCATGCGGTGTCTATATGTTGTATTTAATGCTAAAATAAAACTGTTTTGCTGCAGCTGTGCAATATGGTGTCTTTTGGGTAGATGTTTTTCACTCTGCAGGATCATTTTCATTCCACTACTAAACTACCAATGCATATAAATGCTTTTTATTATCAGTTAGTTTAAACATACTAACCAAATAAAGACTTTCTCTTAATTATTGGTTTTTAACATATCCTGAAACAAACAGAATTCCTCATCCTGCATATATTGGATTTCAATAAAAGTACTTGCCCCTGGCTATCATGAACATGCTAAAGTATCAAAGTACAGATAATCCTCGTATGACACGGATGTCCGCAGAAATGGCGCGTTATATAAATCGCGTTATGCGAGTCTCAGTTCACATAGAAAAAGTAGGGTTATGTTCCGAAATCGTTTTTTTTTTTTTTAATTATATAAACAACAATGATATATCCAACAAAAAATATATTTTTATTTAATTCAGGTAATTCATGTAAGTTAAGAAAACATATAAACTATGAAACAAATACATAGTATAAAAGTATAAAAATTACAAATTGTACTTAAACTTCATTGCGCATAATGCATAAATGTTTTAGGCAAAATAAAATAGTGCATATTTTAATCTTTCATAGTATGAGGATTTGAGGATTGGTTAATAAACACTGGTTTTGTCATTTAATCACCTGATGCATTACTACAAAACAGTAGAGTAATTCTATCTTTGAAAACTGAATCCAGGAGCTGATCTTTCATTTTTCGAAATATAGGTGTGTTTTGCACCTTTTTCCAATATAACCCAGATTCATCTGCATTGAACACCTGGTCTGCACTATAAATATTTATAAACTTTGAGAGTTTTTTGTTTAATAAGATTTCCATCCATAGGAATTTTCTTTTGAGGTGCAATCTTCTATCGAAATCATTAGAGATTTCTCCATTTTTCCATTAGAATATCGCATATACGAGCAACGCGCTTTGCACTTATCGTTGACCCAGCAATAAACACTTTCTCGGATTTTATGTTCATTTTGTTTGATTGTTCGAATTGTTGATTCATTTAAATTCAACCTGCAAAAACTCCTGGTTTTTCTCCATTTTTCAACTGATCCAAAATTTTGGATATTTTTCTTCGAGAGAAATTAATTTTGTTTTCAATGTTGGTTTTTCCCTTTCGTTGCAGTTTGTGGCCATTACTATAAAAATAATTTTTTACACAAAAAAAAGCAAGCATTACATATTGTATGTAACTCACCAGAAAAGTGCTCAGCTTGAGATGAACACACTTATGATTTTTAATGCATTTTCCTGGCAGAAACGAGGACAATTTTCAAAAATAAATGTTTTATACGGTAAACAATTGAGGTACATGCATGCTAAAGGGTATTTCCCCTAATATAAATTTGCTACTTATAATTACATGCAGGATACAGGCAGGCACAAATTTAACGAAGATAAAAATTTATTTTTAAGTTGTGGGGTGAAAAACATGTGAAAAGATAAAGGGTAACTACAATTTGTAGACCATTTTTTTTATCGGAACCATGTTGTATAAGTACCACATTCGACAAGGGTTACTGCAATTTTAGACCGCATTGTATAAGTACTGTGTTATACGAGGGTTACCTGTATTTTGACAATGTTTATTAATGATTAAATTATATTCCATGATTCTGTGTTCTGATAGATCATTTGAGAAAGCAGCGAGTAGGGTCAGTTGTTATCATATTGTGTCAAACGGTAAAAAGTCAAAGGTAAGAATATTTTGTGTGACTTGATATGTGACAGAATAAGGTATTGAAATGGGATTTCTTTTATAGCCATGGATAAAAATTCACAATGGTATTCTATTAAATGTACTGAATGAGAGATGCAGATCTTTCATTCAGTACATTTAATCAGTGCTCAAAAAAATAAATAAATATAAAAAAATCAAAGCAGTTGGTGGAAGTATTAGTGGCTTACATAACTATCTTAAAATTCAGCAAAAATTAATTTATTAAAAAGAGAGGAATAAAAAAACAGACAATACAGCACCTTCAGCAGAAATTATCAGTAATTAATAATTTCAGTAATAAATCTAAATCAGCCTTAATTTCAACTGAAATTAAGATTGATAAATTTAAACAAAAAGGTTTATTTATACATGTTTGTTTCTTATCTTTCAAGCTACTTTTTGTTTTGAAATAAAAATTCCATTTCTTTATCATTTATATTACTAATATTAATATATCTTTTTCCCCCTTTAGACTGGAATAAAAAACAAAAATTCTAGAAATTTCTCTCAAAAGCATGCATTTTATTGAAACGTAAAACATTATATTAAACATGTCATCTTTTATGTTTCATTAAAATTTATTTATTAATATTTATTGTCTTTCAATATAACTTTTTGAAAATTCAAGAAATTACAGGTATTTATGAAAAATTTCACTGAATTACTGGCAATTAAAAGGTAAATTTGCAATCCCCATTCTCCACCCCTTCTTTGTGATAATATTTATAATACATTTTTCATTTTGATTAGTGCAATTTGGAAATATCTAAATTCTAACCTTCGTGGTTAGGATTGTATGGATATAAATGATTGTTGATCCTGTTGGGGGGGGGGGGGGGGTTCAATACAAATATCCAAGTCATGCAACGAAGGTTCAGAGAGGCTAAATTAAACATTTAAAATATAGAAAAAATATATATCTGGTTTGTTGTTTGCTGCAGTAGAATCTGGGAAAGCAAAATTGGATTTAAATTTTATAGACTTGGGATGCAATGGAAATTGAGAAATATCGCTGCAAGCAAAATCTTCAAAATAGGTCAGGAATTTTCACAAATTTATAACTGGCATTTAGCAACAATATAAAGTTACTGCTATTTTGAATAAATTTATGTTGTGTTATTAAATTCTGTTTACTGAACTACATTCCCATCATCAGGGAAAAAAATCTTCTTTTTAACTTTATAAATGATTGGTAGAAAGAGAAAACTGGTTAGAAATAAAATGTGAAGGGGCTCAAAATATTTTTCCGGTTTGTAATACAGAAAAATATTAATTCAGAAGTCTTCTGGTGCAATTTAGGAAATGTAGTTAATAATTTTTGTGTAAATACTTTAACTATATTAGTTGAAGCTGTTCAACTGTGCTCATTAGAATATTAAGCTATATAAATATGAACAACCTTGTTTTCATAATACTTTGATATTCTTAGTTTTTTATGGGAAATGTTGGTTTTATGTTTTCTAAAGTAAATTAAGATCTAAAGCTGTTATAACAAGATTAGAAAAGTTAATCTTTTCATGAAAACCCATAATTTTTAAGGAATTTAGATTTTTTTTTTAACCCAGAAAACTTTGTATTGTTCTTTAATTTTGTTTTAATGAAAAAATAAGAGTTCAGCAATACCTTGCATAATATCGTTTCAGACTACATCACTAGGATGTAGCTTATAATTAGTGTAAAATGCAATACAGTACATTTATTAATTTTTTTTTCAGAAAAGATATATCGATTTATTGATCACATTTTACATTAATATTCATTGTATTGCAGCTGCAAAGTGTTACAAAATTAAGGCAGAACACATAAGCATTCCAAAAAAAAAAAAAAGTTCTCAGTCATTCTTGTTTATATTTATTGCATTGAAATATCTAGCCCCAGTAGTATTGCAGTAATTCTTTGTTTGTAGTACATTACACTGAAACAGATTATATTAATGCTCTACTCAATGCAGTTTCAGTTAGTACTTAATACTTTCAGCATGCATTAACCACACTATTTGAGGTATTGCTGCACTGTTCTTGTGTTAATATATTTAAAGAATAAAACTGAATTCCCAACCCAACCCATAGCCTTTATAAATTAATGGCGTATGAATTAAAACTGTTTGATTCTACAGAAATCACAATAAAAAAAATGTAAAAGAAATTATTAATCACTACATTACATTTAGCCCATTAAATATTCTTGAAACTGCAGTTTTAGTAAAATTTAATTACAAGTAAGTTAGGTTTTACCTGATGAATTTGGCCATTAGTAAAAACATTTTCCCCACAATCTTATGAAACTCATTGTCCATGACACTGCTACCTCTATTGTGTACAACACTGGAGTTTTGTGTCATTTGAAAGATTACATCAAAGTCTAGTGTTGTACATTACATTGGATTTTTGAATCACCAGTTCCACATGCTTCATTGGAGTTGTTAATTCCAAGTATTCTATTATTTATTCAGAATTCAAATGCTTTCTTACTTGAACAAAGTACATTATCACATGAAAATATTTAAAAAATATTAGAAAAATTTCTCACCTCATAATACCACTTCTCTAGTATGAAACTGAGTAGACCAAGTTCTCTAAAATTATTTTACATAGCACTTTACTTAACATATCATTTTCAAGTAGCCATCATATGTCACAACATGGTTTAGAAATTAACAAGCCATTGCTAGCAAGTTTAGCAGAAACTTCAGATATGCTGAACTAGTTCAGTATTTCAGAGACTGCATAGAATATAACTTGGTAAATAGTGTAAAATGCAATACAGCACATTTACTATAATTTTTTCAGAAAAGATATATTGATTATATTTTACACCAATAGCTATTCATTTTATTACAGCTGCAGAAACTTGAGACATGTTCATGTTGCTCAGCATTTCATTTTATATCTCATTATACATGGGTGGTCTGAAAAGTTCTTGGCCTAACAATGAAAAAATGAATTTATAATTTCAAAATTATTTTTATTTTTCAACATAATCTCCCTTAAGACTAATACATTTATTCCAGGGATGCTCCAGTGCCATTATCCCGTCCCTGTAGTGGTTCTCAGTAAGATCTGCAAAATACCCCTCTACAGCTGCAATCACCTCTTGATTCGAAGAAAAACACTGACAAGTGAGGAAGATTTTTAGTTTTGGAAAGAAATAGAAGTCAGAGGGAGCCAAATCTGGGGAATAGGATGGATGTTCCAACAATTCATAGTGCAGATCCCTTAATTTTCCCATTGCCAAAAACACCTTTGTGGGCAGGTGCATTGTCCTGATGAAGGATGATTTTTTTCATCTGCATACCGGGTCTTTTCTCACAAATTTTTTACTTTAGTCTGGTTAAAAGATTGGAATAATATTCCCCAGTTATTGTTTTATCCTTTTCAAGATAATTAATAAACAAAATGCCTTTAGCATCCCAAAACACAGATGCTATGACCTTGTCTTCTTTGGCGTTGAATAACCGGCTTCTGTCCACTGTTTTGAACTGCTGTTTGGATTCTGGTGTGTACTGGTAAATCAACGTCTCCTCATCCATAGTAATAAATTGATGCACAAAATCGGTTTTGTTCTTGTTAAAATGCTCAAGCACTGTTCAGAGATTTTCATGCGAGTGCGTTTTTGATCTGCACTGCACCCATCTTGCGCAAAGCTTTTTCATTTGCAATTCTTCGTGAAAAATGTATCCTACACGTTCTTTTGAAATGCCTATAGTCTCAGCAATTTCATGCACTTTGACTCACCGGTCATCCAATGCCATATTGTGCACTTGATCAATGATTTCTGGTGTTGTTACACTTTTTGGACATCCTTCACATGGATCATCTTCAATGCTGGTACGGCCACGTTTAAACACGGTAGCCCATTTCTTAATTGTCAAAAACAAAGGAGAAGAGTGCCCATAAACTTTTATGAACTTCGAATGAATTTCTTTTGGCATTAAACCTTCTATTACAAAGAATTTTATAACTGCATGATACTGCATTTTATCCATTTCAAGGAAAAAGACAACACTTTGGCTTCCAACAGCTGTATAAAACAAACTATTTAATAGAATGACTTGCAATTTCACATGGATGCTTATGACAGATGTACCAACATAGAAAAAAAAAATCTCTTGTGATTGTGTTGCCATTTATGGTTGAGGCCAAGAACTTTTCAGACCACCCACGTATATTTAAAGAATAATGATCTAATATCTCACAAGAAGCACATTCGACTTTTCTAATAAACTGCTGAAAAAATGCTTTAACTAATAGTTAAATTTTGTTTTGCATATATGAAAAGCTAAAATTGAAAATAATTTTGCATTTCTTTCTTTTCTTTTGACAGCCCTAGAAATACCAAACATTTTTGTACAATGTTATTGCATTATGCCAAGATGCAAACAGAAAAGCAAAATGCATATAAATAATTTCTAGTTTTGCTTATCTGAAGGTCTGTTCAAGCAATACATATTTATCTTTCCCATAAATTCAACTCGTTACTAATATCGTTTTTATGTCAATTTATGTTTCATTATAACTGTAAGGTTCAGTTCCAACACATTTTTTCAACATATAAGTTTGTTATGTTTCATTATATGGATGTAAAGTAAACTTTATTCTACATTGGTGATTCCCATCACCTGTTTAGTAGGAGTTTAATCAGTACCTAGGGACAGCAACATGGACAACCTGCCATGACTATATTTTGTCTGCTTTTGTCCATCAACTTTTAGTTCGTTTTATCTATGACTGCACATCATCCATAGATGTGCACTTATTCTTATCCCAAGTAGGATTAAATTTTGGAAATGCTCTTCGTCAGGGAGGGAAAAGAAACTGGGCACAGTGGTTCCTGGTATACTATATATATCTGCTATACCCATAATAAAAACTTAATATTTTTTGTTTAGTTTCAAAATGAATAAACTCCATTGTGCAATAAGTACCACATTACTTTTTTTTAATATCTAGTATTTGAAAAGGTTGTAGGTATATGTGCACACAGTTTAAATTGGCCATTTCATTTTTATTATAACAGCTAAATTTGGAATTAATGTATTTTAAGTGCTAAGTATCATTAATTTTTCTGCTGTATTTGACTGATCACATGCAACATTTAACATCTCAATTTTTGTAATATTTCTTTCATAAGTTTCCATATACAGCCTGAAGTTCCTTAAAGGTTATGAAGTTCGTTGAGTGGGTCTGAGTGTATTGGTCTACTCTCGCCCACCAAATGGAGGGCTATACATCTTGATGAACCATGCAACTCCTTGACAGTTGAAGGCTGGTTTACATGCATCACTTGTGCTGTTGGGATTTATCTTTCTTATGAAGCCAGCGGATCTGGTGTCAGATGATATGATGCCATGACTGTGCCTTCATTGCAAAACTGAAACCATAGATGTCAATTTCTAAACACCAAATCTGATGTCTATTTTAATGTGGTGGCATGTTGAAATTCATCAGAAGGCTCCTTTGATATGAGAGATGGCTTGGAACTCAGTACCATTCCTGGCAAGCTGGTCCTGAGTTCCAGCCTTAGTGACCGTCTACCATAATTTGATGTATGATTCCCAGTAAGGAAACAGAAACCTTTTCTTTGGGGCGATCATTATTTAGCAAGGTAAATAATTTGGGATCACATTATATTTTTATTAACCTATGATTCACGATGCTGTAGTTATTTAATAGTGCATGTGAAATCAAGTATGTATGCATGAATGTAAATAATTGAATTATTTTCTTGAATAAGGAATATAGGGAATAAATGGTGAAAGAATAGCTTCAAATTGGAATAAATTATGTCATTTAAAAAATAATTCTCTGTGTTCACGTACTGTCACTCAAAAGTGTTCATCTCAAATGTAAATGCTGGTGTTTAAATAATATAAAAGTCATTGTTGGTTCTTATGCTGTTATATTGATATAATTTCCTGTGTCTGCACTTTTGGCTAATGAATATTTTTTGTGACACAGTGTGAAGTATAAAGTAGTAAATATATGAAAATAACTTTTCATATATTTATATCAGGTATTTATTTTGAGGCTAAAATTGTCATGTTCAGGTCATGGTGATAGTACCTAACATTGATTTTAATTTTCATGATTTGATAAAATTACACATTAGAATTTAAAAGACATTCGTTATATTCTAGGCCACCATGCTATTCTCTACCTTTGAATATCTCTTGCACAAAATTGCCAATATGTTTCTAAACTACTGCTGTTTTGTTAAGTATTTGTTTCTTTGTGCAGTTGCCCTTTATATATACACACACACAAAAATTAGTATAAAAGTGCAGAGCACTTTTGTTATTCCTAAGTTTTCTGAATAAATTGTGATTCAAAATACTGTATATTGAATGAAATTACATTTTCTTGGCAATTTCATATAATTAGAATAAGAATTCCTCTGTGTATTTTGAGATAATCTATAAGCGTCAAGAACTTCATCATTATAGATTGTACAAGTGTCCTTCCTTGGCAGTTAATGATTATATGCTTCTTAGTTGGAAAGATCTGTGTTCAAATCCTTTCAGTTATGTGCATAACAAATTTTATGCCTTTTTTCAGGCAGGGTTCAGGTGTCTGAGACAGATGTGTGCTGGAATTTTTTTCCTGTTTAAACACCAATTTTTTTATCATTATTGGCCTTACAACTAGGAGATTGATTTAGGGTCATAATGGCATGATAGCCACAAAATACTCATTCATGTTATAGCAGGATATACACATGAAACCAAAATCTGTTCCAAGTTGGGTTTATGTTTGTTAGGGAAAAACTGGAGTACTACTAAGCTCACCAACCCATCTTTTTACTGTCAGCCTGGCATCTATCAACCTAACACTTGTTTTTCTAACTTTTCTTCTCCTATCCTTTCTAAAAGACCAAATCATCTTAGATTAATTCTTCTCACACAGTCTTGATTGCTATCGTCAAGTTACATTCTTACATCTTCATTTTTAATATGATGCCCCTTAAATGCCATCTGTTCATTCTGATTTTTTTTTTTTTTTTTTTTTTCAAAACACTGTTATCTGTGGTTTCCAGACTTTGATCAGCAGTTTTATTTCTAATCCAAATGCAAGTTAAATCAGTGTAAACATTGTTTTATGTACTTCTAGTTAAATAATTTGGCTAATTTCTCTCTTACTCCATATAAATTTATTCAGTTAGTTCACCAACACACTGGCTTTGCTAATTCTGTTATCTATTTCCAAAATTAATTTGCCACTTCACTAAAAATTGTGCCTAAATAGTTGAAATGTTGGTTCCCCATTCAGGATGTATGCATATTAGCACAAGATCTTCTTGTGCTAATGTGTTGATAATTCTTATCTCTAATTTTGATATCGGGTTTAATGCCACTTTCCTTCATAATGTTTCCTTCATAATATAGATGATATATAGCAGTGGAGATAGTGGACACCCTTAGCTTACACCTGATTTATATCAAACCATCCCCCCCCCCCTAACTACTACCAACTTAAATATAAGTAATGTATTGCTCTGTAAAATGTGCTGTTTACTGCACATAACTGTAGTGTTCTAACCACTTTTCTTGGCACCTTGTCATATGCCTTTTTCCAGATCTATAAAACTTTAAATTCAGATTATTATATTCTCAATGGTGTCTTAAAATGATTATCTGATCTTGACAATCCCTACTTTGACTCAAATCCATCTTGTTCTTCTAGTTTTTCTTAGCTTCTCAAGTATGTTTGCAGCAATCTTACATGAACACTTAACAAATTCCTCTATAATTCTCACATTCAGTTTTATTTCCCTTTTATATAGATGGATACTATGAGTGCTCTACTGATTTCTCTCCCCTTCAACTGATCAAGCCACTGCACATCACTGATATGTTTCCTTAATTTATCACAGGCCCCTGCTCTATAATTTCACACATCTCTTGTTTCATGATACTTGTACCTAGTTAGCCACTTCCCATGTCAGAATCACATGATCACTCTCCCAAATTGGTGACATCTATTATTACTGTATAGGATATTAAATCTAACAGTCAGGTCCCAGATGATGCTTCATTTACATGCTGCATAAGATCACTGTCCCTGAGTAGCTCAAGGAATTCAACCCCATTACTCACACAATATTTTCTGCTTCCAGTCAGTGCTTTCATATTTAACCTCTCTACCAGCCGAGGTGGATGAAGTAGTGAGACTAACTTGCACTTCTTATCCATGTTATTCAATAGGTGTTACAGAATCGTATCCAGATTTATCTGGATATGATTACAGAATCGTATCCAGATAAATCCTGGATACGATTACACTGGATAAAGAGTCCTGGTGGGTTGGGGGGGGGGGGGTTAATCATCCATTTTTATCGTCTTCCTGTCACAAGTCTCATCTATCTGAACATTTCAGAATCATCTCCTTTTTCACCTGGACTGTAGCAACATCCCATTAAATATGTAGAATTTGTGCCAATCTCAATCTCACACAATATTGCTCTCAAAGCCATTATGATTCTTACTTTCTTCAGGTTCCACATTGAGAGGAAGTAACTGTTCCTGAAATCATCAGTAATACCCCACCTCCTCTTTTTTTCTGTCGCTTTGAAAAATGCTGTAACGATTGCGTTCTATTCCTGTGAGTACATTGTCCTCTTTTAACCATGATATGTGGGCTGACTATCAAGAGGCTACAAACTCTGCACTCTGCACTCTTATACTTAATACTCCTGGTGTTTGTGTATAAGCACAGTAGCCTTTTCCTTGTTCCCTTTTCCTTCCCACAATTCCTTCCCCCATCATTCAAGTAATTTGACTATGTTGTTTCCATTGAGGCAATCTCCACATCCCTATGTTGTCCTTAATTTCACCAATTTTGGTATCTTACACCACAGTCCTACCATCTAGTTTTTGTTTCCTTGACTGACTACATGCTCTCCTCCTCTCATCAACAATCTACCCAGCTTCATGCTACCACTCTCACTTGTATACAGACTATCTGCAGCAAATAGATCTCCTACTGTCAGATTTATCCCATACATCCACAAATTCAAGTTGCTTGCTGCACTTCCTGCACATTCTGGCTATCATGACATTCATGATCATTGCTCTTCTCAGCTCTCTACTATCATACCTTGGCAAAACGTAATTCTCCCTATTTCGCTCTTCCTCTGCACTGTCTCTAGAAATGCTTACAAATGCTGCACTACTACCTCATTCACACTTTCTTGCAAATCATTTGTTCTAACCAGCACATTCAACTCCACTGCATATCCTCTCCTCTTCACAGCCTCAGTCACTCTTCCTATCATTGCTCCTCTCAGACATACTTTTGATACAGGCTCCATTTTCACATCTCTCACCACTAGTTTCCATATAGCACTACACTGCTTTCCACCATTCCACTGCAATCATTCATCTGACACTTTCCTTCTTACACCTCCTACTATCAATCTCTTCTCTAAATGTCCTATCTCACTCTGCACGTGCCTGAGTTCATTCCTCAACATTACCAGTTCTGTTCATATCTTTTGCTAGCTTCAGTATCATTCTTCATTTGTTCTTCTACCATTCCACTGTCTTTCGCAACTTCCTCTGATTTACTACACTCCCATGTGTACTACATTCATTATTCCCAACTTTTGCTACACTCATATTGTTTACGTCATTCATGCCACCATTAATTGTTTCTTGCAGCAGAACACCCATTTGCTTTTTCTTAATTTTTTACTGCTCTTTCACAGTGTCTGTTTTTGCTATCACACGAGCACTTATTCTTTTCATTGCATTCTCGTTACTGTCACTGTCAATCACCAATACATTACTGCCCATCAATCATCTCCCATTCAAGTCACATTTTGTGCACACACACTCCTTTTATCTGCCTTAAAAATCCATAATTTATTGACATAATTCAAAAATACATGTAGCACACCTCATGTTTCACAAAATGGCTAAAATCAAAATTCAACTCTTGCATACACAAATCTGCCACCATGTTGCTTTCAATGCCAATCAGTATGCCTCGCTCTAAGTAAGGTATACTGATTTAACATGATTTTATAAACAAACTCGAGCAAAAAAAAGACCACACACTATAGACAACTTCTACAGCAACTACTACACGTAAACACACAAAACTTCACAATTAATTAGCCAAAAAATCTTAATCTGAACCTGGAGCCTTCTTTCCTGTCTACCAGAAAAGCACCACCAACTCCATAAAAAGCATTAAATATGTTAGAAGAAATGAAAGTGTATTGTCAGTTTCCTTTGTGAATAGAAATGTCTAACTGTTGATATTTTTCTAATTCATGGCAAATTCTTGGGTTTTGGGATATTTAACATGCCATTTGTGTAACTTTCTGTGGTTTAGCAGCTGTGTGGAAAGTTTCTGATATTGAGACCACATTATAATGTAAATAAAAAGTTTAATAAAAATGAGCAATTAAAACCGGAAGTTTCATAAATAGTAACGCTTATATCATCAGAGGCACTGGTACTAAAACATTTTACACAACAAAAGACTATGAACAATTAATTAATCATATTAGATGTTATGATAACTTCACAACTGTTATGTATATCAGTTTGACCTGGTGAATACATAATACAACTTTAAATAATTTGTTAATATTGGGGGGAAGTTACTGCTGATTAAAGTTACTGTTGGGAGTTCATGAATAATCTTGACACCTGCCAATAAATCAGTGCTCTTTTCTTTTTTTTTTTTTCCAATTGAAGACTACTTAGAAATGGACTTTGGTGCCAGAGCAGAGAATTTTATCAGTTCTGGTAATCTATATGTGGTGTAAGTATAGTTTGGTGATTATTTCTCTTGGCTGTGTATTGTAACCATTGATATGATGGAGCAAACTTGCATGAACCAATTGTTAAATTTTCTAAAATGTTGCAAGTTGGTTGTTAAACCAACAATGGCTATAAACTCTAGAGCAGTATATACTTCAGTCCACAGTGGCTAGCAGCACTGATCTGGTAAAGAGGTTAGCTAACAGTAATTTCTTGCAAGACCTTGCTTTAATGGATAGATATTCTTGAAGAATTTTCATTACTTTCAACTGCACTTTAATCAAGATCAACTAACATTCAAAAAGTGCAAAAATTAATCAAACTCACAATAAGAGAAAGCTCTGGAAAATTTAAAAGTTGGTATTGGAGAACATGAATCTCAAATTGAAGTTTTAATTAAATCAGATAATTTTAAAGATATTCTGTTTAAGAAAAATAATAAGTTCAGTACACTTCTTGAGAATATGTCTCTAGAAAGTATACTTATACATGAATTTATGTCATTTATCAGATGATCAAAAGATTTTAAATTATTTCAGTTTTTTAGAACCTTTAAAAAGCCAAGTAGATGTTCTTCACCATGGATTGTTAAAACAAATTATAAAAATTCTAATGCTCTCCTCCAAACAGCGTTAGAATTTTTAGGGAGGTTTTAGGTGCACCACCCGAAAAAAGTGAGCAACGTTCTAAAGATGGATGGATTTGGGATATGTATAGAGTTAGTAGTTGGGTGGTTGAAAAGTAGCATATATATTGAATGAAAAATTATGCCTAGTTTCTTAGAAGCTGAGAAAGTTGTTTATACCAGGTGAGGGTAGAGGTAGATATCAGTCTAAGGAGTGAGATCTAATTCTGTCTGGCAATTTGTGTACTATTGATTTTATTTTTTTCCAAGAAAAACAAGACAAAACTGCATTTTGCTAACATTGAAGGATGATGTAGAGTTTAGTATTTAACTCATTGGTTGCAGGTTTGTCGATTAAATAGGATGAATGAAGTGTACTGTCATTAGCAGAGCTGTGGATAGGATTGGTGGTGATTGAGAGTAGATCATTTATGTATAAGAGAAAGAGGATAGGTAATAGAACAGAGCTTTGAGGCACTCTATTTGGCAGAAAAACTTAGAGAGTAAGCCATCCACTATGACATGCAGTGAACAATTAGAGAGAGAGAAGGCTTGCTACCCAATTACTGATGGTGGCAGGTAGACCAAAGGATGTCAATTTATTGAGCTCAATGCCAGACACAAATGCTCTGGAAATGTCAAGAGCAACAGTACATTTCTCCAATCTGATATAATGGCAAGTCCAGTGATGGAATGCGAGCTAAGAGATCAACAGTAAGAGTATCCACAATGGTAGAATTCATATTGTCATTCAATAATAGGCCTCTAGGTAATGGAGAAGTTAACTGTTGATGACTCCATTATTTTGGTGAGGATTGAGGTCAGTAGCAATCGATTAGTAGTTGGACATCAGACTTTTATCCCCTCCCTTATTTTTTTTTTTCAATGTATCCTTTCCTTTCATGTACTGGGAGAAATGCCAGACAAATATAAAAGATTGAAGAGATAATATAAGAGAGGTTTTAGTTCTGGAGCATTCCCAGCAGCTCTGGAAGTGCACCCAGAGCCAAAACAGGATAGGGAGGAGGAAGAAGAAGCTATACCAACTCCTTGGTAATTTTTATGAGTTCACAAGTACAAACTACTGAGGCCCAACTGTGTTGCATATGTTTTTTAACCTTCTTGGTTATAACTAGTCTGTCCTCTTGTTGGTCCAGAATTCATCATGCAAATAAACGGATTCCAGAATAGTGTGCCATATGCAACAGGAGACATACAGTGCACTACTTCTGGTGGTAGAGGAAGTTTGCAATGGTCATCTATGCAGAATCTGAAGAAGAGGATTAATTATGCCAAGAGGTCAGCTTTATCTTTGGGTTCTGTAGCAGTTTTGCCATCTGACAGAAATGCAGGTGAGTAGAAATTGCATCCAGTTGTCTTTGTAAGGAACCAGAAGGCACAACTTTCATTTAGATGGGAGACGAATTATCTGCTATTGGCCTTTATGAAGTCAGATTTTAATTTGCTGACTGTTTTGCATTTATTGTATGCTTTGGCATTGGCTGAATACAAAGCTGGGGTTTTGTTACTGGGCACTTATGGTATGAGTATGCTGAATTTTTTCTTCAACTTTTAGTATACATTTTGTTAAACCATGGCTTGTAAGGTAGGCAGAAATTTTGGATGGAATGGTATTGAATGTCTTTGTGCCAAAAGAAAATTTTCTGTGGCTCACTCAGACCAACTTTTTGTATCAGAAGAGTGGAAGTAGCAGTTTGATTATCAAAAAGAAGAGTAAAAGCTCTGGAGATCCCTGCTCAGAACTTTTGTAGTTCCAAAGGACATATGGCTGGAAGTGGCAGGAGGAAAAGATCAAGGGCATTGGGAGAGTGGAGAAGGTCATCAGGTATTTGGGTTGTATGATTGATGTTGATAGATGTATGATTTGTATGAGATCATTGCTTACACCAGAAATACATCTGCAAATCATCCAACATGTTGGAAAGGGGAAGCCAGTTGGAATAGTGAACATTAAGGTTCATTAGGAAGATGACTTCACTATTTGGATAGCTGGATTTCAGAAAGTTGAGGCTCAGAATTATGTAGGTGATGAAGGCTGAGTGAATTTCAGAACTTGAAGATTGTTAATATAGCAGATGTAACTGAATGGAACAAAGAAACTTTCAGCCAGAGAGAGAGTCAAATGCAGAGGATTCTAAATTTGGCATTCTCTGGCAAGCAGAATTCACAAAGGCAGGTACCACACCTGTGACAAAAGGCTCTGGTTGTAGCTGCAATTTGGGTTTCTTTCAAGAATAGGAGGTCTGGCCTAGATGTCTATAAGTGATGCTGTACATCATTTATGTTACATTTATGCCGCAGATATTGGTTGTGAAATGGATGTGAAAGTGATTTTGACATGCTTTGTATATTTTTGAATTTGTTGAAATTAGTTTTGGAGAGAGGTTTATTTTAAATGCCATGACACTATCACTGTTTGTGATGTATTTCATTTTAATTGGTAATAGATGAAAAGATGTAGTAGGGACATGCAGTGAAAGGCAATACCCTTGAACATGGCTTCAACAGTGCCTCCGACATTCCACTACTCATATTCCCCATCCTCCAGGCAAGACTTGGCAGAATATGTGGGAAACCTCTTGACTTAATACTGAAAGGTTTGGTCTCATGTGCTGTCTCACAGCTGGCATGTGTTGTAATAACTGCTGTACTATTGAAATGGAGGCGGTTTGGGTTCTGTTTGGTATGACCTTCAAGGGGTATCAGTCACACTGCATGGAGAAAAGAGGCAGGAATATTGTAAATTATAAACCAGAACCTCTGTGCCAGAGACTGAACATGGAAATTTGCCACTTCAGTCCTCCAGTAAGTGGGATGGTGTTTCATCAGGCACTGAATGTATTCTGTCACCTAGTCAGTGGTAGATGAGCTAGTTGGCATTTCCTCTGATTAGAAGATATCTTTTTTTCAGCTGGAATACTTGTTGGGTATATGTGAGCCTATTTTGTGAAAACATGCCACACCATGAGAAGGTAGGGTTGACAGGGATAGACTGTATATTACACATAAATTGCCCATTAGTGGCCCAGGACAAAAACTATTAACACAAGGATTTTAATATTGGTAATAGTGACTGGATGAGTAAAATGACTATACATGGGCAAAATGTCTGGAGACCAAACATGGCAAAAGCATGTTTGGGCTTCAGAACAGGATATTTGGTTTCTATCTCCCCCCCCCCCACCCCCATCCTTCATAGATAGAAGGCAGATAGAACCATTTGTAGGCATGCATGAACCTGATACATTGTAATGAACTAGCAAACAAGTACCTCTTAAGATTTGAGAATATGTTGTAAAAGTTCCACAGGCCATTAAAACCAGCAAAAAATATCCAAAAATCTACCAAAAAATAAACAAACAGCATGCCCACTTCATCAACATTCATTGCCTCAACATAAACAAGTCATGTGCACCACCTCTTACATTCATATAAACCAGACCTGCTACTTCACACAAAACCTTGAACTGGCAGCAAAACTATTATGTTCTTGAGCTCTCTAACTACACTACATATATGATTCCTTCCATAATAAAGTTGATATATTTGAATTCATCAGATCCAATTTTCGATGCCAGAGAAAAATCTGGATTCTTCCCCCTTTTGTGATCTGTTCTGGCACAGAATTTCTTTACCAAATTTTGTGTATTAAATTGCTGTTTTTATTGCTTTACAAATTTAGGTCATCACTCTGATCTTAATCTCTTTAAATATCTATCTATGATATGCAGTTTCTAAAGTCCTAACATCCAAGAGCAGTGAAGTTATCTTCCTTGGGGATTTCATTATCCACAACTCAAACACTAGCTTCCTTTCTCTTTCTTTCGTTTTGCAAATATCATTTCTCCTATTGATAATTTAGATCATAACCTTGTCCCGGTTTCCTGTGCTATGGAATGTTCCTCACCTAGTTAGTTTTGGTTTTGTATTCTTCAACTTTACAAAATTGCAAATGGGATTTCCTCCTTTCCATAGTCTGAGTCTTGTTTCTACTCTCTTGACTCAGTTACCAGCTCCAAGAAATAAATGAAATAATCCTTGTTGGAATGAGATAAAGAAGTAATTGAAGACCTTTGTTTATTGTTTCATACACACACACACTATCTGATCAGAAGTATCTGGACACCTACTTGAAACCGTAATCAGATTTTCCCTATGATACACTTTCCAGTAGTTGACATTAATATGGGGTTGGTCCACACTTTGCTTCTATGACAGTTCTAACTCTTCCAGGGAGACTTTCTACAAGGTGTTGGAATGTCTCTGGAGGAATGGCAGCCCATTCTTCCTGAAGAGCTGTAACCAGAGCAGTTCATGATGTGGGTCATTGGGGTCTGGAACAAAGATGGCATTCTAATTCATCCCAAAGGTGTTCTATGGGATTCAAGTCAGGGCTCTGGGCTGGCCAGTCCATTTCTGGAACGTTATTGTTCACAAACCATTCCCTCACAGACCTTTTTTATTATCCCATGGTATTATTACACCAGATCATAGAGGTCAAATTCATGTATTTATACAACACCTTTTCTGGGTTGTTATAAAGTTCACATTTGGAAATATTCATGCAATTTAGTAAATGCATTGGCGATGCTTCCTCGATGTTACAGATTTTGCAGATGGGGAAGACTTTTATGCCATTGCTAAATTTGATTGGTCTTGTGTGGCTGGTTTTGAGGCAGGAGATCATGGTAGTGGCACAGCAATTAAACTTGAAGTTGATGGTAGCTCCTGGCTTTTCTGCTGAATACCAGTGGTGAGTCATTCTTGGAGAATCGTTCATTTTGTTTTCTTTTTGAGTGGTTTTAAAAAGATCAAAATCTGTGGTATCACTTGATGTTACAGCCATTTTTGCTACTTCATCTGCAGTTTCATTTCCCTTTAATCCCACATGGGACGGAATCCATTGGAAAATTATTTTGGAATCCTTATGTAGTTTGTTTATGTGTTTTGCTATGTCTCAAAGTATTTCTTGATGGCTAGTGTAGCAGTTCTTAATAGCTTGAAGGGCTGCTGAGGAATCCGTGAAAAATATAAATTCCTTTGGTTTTGTTTATCGAGTTGTTGCAGTTCTGTGTTAATGATGATTAATTCTGCATGGCATGAGTTGCATCCAATACTGTTAGTTGTTTTTAGTTCTATATTTTGAGAGCCATAGATGAGTACACCACTCCCAGAATTGCTATTTGGATTTTTGGAACCATCTGTGTAGATCTTTATTGAGTCAGGTCCATATTCCATTATTTTTGGAAGAGCTAATGATCTCAAGATTTCAGGGTTTTCTAGGCTTTTTTTCTCATGTTTCTCTATTTCAAAATTGATAACTATAATTTTCCTGTCTTGATTTGGAGGAAATGCTATTTTAAGGAGGAAATAGTTGGCTATTTTATTTGAACAATCCAATGGAATTTTATTTTCCATCATTTCATGGATTGTTAAAAGTTTATTTTTCACTTGGTTAGAGTATAATAAATTTAGTTTAATCCTTTATCCAAGTGTGAGCAAACAAAGTTTGCGCCTGAAAGTATCTTCAGGACTGGGGTAAGGTGGTACAACACCAGAGCACTCCTTGCAAAGGTGGAGCAAGCTACCAACACTCCTATCTCAGTATCTCCCATAATGCAAAACACATCTCCTTGCGGATATGTCTAATGTTATGCATTAAGGGAAGGGCCACAACCCAGACTAGTTTTGACCTTTATTGAGGTCTCTTCAGTGGGAGCCAGGCCACCTTACCCCAGTCTTGAAGATACTTTCAGGTGCAAACTTTGTTTACTCACACTTGGATAAAGGATTAAACTAAATTTATTATATCATGGATTGTTAATTTTTACTTTATTCTGTTTGTTTGCTAATTTTTAAAAAGTTCACTTGTTCTACGATGCGCATGGTTTGCTCTTTTCTCTACAAATTTAGTAAGATTTTCTTGCCACCTAATTTTTAAAGGAACAAGGTTGGATTTGAATTCTGCTATTTTTACAGGAGTTGTATTCCATGCTGCATTTTTCTGAATTTTTATAAGCTTGTCTAAACTTGTTTGTGATGTTTGTATCAACAGTCTGATGCAACAGTCATCAATCTTGTCTTTTCCACATTTAGATATCCGTGCAGTGTTACAAGAGGCCCAAGTCCATTCCATGAAAAAACATCCCACACTGTAACACCACCTCCTCCAAATTTCACTGTTGGCACTACACATGCTTGCAGGAATTGTTCTCCAGGCATTTGCCACCGCAGACCCTCCCATTGGACTGCCACATGGTAAAGTGTGATTCATCACTCCAAATCACACTTTTCCAGTTGTCCACTGTCCAGTGGCGATGTTTAGTGATCACAGGAGAAATGTTTGGTTTATGGGGAGCTGCTCGACCATGGAACTCCATTCCTCTTAACTCTCAATGCACAGTCATGGTGCTGGCTGGACAGTTAGTAGCACTGCAGAACTCCTGAGTGATTGTTTCACTCGATGTCTGGTTTTTCCACCAAACACCTTCTTCAACACTCAACGGTCCCTGTCTGTCATTAAACGCAGCCTACCCAACCGTGTTTTGTGTTGGGGTTGTGCCTTCACGTTTCCACTTCACAATCACTTCAACTGTTGACTTGGGCAACTTGAGGAGGGGTGAAATGTCTCTGATAGATTTCTTACTGATGTGGCAACCAATAACTAGTCCATGTTCGAAGTCACTGAGCTACCCTCTACTACCCATTCTGCTCGTACTTCTCCGTGCCTCCTTTTATATTGAGAGGGGTTGTAGTGACATCTAGATGTCAGTTTTACGAATTACAGAGGGGTGTCCGGATACTTTTGATCAGATTGTGTATATATAATCTCCAAAAGAGAATTTTATTATAGATTATCCAACTGCAGGTTGACTTTAAAAGACACTAATGTAGCAGTGTCCTTAACAGATGCTACTGAATTAGGGAAAGTATTTAATAACTCTTTGTGAGTGATCTATTTTATAGGTTCATTCTTGTACAATTCATTTGATCTTTTCTATTTTTCAGCTTGGTTTAATTTTTCTTTTTATTGCAAATTTTCATGCCATGTTTCCGGACTTGACCGAAATTTCCACAATCACAAGTGAATGTAAGCTCCATCAGCTTTTTTTTGAAATGACATACACCATAAAAACTCAGTGAGCCTCCACCCACTCCCTCCAACGCGTTTCATATAGATTATAAATACTTACTAAATAGCCTAAGGAAATTACAACGTACAATAAAATATACATTAAAATAAATTTTAATACACTTCCAATATTTCTGCAACTTCACGTTGCCATTTTCACAGGAACTTAGAAACAAGACATGTGCACGCAAGCACAATACACAGTAAATGAGGATGAAGCAGGAAGCTATTCTTTCTCCTAAAAGTCCTGATGGTGCCCCCTAGCAGGCAATGTAGGTATTCTTGGTCGTTTGGGCTGAAGGTCTTCTGATGTAGGTTTCCCAAATTTGGGGCAGTCTCATGCAACCATATTTGTTGAGGTTTGGATTGTTTCTTAGGGCTGAGGCTGATTCCATGAATAGCCTTTCGTATTTGAATTTACTACAGTGTATTATCATGGCTTTCTTCCACCATATTTTATGACGAGTATCCAGAGCATGGTCTGCAAGACCAGAGCAGCTATATTGGTGAAACCGGATGTAGTCATTGTGTTCTGAAATTCCTAACACACTTAAACAATCCACACCCCAGAATCATTTTTTTCTTCTTCCAGGGTGAACTTGATTTTAGGGTGTGGGTTGTTTTGTCTTCTCTTCTTAGATACACTAGTCACCTGCCAGCCTGGTGGAACCTTGGTTTTCTCAGTTTATAGAAAACCCACCCACACAGGCAGATACATCTACCAACAATTCCCTCCCCCCCTCACAACAATATGGAGTCATTAAGACACTACACAACAGGGCTAAACTTATCTGTTCAAATGACAGTGCCCTAACCACAGAACTAAACCACATTTTTAACACTTTCTAAGCCAATGGCTACCCCCCCCCCCCCAAAAAAAAAAAAAAATCCAAAAAATATTGAAACCAATAAACCACAATCCCCCCCCCCTCTCCCTGTTCACAACAAGTATTACTCTAAATCCATCACCATTCCCTATATCCGAGGCACCTTGGAAAAATTACAAAAATCCTAAAAAAACATGACTTGACTTCTTGTTACAGACCATATAGAAAATTGGCATCCCTTATCTGCTCCACTAAAGACCAACCTCCTTCCCTAGACCTACCTGGTGTATACCAGGTCCCTTGTAGCTGTAAGCTCTCCTACTTTGGCCAAACAAGCAGGACAGCTAATATCAAAATTTCAGAACAAAAGGACTACATCCTGTTTCACCAATATAGCCACTCTGGTCTTGCAGACCATGCTCTGGATACCCACCATAAAATACGGTGGAAGAAAGCCACGATAATACACCGTAGTAAATTCAAATACGAAAGGCTATTCATGGAATCAGCCTCAGCCCTATGAAACAATCCAAACCTCAACAAATTTGGTTTCATGAGACTTCCCCAAATTTGGGAAACCTACATCAGAAGACCTTCAGCCCAAATGGCCAAGAATACCTACATTGCCTGCTAGGGAGCACCATCAGGACTTTTAGGAGAAAGAATAGCTTCCTACTTCATCCTCATTTACTGTGTATTGTGCTTGCGTGCACATGTCTTGTTTCTAAGTTCCTGTGAAAATGGCAACGTGAAGTTGCAGAAATATTGGAAGTGTATTAAAATTTATTTTAATGTATATTCTATTGTACATTGTAATTTCCTTAAGCTATTTAGTAAGCATGTATAACCAATGTCTAAGCCTTTCCACTAGAATTAGATTATAAATAGTAGTGAAGATTTTGTAATCTATACCTTGACACCTGATTTAGTATCAAACATCTTTCTGTAGCCTTCAGTTCTTCAGACTGTTGATTTGCAACCTAAGTATAAGCCATGTTTTGCTTTACATATGGTTTACCATAAGATTAAGTATTTTGGACAGTTCCTTATACCATATCACGTGCTTTTTTTTTTAGATCAACAAAACTTAAACACAGATCCTCATTATATCAGTGATTTCTTGATTCCTTGTTGTAAGGTGAAAATCTGATCTTTGAAGTCCTTATTTGGTGTAAGTGCAGCTTATTTTATGCCATTTTTTTCTTAATGATTTCTCTTAATATTTTCTCGGGTATGCCTACATAAATCTTTTGTTGGACACTCAGTAGAAATTTCTGTATGTGATGAAGCCTTCTGAATTTTACTCAGTGTAACTGCTGCAAAACTTATCATTAGCAAATTTTAGATTAAATACTACCCCATGGTGCGCTACTTGTCTGGTTTTTGATGGCTTTTTAACCCTGCTGTAAGTATTGAAATACAGTATAGTGCAAAAACAGTACTGAATCACATATTATGCAATTTTATCTCTCAGTTCATCAAGGTTTGAAGGCTAGTCATGGTGGAATACCCATTCCTTCAACATACCCCAAATAAAGGCATCAAGTGATGTGAGATCATGAGAACGTGAAGGGTATGGGAATTCTGTGAGGCTCATAATGAGCCTCCCAGAAGAGTGTTCTGATAAATAGGCTCCAGAACCATGTGATGTGCGACAGGTTGCTCCTGTTGGAATACCTGTGCATGAAATGCAATGTTTCTTTCTTTTAAGGTTACATGGTGATCAGTATTCATATTTATAAATTTAGGGACACAAAAACACACGTGTTGAAAAGATTATTTTATTAATTATTAATAAAATAATTAATAAAATTAATTATTTTATTAATGTTTTGACCCTGTATCGAGGTCATCATCAGAAGGATATACATGTACAAGGAACCTAGCTACATGCTCTAGCCCTGTATACCGGTAAACTAAATCTACGTAGTTAATTAGCCTTTTTCCTAGCCTGACCTCTAGCAATAAAAGAAAAAAAAATTAATTAATTAAAAAAAAAAAAAAGTCCTCATGTATTAATATTCTTCTGGATTTGTACAGTTCTGATTGTTATAATATAATTTCCTTCGGTTGCTGTTGAATGTTACAAACACTTCACCAGGTTGTCTTCTTGTAGTGGGATTTTTCTTTGGCTTGTTTAGGTTGTTATACAGGTTGTAGATGGGTCCACACATTCTTGGAATGGTTAGGCCATCATTTTTGTTGAGATATGGGTTATGTTTGAGCATTTCACATGACTACGTTAATCCAAAAATTTGGGAGATTTTAGACAGGATCACGGGCAACTCAGCCAAGAACTTGTTACTGAAAAACAAAGAAAAATTAACAATGAAATTTCAAGCCCTACAACAACAGAAATACACAAGACCATCAGGATACCATAACGAAAGGAACAGCCAGTCACAAACCGACATCACAAGGAACAGCCAATCACAAACCGACATCACAAGGAGCAGCCAATTGCCCACAAATGAAGTTAGGAGCAGCCAACCACCATCGGACTGCAGCTTGGTTATCAACAATCAAACCAAATCTCACCCAAGGTGAATTCTCACTGCTAAAGAAAGGTTTGAACTACGCCATTGCTCCGAGGTCAGTGAACAAACTTGATATCATTTATCATATCGAGAGAGGTTTAAGATCCCTTCCCACCAGTCTAGCTGATAAAATACAAATGGAAACATTGTGTATACCAAATTCAAACAAAAAACTAAGAAGCAACTTAAACAAAACCGAAAATCGGCCCTTAAATCCTTAAAAAATAACCAAGACATTATAATCACAAAAGCAGATAAAATGCCAGTGTCCTTTTAGACCGTACAACATACATTGAAAAAATGAACCATTTGATATCGGACCACAACACCTACCAAATGGTAAACACTACAACCCCACAAAATGTAACAAAAAGAAAACAACTGAATTAATCAAATCCGTCCACACATAGCCCGAAGAAACAATAAAAAAATTAATACCTCATTATGCCCGCGCACCCAGAATTTATGGCCTGCCAAAAATATACAAAGCAGACATACCATTACGTCCAATTGTTGAAGGAATTAACAGCCCAAATTATCACTTACCCAAAAAATTAGCGGCCACACTGAAGGAATTGGTAGGTCAGTCCCCTTCGTACATAAAAAAATACACAACATTTCATAAATAAAATTAAAAACATTACACTCAACGACCAAGATTTATTAGTCAGCTTTGACATAACTTCCCTTTTCACCAATGTCCCAATCAATGACACTATCTTGCTCTTACAGAGCATATTTCCACATGACATCATGGCCCTCTTTGCCCATGTACTCCGCTCCGGATATTTCGTGTGGATATTTATACCTTCAAAAAGAGGGTGCAGCCATGGGCTCACCGCTCCCCCCCCCCCCAATAGCTAACTTTTATATGGAAGACTTTGAGCAACGTGCTCTAGAGACAGCATGTCTAAAGCCCAAAATTTGGCTCAGATATGTCGACGATATTTTTGCTATTTGGCCCCACGGCCGTGAAGCACTAAATACATTCCTTAGCCACCTAAACAAACAACACAAACGTATCCAATTCACCATTGAAATGGAAAAAACAACTCTCTTCCGTTCCTATACTCACTTATCACACGTCTTCCCTCTGGCTGTCTCTCCTTCTCAGTCTACCGCAAACCTACACACACACAGGCCAATACATACACAAAAATTCTTACCACCACCCAACACAAAAACTAGGTGTAATAAGCACCCTTAAACACAGAGCTCAAACTATTTGTTCTAATGAACAAGCTCTAAACCAGGAATACAAGATCATCAACCAAACATTTATAAAAAAAAAATGGATACAGTAAAAAAAAAAAACTATTCACAAGATCCTCCACAAAGATACCAGTAAGAACGAAAAACATTTCAGGAATGCTATTGACATTCCTTATCTTAGAAGCATTTCTGAAAAAATTGACAGAACACTATGCAAATACAACATTAAAACCACCTTTAAACCCCCGAATAAGTTAAGACACCTTCTTCTAAAGATCCTCTTCCACACCTAGCCCACCCAGGAGTATACAAAATGCAATGCACATGTAACATACCATATACAAGGGAAACAGGGCGAACTATCCCAATTAGACAAGACGAACACAAACGACACATTAAATGCCTCCATTTTGAAAAAAAAAAACGGCCTTTTGGACTGCGCACTCAAAACATATCCCAGGGTTGATTTGAAAAATATGAAGTCCCTGCACTGCACCAAAACCTGGTTTGAGAGGAAATTTAAAGAGTCATGTGAAATGCTCAAGCATAACCCAAATCTCAACAAAAATGATGACCTAACCATTCCAAGAATGTGGAGGGCCCATCTACAACCTGTATAACAACCTAAACAAGCCGAAGAAAAATCCCACTACAAGAAGACAACCTGGTGAAGTGTATGTAACATTCAACAGCAACTGAAGGAAATCATATTATAACAATCAGAACTGTACAAATCCAGAAGAATATTAATACATGAGGACTTGAGCAGTTTATTGTAGTTGTATTTTTAAAAAAAATTTTTTTTTAAATATTTATTTATTTATTTTATTTTTTTTTTTTATCGCTAGAGGTCAGGCTAGGAAAAAGGATTAACTACGTAGATTTAGTTTACTGGTATATAGGGTGGAGCATGTAGCTTGGTTCCTTATATGCATGTATCCTTCTGATGATGACCTCGATACAGGGGTCGAAACGTCAAATGTTATTTTATTAATAATTAATAAAATAATCTTTTCAACACGTGTGTTTTTGTGTTCCTAAATTTATAAATATGAAATGCAATGTGTTTTGCATGACACATCCTATGCAGATTCTGGTTGAACAGAATCAACACATTTGCAATGTAGCATTGGCTATTCAAGGTCACAGTTACACACCCCCTCTCTTCAGTGAAGTAGAGCCTAATTATGCCAATTAAACCGCACACCATGTGGTGAACTTCTCTCTGTTAAGAAGTTTCTCTTGGATGAATTCAGATCTCAAGAAACCTGTAGTTCATCAAGGTTTGAAGGCTAGTCATGGTGGAATACCCATTCCTTCAACATACCCCAAATAAAGGCATCAAGTGATGTGAGATCATGAGAACTTTACTTCAATTCACCTTTACATGACTGCTTAGATGGAAATGTGCTTCGTCTGAGAACCTGACATTATGGTGGAAGAATGGATTTTCATAGCCATTGATTAAGGCAATGATGACAATTGCTTGGGGCATGCTTACAGAAATGATAAACAAACTGCTCACAAACATGTTATAGGCTTGAACCATTTGCTCTACCAACTCCATATGAACGAAAATAATGCTCAACAATAAACGCCTTTTTCTTCCAGCGTCGGCACCATTGCTATAGCTAAATATAATGCCGTAGACTCTACATGTGTTCTTCTATTAATGTGCATGCAGTCAAATGGCATATCTTGAAGGGGTGTCGAGGTTCAGAACTGTTTTTTGTGGTATACCACAAAAAACAGTTCTGAACCTCGACATTCTGATATATTCCTTACTTTTTGATATATTCCTTATTTTGATATATTCCTTATTTTGATATATTCCTTACTGATGCATGTTTTTTAATACTGATCTGTTTTTGCTAGCTATGTACCAAGTTTTCAAAAATAATTATTCCAACATTCAGAATATACTTATATTCAGTTTTTATTTTATCTTTATTGTCTTTGATTCCTTTTCATCTCCATATCCAAGTATTTTAATGACTTTAAAATGTTTTGCAAGTGTCAATTCATCTTCTATTTTATCCAAAAAAAATTCCCCCCTGCTAACTTCTGCTTTTCGTGTACATAATTTCCCTTCATTTTTAAATGCACAATGCTGACTTATAACCTAATGGGTTTTTTTTTTTTTTTTCTCCCCTCATGAAGTTCTCATTTTTCTGTCCTGGCTGGGCTTGGGAGTGACAACTTCACTTGTTTCCTTGGCATGTGAATTCAATTTTGTTCAGTTCTTGTTTTCAAATTCTTTTACTTTTTTTTTTTTTTCTCTAACAACTTGTGGATATATTTGAGCCTGCATTTCTTACCAGTTTCCCTTTGTTTCTATTTTAGAACTTCAGTATATGTTTTTCTTTTCATTGTGATATTAATTTTTATCCTCAATTCTACATACTGGTCACTTTCTATTACAAATAAGAAGTGACCACCACAGTAACTACATGACTATCAACCTAATCCATAGGACCTTTCTTATTGTGCTCCATGTTTGTGCTCTCCATTTGAATTTAGGCACATATTTATGTTGGAAAATAGTCATGATTAGTCAAAATGTCTTGAGCAAAAAACTAATAGGTACTTTCCATTATTGTCTTCCTTTTCTCCAAATTTTACTGAAACATTTCTATATGTCTGGGCCATTTCCTCCCACTCTGCTGTTTATTTCTCCATTAATAGCCAACTTTTCCTTTTTCTTAACATTTCTTTATTGCTTCCCTACTGGAGCCTTCAATTGGACCACAGGTACAAATATGCCACAGTGTCCAATTTTCTATTTTGAAATTTGCTTACATCACTACTTGAAGTTGACTTTGATCTGATCTTTGTCCTCCAGTTTGACTGTTAAGGACTACTTATGTCAATGTGCAGGCAGAGGATCTAGTTGCTATAGGCTGACTGGATTTCAAAGATCAGATCAAAGTCAACTTCAAGTAGTGATGTAAGCAAATTGGGAGCTGCACCGCATAGTTTGGGAACCACTGTCCTAGACAGTTCCCAAACTATGCGGTGCAGCTCCCAATTTTTTCACTGAAATGACACTTAGCCCACATGGTTTTAGAATTGGACCATCAATGTGTTGATGTGATGATAGGAAAGACATCTAATGGACACTGTACAAACCACTAACTATTTCGCTACCTAACAATTGTGCACTGCAACTGTTAGGTAGGCCTATGTTCTGACTTTGGACGCTGTGGAAAAATCCTGATATACTAAGGGTGCCGTGAACCAAAAAAAATTGTGAACCACTGGTCTAGGAGATGCTGGCCACACTCTCAGAGAAATGATCATGCCTCTGTAATACCACTAGGTCATGTATGAGTTTCATCAGTGCAATACCATCAGTTTGCTTACTTCAGGATTGAAATACCTATAAACCATGTGTGACCCAAGGCACAATGACAGACATTGTGGAGAGACTCAATATTCCTTCCTTTTTAAGGTGCAGCTTTAAAGCAGTTATTCCTGTACTGGACTGAACCTAATGAAAATGCTTTGGTCAGCTAGCAAATAATCTTAATGCCACTATTCTGCAAGTGGCATTTTTCATCCTGCAAATAATATCATGCATTGTGCCAAAAATGTAAAGGCTCCATTAATGTCATGTCCTTTCAACTTCAACTTCCCTAAACAGCAGAAGTTATACAAATAAAAATAATTACACAGAAAAAAGGCGAACCTTCCAAGATCTGCTTCACAAATAAGTGTGGAGTTCCATTCTCAATGATGTCCATTGCCCATCTTCAATCTGCCAAAAAAACATGTACTTCTCCGAATAATTAGTTTCTTAATCACTACGGATTTCAATTTTAATTTTGATCTTCTTCAAATTAAATTAAACTTTCCAAGAAATTATATTCTTGTTTAATTCTTTATCCAAATGTAGGCAAACAAAGTTTGCACATGAAGTATCTCCAAGAGCTGAGACATAGATTGAACAACTTCATAAGCGGTACTGCCAATTCTTGTTCACATTCATCACTCCAGCATGCAATCCAGTCCCACTGCTGTATTCACATTGATATTTTCAACATGCTGAGCACCTCTTCATCTACCTCAATTCTGACATCAGTTCTCTGTTGCATCAGCAACCTGCAAAATTTCCACCTGGATGATACATGTTTGCAAGATGATTACTCGGTAATTCAACTATTGATTTGTATCTGTTACTTTCCTACCATCAGCATTGATTAAAGTCATCCTTCAGTAGTTATTCCTCTTTCCACTTGCTATATATATATATATAAAAATAAACTCTCTTGGATTTACTTTAATATTTTTACTAAAGACTGTAAAGAAGAAATCGCATGCAGAATTCAACTTGGTTGAATTCTTTGGAAAATACCACGAAGCACTCAGGCAGACATCCCAATCTGCCTTAAAAGAAAAAACTCAGTAGTTGTATACTTTCAGTCATGACATATGAAAGTGAAACATTGACTAAAAAATGTTGACTTTGACATTGATCAATCTTGAGGATTACCAAGAGGAAAACGGAAATATTATTACTTGGTAGTACCGTTACTTGGGTCAGATCTCAGACTAGGTGAGAGACATTATAGCAGACATTAAAAGATCCAAATGGCAATGGGCAGGTCATTTTGTAAGAAGTAACACTCAAAAATGGACAAAGTTCATATCTGAATGGTATCTAGAGATGGTAAGAGAATTACAGGAAGACCAGAGAGACATTTGGAGGATGAGATTAAAGAGATGGCAGGAACTCAGTGGCAAAGAAAGGCTCAAGATAGGAATGAATGGGGGACTTTGGGGGGGGGAAGGCATTCATCCAGCAGTGGACACAGAATGGCTGATAATGATTTACTTTTGTCTGCTTAACTAATTTTTCTTCATAATCTGATTTCACTTTTTTTTACCATACTAGTCACCCTTCTTGCCTGCACTTTGTAATGTGCATGAGAATGCCTCTTTCTTTATAATTCCCTCCATAATGTTTTCTTTTTTTAGCAGCTCTTGCTTTATATCTACTCGTCCATTTAACCTTCACTTGGTTTATCTTCCTGACAGTGGGTATGTACTATGATACAGCTTCTCTCAAACAATCTGTGACCACTTTCCTATGCACTACTTTTTATTCTTGTATCTTCTCAAGCCATGGCACTACTGCAAGATGCATCCTAAGTCTGTCATAATTACCAGCTTTATAATTTAACATAAACCCTTTCTTGACAGAGAGTATCATGATTAGCAACTTTCCAAAACAAGATTGCATAGTTGCTCTCCCCAATTGGAAACAGTGTCTACCTTGGTTATGGATGCATCTTTTAATGCTATTATCAGATCCAGCACTCTCAAACTCCAAGTCCCGTCCATGGAATGCTGTTTCAGGTAATTATTCCTTAGCTAATGTATAAATTCCACTTCCATCTTGCTGTACCTCCTTTCTCCATCCCGTCTATTTCCATATTTGAAGTCCCCCATAATAATTGTTCTGCCTGTACTCATGCTAATCTGATCTGCCAATGCATTTCATTCACATCTTCCTGTGGACCCCTTGGTCTATAACTGCAACCAACAATATATTTTGACCTCTTTTCATGTCTCACACTAGATAGCCTGAAATGAACCATCTTCCTCGGACATAAAGTCCTCTTTAACTTCTAAGTTTGTTGGTTGAAGTTCTTCAGCTATCATCAGCAATACTCCACTTCTTCCTATTTCCTCTCTCCTCCCTGAAAATACAATAACGTTTCCATTCTGTAACTATCTTTTCCTGTCGACCAAGTCTCACTGATTCCTATAATTTTGGCCAAGTTGAGCTGACCAAATCCAAAAATTCTCTCCTTTAATTTTGAGATATAATGTAATTGCCAGCCTGTTTGGATTTGAAACCTGTCAAACTGTAATCAGCATTTATAATCATTTTTGTGAACACACTCATTTGTGTCAGGACTGGCTGACAGCCAGATAATTAGCATTCATGCTAGCCAAAACAATCAATTCTTTCGCTTCTCCCCTCTGCAAACTAACAGCTTCACTAACATCCTTGATCTTTGCACTTGGATAACATGCTTTCATCACTTTCTCATTAAGTATGCCTCTTATCTCTGTACAATACCTTTTTCTTACTCCCAGGTTCTACACTTTCATACTTTTCCCATTCACATTTTCTTTCATTCTTCCTCCTAATGTACCACACAACAATAATTTTTCTAGCTCATGTTTTGTCTTGTGAAGGATACCATGTGGCCTATTTCAATCCTTACTGTCATTCTCATCCACATTACCTTCCATTACTTCTTTCTTACTCTCATTCATATTTTGCATACACTTCTTCCAAATTATTTACAACCCTTTCACTTTATTTTATATTACGTTGTTAATATTGGTTACTTCGTTCTTGCGTTTCCCATGCAACTCGCATTTCTTTGACTCTCACACATGAAACATTTCCAACTCTCTCTTTCTCTCCATTCTCACAAAATCGATCATTCACTCTTGGCAATGAATACATTGAACACACACACTGGCGCTATGGTTTCATGGCACCAATGGTGCCATGAAAAACACTATCTGAACGTTATCACATATTAAAATTCACACCCACTCACTCAACTTTACAGTAGTAAGTTAAATACTATCAAAGATAATTTCTAAAATGATTAATATTCTCTAAAATAAAATACATCTGTAAGCCATGGGGTGGGGGTGCTGCATGTGATTTGTATATTACACAATTTGTATATTACACATTACAACTATCACTTTCTTAGCTTCCAAGAAATTTTTTTTTTTTCTTTTTTCCAAAGCACTACTCAAATACACAACTGTCAAGTATACAAATTACAAATCTGCCCAACCATTAAATATTTTTCTCACATTTGGGATAATTCTCCAAAGAACTCCCTAAAAAATTCTTGATCCAGTACAGAAGACTGCTAATGAAATCCATTAATAATCTTTCATACAGATGTTCATTTTTTGTTGTGTGCATTTCTGTTGATATTTTCATGGTCACTGTTCACCAGAATCAGCATTCACAATTCTCCAACTGTATTTTAAACTTGTTAATATATTTACAAAACTTTTACAAACTTTTCTCGTCATTGATTCTCTCTACTTCTGTTTTTTGTAAACATCTTCTTTCTTATCTGTTTTCTAAGCACCATTAGAAAGTCTTCAAATATAGTGTTAGCAATTTTCTTTCTTCTAATCTTTTTGTCCATCCACAGTACTAGTTTACGCAGGTTGAACAACCTCTTATTATGCAAGATTACCATAAAAAATAATAATAAAATAAAAATAATGGATGCCACTTTCAGCAATTATCTCTAATGTAATGTTACTTTCTGTTACTACTTTCTCCTATAGGTTGTGTTTCTTTTTGAATGCATGGTATAATTGATATACAGCAGCACTCCAGGGATTGTCTTTTCGTTATAGTAGTGCATACTGACACAAACTTGTGCTAAAGTAAGCAAGCTTCCAATAAGAATAGTTACTGAATGCTTAAATCTTTGGTTTCATAAGAATAAAGTGATCTGCTGTTTGCTTTAGCATGATATAAAATTACGATCTTGTATCCATTTTCTGTTAAATAATTTACTGTATTTTTTAAAAAAGATAAGATAAGCATTTTAATTTATTATTATATCTGATTATATTTTGAGTCTTTCAGTTGACTTTTCTGTTCACTAGCTCAGCAGTCTGCTTGGTGTTCTTATATTTTTATTGTTTCCTGATATTACCTTTATTGTTTGTATGTGCAGAAATGATGGTGATGGAGTGCTTGTCATTGCATTTGTTGTGTTACTTAGTTCTTGCGTTTTCCATGCAACTCACATTTCTTTGACTCTCACACATGAAACATTTCCAACTCTCTTTCTCTCCACTCTCACAAAATCGATCATTCACTCTTGGCAATGAATACATTAAACACACACACTGGCACTATGGTTTCATAGTACCAATGGTTAGGAGGAAAGAATCACAAGAGAAGACACTGGAACATAGTGAAATTCAGGAGTATAAGAAATTGTATGTATAAGAGTAATAAGCGGCCCAAAATTTAAGTGAGGATGAGCAGTTACACAGTGTAATACTTGAACTGAGCCTAAGGATAAATGGAAGTGCAAGAGTATACACTAGCAAGAGAATTTAAAAGAGTAAAAGCAAAGTGAAAGAGGTGAAAAGAGTACTGCATAAAAAGGGAAGTGTGGCATGGCATATTGTGACAGAAGAAATTTGAAGACTTGAGTGCTTCCTAATACTCAACATGAGCTTGGGGAGCATGGTAACGTGCTCGATAAGGGGCAAGAGAAGGAAACAAAAGGCAGGAAAATACATGAAGAGAAAAAAAAAAAAGGAATGAATGTATAGAAAAAGGTTCACAGGGGAAAACAGAATTTGGTAATGTACAGTGATTCCATGATTAGAGATATGCTGGATGAGAGAGCATAATGAAAGCAAGTTTTATAGTGATATATGTAAGTATTTGATGGCTGAGACGTACAAGTAGAAAAGTTGATTGTGTAGATTTTAGAATGAATTGAAAGGTAAAAATAAATAAATATATATATATATATATAGAGAGAGAGAGAGAGAGAGGGAGAGAGAGAGAGAAAGAGAGAGAGCTGGGAACTTGAAAGAATTGTTGTACAAGGCTGAAGATAATAAAAGAACTAAGATTATGAGTTGTTGCTATAGTACAATATGAATTAGCTTGAGTGGCGGGGGAGATGTAATTGTAAATGGCTCAATCCAGTTGTGTAGAAGGAAGTATGGCTATTTTACGTTATAACAAACAGTGATTGTGTGCTAGGGATGACCATATAGACTTAGAAACCAGATTACAGCATTGCAATGAATGAAAGAATTTGAAGGAAGAGGGCTCATTAGTGTATGGGAGAAACTTAAAAAAAATTGTTGACAGCAATGGCAGATTGTATCTCTCATGTGAAGAAGATAAAGCAATTTAGAGTCAGATGGATGAATGACAAGAGAAATAAGAGGAGAATTGCAGGAGAAAAAGAGATTATGGAAGACATAAAGAGAGAGGTGGAGCACAGTTGCATGAAGAATATAGGGCTCAGACTAGAAAGTGGCTAGCATTGTAAGGAGAGAAAAAAAATTAGAATATGAGGAGACTGATGCTGCAATCCAAGGAGAATGCCAAGGAGTTTTTTCGCTATGTGGCAAGTAGTAGCAAAAATGATAGTGGGTGGAGATGGGAATCGGGTGACCAAAGCTGATGACATAGTTACTATTTAATGATCACTTTATTAGCGTGTTTCATCCTGGTACAGCAGGCTATATTCCTAGAAGGATAATGAGTGATGGAGTGTTAGAAATGAAGGAAGAGATATATCATGATATTCTGAATATTGAGTATGCTAATTGTTAATAAGGCAGTGGGCATAGATAGAATTATATATATAGATAGAATATGCAAAATTATACCCGAGTTACGCGAATTCGACTTACACGCTTTTTGTTGGTCCCACCTACTGCGTAACTTTGGGGTATGACTGTATTTGATTTTATCATGGTTGATTTGCAATCCTAGTTTTTTTTTCAGCAGAAATTTTGAGTTGTCTTAATGTTATTCTGTCTTTAGCATTTTCTCTGACTAGACCGATATCATCTACATATTCTAATATTACCATTCTACTTGTGTCATCTTTTACAGTTTCTCTGATATATTTTTCTAAAGCTAAATAAAATAGGAGGGGAAAGGGTATCTCTTTGCTTCAATCCTGTTTTAATAGCAAAAGGTTCAGTCCAATTCCATCAACAATACCATACTTTGACTGTTGGTGCCAATTTTGATTAAATTTATTGTCTTGTGAGATCATCATCCTTTATTTATAATTTTACAATTATAAATAGGGAAACCAATCAAAGCAAAGTCTGTGTACACTAAGATAGGACTTGGAGGTTGTTATGATGTGAAGGAAAACCAGGCTTCTCTGTCATATGCTAATTGATGGATCTCTGATGCAGAAAGTTGCAGGGAAACGGGGAGAATATTGCTGATGTATTTCCAATATGAAGTTCGTGTTCTGCCTCTTTTTCTTTTTCCATCTGAAGGACGTAGAGGACCAGAGCATCAAAAGGGTACAGAGGGTGGATGACTAAGTTGGTGGCCAAGCCATTTTATTTGGTTTCTTTGAACAGTGCTGACTAGAGGATCTTGCTGGGTTTCATCTAATATAGTAGAGTTGGGAATGTGGTCTTCCCAGGAGTAATCTAGGATATTTCTTAGACAAGTAGTTCCAAAGCTATTTATAATATTGGTCGCTGCTTTTGTTGAGATGTTCCAGGTCTGGGAGCCATACAGAAAGATAGACTGGCTGGTGCACTTGTAAAGGCAAATCTTCGTCTCCTTTGAGATGGGGCTCGACTTCTGTGGAACTGCAGTGCTTTCTGTTTTCTTCTTTTAATGTCTGTTAAGGAATCTGAGATGTGTGATCCAAGGTATACAAAGTTCTCTACTTCTTCAAGGTGATCATTTTGATTTATATAGATGTGCCCATCTATCTGATGTTTTAATATCTGTTTTTTGGGAGTTTATTTTTAGTCCAAATTTTTCTGCATTTCTCCTAAGGCTGTTGAAGTGGCTTTGGGCATCTGTAATGGGAGATATTCCAAGTTAATTTAACACTACCCAAGCGCCTTCTTTAAGAATACTATCATAAGCTTTTCTACAAGATATAAATAAAATGTTGACATTCAGATTATATTCCCATTTTTTTCTCTAATATTTGTCTTAGTTAAACATCTGGTCACCTATATCTTTGGAATCCTGCTTGATATTCACCTATATTTTCTTCAGTATATGATTCTTTTTAGTATAATATTAGATAAAATTTTGTAGCTTGCTGCCACAGAAATGATATCCCACTGTAATTTTCATGTTCATTTTTGTTTTCCTTTTTTATATATTGGTATGATTAGTGATTCTTTCCATTCTGAGGGTCTCTTTACTTTTCCATATTAAAATTACCAGATGATATATTTCTGTAGTTAATTCCCTGCCACCATATTTAATGAGATCAGCTCCTATTCCATGTACCTGGTGCTTTGTTGTTTTTGAGTTGCTTTATACTTTTTTTCTACTTCAGCTAGTTAAGGCTTAAATATTTCTGGGTGACAAGTATAATAAGTTTTCTATACAAAAGTTTCCACAGGTTCATTGCAGTTTAGAAATTGAAGTATTATCTTCATCTGTTTGCTCTTTCATTATTGGTTATTGTTGTTTTCATGTGTGGATCTGCTTTTGGTTTCTAACTTCATAGAAGAATTTTCTTTGATTATTTAACACATGTTGTTTCTGGATTTCTTGTAAAATTTCTTGTTCATGTAAAAAAAAATTATTTTTTTGTTCTGATCATTTTATTGGTTTCCTTGCTACTCTCTTTCTGTCTTTGAGCAGCATGAATATCAGATGAGCTTTTAAACCAATTTTTTTCTTTTGTATTATATTTTCTTCCCTCTGCTGTTTTTTATATAGTTTGTTAACATTATATCTCAGCTGATTTCCATGTGTTGAAAAATAGTCACTGTTTATTTTGACACTAAGAACATCACCAATTAGAAAATGGTCATGATCATAGTTGGTTCCTCTGGAACTCCAATATTCTGGATGCAATTCCCATTTCTTTTATGATATGGTCTATTTGGTGAAATGTGTATCCACCTGGAGATTTCCATGTTTGCTTATGTATATTCTTCCTCATAAACATAGTGCTGCTTATTATTAAATTTCTAGCTGCATCCAAATTAATCTTTTTCCATCAATATTTGTTTCTTTATGAAGATTCGGCTTCCAATAATTTTTTTTTATATATATATATTTCTTCCTTTCTAATTTTTGCATAGAAATCCAGTAGGATTATTGTATTCTTTTGCGAAATTTTTTTGAGGATTATTTCCAGTTTTTCATAAAATGCATATTTTCTTTTATTTCTTCTTCCGCATCTTCTGTGGATGTGATTTTAATAAAAGTTATCCTGAGCCATTTTGCTTGTAATCTTAGCTTGCTTATCCTTTATTAAAGGATGATCATATTTTTTTCCTTATAATGAAACCTGTTCCAAGTTCATCTTTATCTGACTTGTTTCCAGCATAAAGTAGTAAACAAGATTGTCTTTCTTCAAATTACCTTCCCTTATCCATCTCATCTCTTGTATTTGCCACTATATCCATTTTATATCTGTTCAGAATACATTATTTCAAGGTTTGGGTTAATATCCATTTAAGTCTGCCCAGTGAAAATTATTTGGTACTTGTTTTGCAACCAGTAGATTTTTTTATGAGATCGGGTTGTTGGTCCCATGCTTAACCCCAATCTGGAGGGCCAGGGTGACTCTCTTCATCTGACTCCTCCCTTTTGAACTGTATGGTTTGTGAGGCCCTGCTGGTAGTAGTACTGTTAGTATAACCCACAGGATCACTGAGATATGCAAGTTCCTCCTCCACACATATCACCATATCAAATAATATACTATACTATGATAATAATAAAAGTTCACTGATTGTTGTCAAACATCAGCAGTCTCAGATATTCTCAGTTTTTTTTTGTTGTTCAAGTTGTAAAATATTTTAAAATCATTTCATTATTGCGCCATAGATTTATCTTCAGAATATGTTAAAAGCTGAAGTGGCCTTGAAAAGTTCTGTATTTGGTCTAGAGCAGTTTCTGGACTATATAAAAAAAAAAAAAAAAAATATATATATATATATATATAAATATAAAATTAATGACTATAGATTTACAAAATCCTTCAATGAGTAAGACCCGCATAAAAAAAAATACTCTGACAAGCCCTAAGTCTTCACCACATAATGACAGAGATAGTAAGCAGCAGATTATTTTAAAATAACAAAATATTTATAAATAGATATTTTAAATATTACTTTGACAACTTTTGACCTCTTTCTAAAGGATTTAAAGGATTATATGAGACAGGCTGGTGAGGTAACATATGCAGATGCCCATAAAGAGTGTGAAAATGAAGGGTAAGTTGTGTTTTCAAAATTTTGGATGTAATTGATTTAAAAGCTCTATTTTTTCTTGTCATGATTTAATTAAACTAGTCAGTTTAACATGTCATAAATATAACTATGATGCCCTGTCTTTATTAATAGCAGATATATTAGTAATGATCAGCGGTTGTTATAATAGAGATCAAAGATTCTAATAATATTTCAGAATTCGAATATATCAACATAAAAACATTTTAATTAACAACAATTTTCCGTTCTGTTTTGGCTTTGGAATCCTTTTTCTGATTCATATTTTTCCTTTGTTTTACACCAGATGAAGTATTAACCTTGAATAATGGATCCTGTATTCAAACCATCATCATTCTAGAAAAGTTTTAGTCAGTGCACTTATAGGACCATTATCTACTTGGTGTGGCATGATGAGTAAATTAGGTTGATTTTTTCTATGAATTTTGGAAGAACATTCATAAATGTTTTGTGCTGATTGATTTTTCTTATGCTCTGAAGTGTACTTATAGTTTCATTACAGCAGTGTAAAATATGAGTTCTCTACTAGTACATACACCATAACTACTAAATTTATATTTAAGGTGTAGTAGTACCTTCCAAAATGTTGGGTGTAAGCTTTGCTGCTAAAAGCAGCAAACTAAACCATTTTGTGATATTTTTTTTGTTAGTTTATGTTGTACATACTTGTTCTAGGGGATTTTCTGTATACTTAATAAAATCTTGAAATTTGGTATTACACTTCTTTGCGTGATATGCCCTGTAGAAAAAAAATAAAAAAAGACGAATGTTCTCCTATCAGATTAACTGAAGGAAAAGGTGTATATGAACAAGCCCCAGACAATCTAACAGCAGAAGGAGAACATTTGCACAGAAATTAGGGTGCTGCAGTGAGAAGCATTAACAACTGTTGTGGAACATGCCGTAGAAAGGGCCGTCTTTGTGAAGCCAAAAACAGAAGGGATTTAAGTGATGGTTTTTCATGACTAATAAAAAAAAAACCTCCAGGTTTTGTTTTTCATTATAACAAAAAAAATTAATTAATAAATAAAGTTATTAAATGTTTAAACCCCTTTGTCACTTATGGGCCACTCTCAAACTCTTCATTCAGCTAGATACCGTCATCCATTCTCCCAAGGATCAACTTCATCCTCTCACACATCCTGGAGTATATTAAGTATTAATTTAGTTTGCTACTTTTAGCATCTAAGCTTACATCCAACATTTTGGAAGGTACTACTACACCTTAAATACTAAATTTAGTAGTTATGGTGTACTAGTAGAGAACTCAAATTTTACACTGCTGTAATGAAACTATAAGTACACTTATATTACTTTGAACACACTAGTAGATCTGTTAAAATTGCCTTTAAGAACACCAAAATTACATCTGCAATCGTCTGTATTTCAAGTTGGGACTGGCAGACCATTCTCTGGATATTCTTTCACACAGGATTAAATGCTAGAGAGTCCCTCAGAACCTGTGTTCACTTCTGTTTTAATAATCAGTATTAATTTGCCAAATATCTGGGAGACAGTCATTCTGAGACCAAATGTAGCCTGACTTCTCCAAATTAATAATGTTATCTGGTGCCTGGAGGGTACTTTGTTAGGACATTTTTTTTTTTTTAAATTACAATTTGAATCATTCCTAAAACTGTCTAGTTGAGTGCTATGTGCTTAAGGAAATTATTATTTGTGCTCTGATAATGCTGTTCCTAATAGCACTTCACAGTATAAACAATGCCATGAGAGAAAAAAATACATTTATTAAATTGCAAACATTTTGCTGGGTTTTCTACCCAGCATCTTTAGAGCACAATTATAACTGTGACAAGCATACAGCATCGAACTAAATAATTTTGGAAGCCATTCAAATTTTAACTTAAACAGAACTAATGTAAAATCATATATAGAAGGATTTTTATACAAAAATACCTTATATACCGACTTTACTGGAAAATGAAAATCCATACTAAATACTTGAGATTAATTAGCAAATTTTTTAATGTTAGTAATATGGAAATAAATTTTAGTGAATTGTTAAATAATGTAACTGCAAAAATTTTGTAAAGAACAAAGAAAATTAAGTATGAATTAAATTGTGACAAAAGAAAGTTCCAGACGGATTAATTTATGACCTAAGGCAATTACTATGGCAAAGGTCAAGTATGTACGGGGGTTTCCTGCATTAACACAACGACGGAAAAAGGTGGCGGGTGCAGATCCAGGAAATACCCAAGAGATTAAAAACGTAGCAGAACCCAAGGTCAAATGAGCAAGATAAAGGGGGGAGGATCAGCCAAAATAGGGAACGGCAATATGATGATGTAGGTTACGCAGTTACGGAAGTGAGTTATTACAACGGAGGTTAGAGTCACAGCAGAGTTTTGCTAATCGTCATTGGAGATGGTTTGTAGCCATCAACGGGATTTTTTGTAGATCTTAGCAGAGGTGAATTGTCTTCAGGCAGAAAGCCATGCAGAAGGAGAGGCAGTATCAATGTTTGTGGCAGAATAAGTTCGTCTTTGTTCTGTTCAGGATCCAGGTTCGGGAAAGTTGTGCTGATTCAAGGTCGGAGTCCTACATTCAAGCCAATAGATGCCAGAAGAAAGAGATAACTGAGTTTTTTGAGTTTTTTTCTGAAGAAAGTTATTACCGGATTTTCATGACACTAAGTTTTCTGACGTTCGCAAAAAAATAAAAACTCATCATCAGATTCCTGACATGTACCCTCAAGAGGTGTACAGGATATGATAGTACTACATGAAAAATTTACATAATTACTAACTTCCTATCTATTTTCCTCCAAATCAGTCTATTACTTGTGGAGACTCCAATATTATCATTATCAGATCTTATATTTCTATCGTCTAAGGCACATTGTACCGCATCAATCCACCTATATCTTGGTCTTCCTATGGGTCGTTTTTCTGCCAACCTGGCAGAGAACACTTGTTTTGCTAATCTTTCCTCCCCCATTCTATTTAAGTGACCATACCACCTGAGATTAGCTCTGCTAACGCATTCCTGGATGCTGACAATGTCAAGTTCTTTCCTAATATCCTCGTTTTTAATATGATATTGCCATTGATGCCATCTGTTCACACCACTAATCTTTCTCAGGACTCTCATATCTCTGGTCTCTAGTCTTTGGTTAAGTGTTTTACTTCTTACCAGATCCATAAGTTAAAACTGGTTTGAACACTGTCTTGTATACAGCTAGTTTAGTGTTCCGACTAATTTCTCACTTATTCCATATAAATTTATTCAGTTGACTTCCTACCATACCAGCTTTGTTGATTCTGTTGTCTATTTCCATATTTAATTTACCATCTTCACTAAAAATCGTGATTAAGTAGCTGAAATGTTTTACCTGTTCCACAGGTTACGTGTTCAAAACACAGTTGACATTTTCAACAAGTTTTGTCTTTTAATTGTTGAAAAAATCAATTGTCTTTGTCTTTTTAATGCTGACCTTCATACCATATCTATTACAACAGTTATTCAATTTAGTCAGGGAATCTTGCAAACTTGTAGCAGATTTATTTAGAAGTATAACATCATCCGCATAAAGCAGAGCTGACATTAACATCTCCAATTTTGATATCAGGTTTAATACCACTTTCCTTCATAATGTGATCCATATAGATAATGAATAACAGAGGGGATAATGTACATCCTTGTCTCACACCAGATTTAACATTAAACATCTTCCTGTACATCCTTCAATTCTAACTTCCGACTTACAACTCAAATACAGACTAAGTATTGTTTGATATAATGCCCCATTGACACCATATAACTGTAGCGAATTGAATAGCTTCTCTCTTGGCACCTTGTCATATGCCTTTTCCAGATCGACAAAACTTAAATACAGATCTTTCTTATTCCCATGCTTTCTTGACTATTTATCGTAAAGTGAAGATCTGATCCTGACAGCCTCTATTTGGCCTGAATCCAGCGTGTTCTTCACCAATCTTTTCTTCCACAATTCTTCTCAACAGTTTCTCAAGTATACTTGCATAGATCTTGCCCGGAGCACTCGGTAGGGAAATACCTCTGTAATTCTCATATTCAGTTTTATTTCCCTTTTTATATATGGGCACTATTAGAGCTCTACTCCAATCATTGGGAATTCGTCCTTCTGTCCAGTCTTTCTGAACTATGCAGTGCAGCCACTGTAAGATTTTATACCACCATACTTCAGCATTTCTGGTCGAATATCATTCACTCCTGCTGCCTTTCCATATTTCAAGCCTTTGATGGCTTTTTCTACTTCAAGTATGGATATGTATTCCTGACTGTATGCCTGTTGAGTGTTTTTTACCACTGTGCTATCACTGCTTGTTTCATTTAGCAATTTTTCGAAGTAATTACTCCATACTTCAAGGATATCTTTTTCTCCTGTTTTCATGTCACCTTTATCATCTCTAACTCTGTTTACAGCACCCTTTCCACATTTCTAAGCTTCTTCAACAACCTCCAGAATATCTTATCACCTTCTTGATATTTATTTTCTATGTTCTTACATAAGTCCTCCCATGACTTTTGTTTAGCTAGTTTTACACAGTGTTTCGCTTTCTTACATTCGTCTCTATACTCTCTAAGAGCACAAGCTGACTTATTTGCCAGGAACATTTGATATGCTTTCTTCTTTTCCTTCACTTGCTCTTTAACTTCCTGTGTCCACCATGGAGTTCTGATTTTTCTATCCTTGCAGACAACCTCACCACATGCCTCTCTGGCTGAATCAATCAGGGTTTTCTTCAAAGCTTGCCACTGGATCTCCAAGGTTTGGTTCCTATTCTGAAACTCTTTCCTTTTTTTTTCGATAATCTTTGTATATGTTAGTCTACAGTTCACATCTGAGAGCTGCTCAACTTTTATTCACTTTAAAACTTTCTTACATGTTAATCTTTTCAATATGAAATTCAATTTTATCCTGCTCAAGAATAAATAGTGATTGCTTCCAATTTCAAATCCTCTGTACACTTTGGTGTCCTGCACCAGGAAGAAAACATCACTATAAACAATAACATAGTCAATGAGACTTTTCTTATTCCTTGCCTCTTCTCTCCATATGAATTTGTGCACATTTTTATGTTGAACACGGTGTTAGTAATAACCAGTCCATGTCCTGAGCAGAAATCCAACAGATATTTGCCATTATTATTAGCTTTGCTCTTTTCTCCAAATTTTCCCAAAACATTTTTGTATGTCTGACAATCACTTCCTATTCTGCTATTTAGATCTCCAACAAGGACCAACTTTTGCTTTTTCTAAAGCCTCAAAAAATTCCTCCACTTCTACATTAGTAGAACCTTCTGTGGGACCATAGGCACAAATAAGTCTCATTGTCCAGTTCCCCATTCTGATATTTGCCCACATCACTCTACTTGAGACTGCCTGCCAATCAAAAAGATTAGCCTCATATTTTGTGTTGAATACTATCGCTGAAATTTTTTTCCTTGATTGTGATTGCCTGAATAAAACATTTTTTATTTATTGCAAGGGTCAAAGCTGTATAACTGAGAGGAGACCTCCACATAGCCTTTAAAGGAATGCGCAGAACCGACCAGGGCTTCTGACCTCATGTCCAATCCTCACCTTCTCGTGGTGCACCCTGTTGGGTATCTACTTGGATACTGAACGGACGAGGATGGGCTGGCAATTTGGGATTTAGCCGACCAAATTGTATTTTTATTGGTTAAACCAAAATATAGAATGATGGTACAACATGACAAAATTTCATGCCGGCTGGGGCGTCGCCCGGTTATACAAGGCCCCCGTTGTTTTCGCCAGGGCGAACAGCGAAAAGTCAGCTACTGGAACAAATCTGAAAATAAACCCCAACTCAACATCACCAGAGTTAAAGATCGGTACTATCAACGTAAGAAGCCTGAATGGCAAAGAAATGGAGCTAGCTGAGGAATTAGATAAGTACCAGATCGACATAATAGGGTTGACTGAAACAAAAAAGACCAAACTGGTGAGATCTTTCGGAGCAATAAATACAAAATGTTATATTCAGGCAATGACAATCAAGGAAAGGAAGGAGTAGCCATAGTATTCAACACAAAATACGAGGCTAATCTTCTTGAATGGCAGTCAGTCTCAAGTAGAGTAATGTGGGCAAATACGAGAATGGGGAACTGGACAATGAGACTTATTTGTGCCTATGGTCCCACAGAAGGTTCTACTAAGGTAGAAGTGGAGGAATTTTTTGAGGCTTTAGAAAAAGCAACTGACACAATGAAAAATGAAAAGTTGGTCCTTCATGGGGATCTAAATAGCAGAGTAGGAAATGATTGTGAGACATACAAAAATATTTTGGGAAAATTTGGAGAAAAGAGCAAAGCTAATAATAATGGCAAATATCTATTGGATTTCTGCTCAGGACATGGACTGGTTATTACTAACACCATGTTCCAACATAAAAATGTGCACAAATTCACATGGAGAGAAGAGGCTAGGAATAAGAAAAGTCTCATTGACTATGTTATTGTTGATAGTGATGTTTTCTCCCTGGTGCAGAACACTAGAGTGTACAGAGGATTTGAAATTGGAAGTGATCACTATTTAGTCTTGAGCAGGATAAAATTGAATTTCATATTGAAAAGAATAACATGTAAGAAAGTTTTAAAGCGAATAAAAGTTGAGCAGCTCTCAGATGTGAACTGTAGACTAAAATACACAAAGATTATTGAAGAAAAAATGAAAGAGTTTGAGAACAGGAATCAAACCTTGGAGATTCAGTGGCAAACTCTGAAGAAAACATTGATTGATTCTGCCAGAGAGGCATGTGGTGAGGTTATCTGTAAGGATAAAAAAATCAGAACTCCCTGGTGGACACAGGAAGTTAAAGAGGCAGTGAAGGAAAAGAAGAAAGCATACCAAAAGTTTCTGTCAAATAAGTCAGCTTGTGCTCTTAGAGAATATAGAGATAAATGCAAGAATGCTAAACACTGTGTAAAACTAGCTAAACAAAAGTCATGGGAGGACTTTGGCAAGAATATAGAAAATAAATATCAAGAAGGTGGCAAAATATTCTGGAGGTTGTTGAAGAAGCTTAAGAAAGGAGGAAAGAGTGCTGTAAAAGGAATTAGAGATGATAAAGGTGACATGAAAACGGAAGAAAAAGATATCCTTGAAGTATGGAGTAATTACTTTGAAAGGCTGCTAAATGAAACAAGCAGTGATGACAGCACAGTGGTAAAAAACACTGACCAGGCATGCAGTCAGGAATACATATCCATACTAGAAGTGGAAACAGCCGTCAAAGGCTTGAAATGTGGAAAGGCAGCAGGAGTAGATGATATTCGACCAGAAATGCTGAAGTATGGTGGTATAAGAGTCTTGCAGTGGCTGCACTGCATAGTTCAGAAAGCCTGGACAGAGGGACGAATTCCCGATGATTGCAGTAGAGCTCTCATAGTATCCATATATAAAAAGGGAAATAAAACTGCATGTGAGAATTACAGAGGTATTTCCCCACTGAGTGTTCCTGGCAAGATCTATGCAAGTATACTTGAGAAACGATTGAGAAGAATTGTGGAAGAAAAGCTTGGTGAAGAACAAGCTGGATTCAGGCCAAATAGAGGCTGTCAGGATCAGATCTTCACTGTACGACAAATAGTCGAGAAAGCATGGGAATATAACAAAGATCTGTATTTAAGTTTTGTCGATCTGGAAAAGGCATATGACAAGGTGCCAAGAGAGAAGCCATTCAATACGCTTCAGTTATATGGTGTCAATGGGGCATTATATCAAGCAATACTTAGTCTTTATTTGAGTTGTAAGTCATCAGTTAGAATTGAAGGAAGTACAGGAAGATGGTTTAATGTTAAATCTGGTGTGAGACAAGGATGTACATTATCCCCTCTGTTATTCATTATCTATATGGATCACATTATGAAGGAAAGTGGTATTAAACCTGATATCAAAATTGGAGATGTTAATGTCAGCTCTTTGCTTTATGCGGATGATGTTATACTTCTAAATAAATCTGCTACAAGTCTGCAAGATTCTCTGACTAAATTGAATAGCTGTTGTAATAGATATGGTATGAAGGTCAGCAATAAAAAGACAAAGACAATGAAAATAGGCAGAATCATTGAAAATGTCAACTGTGTTGTGAATGGAGAACCTGTGGAACAAGTAAAACATTTCAGCTATTTAGGCACGATTTTTACTGAAGATGGTAAATTAAATATAGAAATAGACAACAGAATCAGCAAAACTGGTATGGTGGGAAGTCAATTGAATAAATTCATATGGAATAAGAGAAATCAGTCGGAACACTAAATTAGCTGTGTACAAGACAGTGTTCAAACCAGTTTTAACTTATGGATCTGAGAGCTGGGTCAGAAGTAAAACACTTGACCAAAGACTAGAGACCACGGATATGAGAGTCCTGAGAAAGATTATAAGCATGAACAGATGGCATCAATGGCAATATCATATTAAAAACGAGGATATTAGGATAGAACTTGACATTGTCAGCATCCAGGAATGTGTTAGCAGAGCTAATCTCAGGTGGTATGGTCACTTAAACAGAATGGGCGAGGAAAGATTAGCAAAACAAGTGTTCTCTGCCAGGTTGGCAGCAAAACAACCCAGAGGAAGACCAAGATATAGGTGGATTGATACGGTACAAAATGCTTTAGACGATAGAAATATAAGATCTGATAATGTTGGAGTCTTGACAGGTAACAGACTGATTTGGAGGAAAATTGTAGATAGGAAATTAAAAATGATGTAATTTTTTTCATGTAGTACTATCATATCCTGTACACCCCTTGAGGGTACATGGCAGGAATTTGATGATGATGATGATGATGCTCAGAAAGATCTCACCAGTTTTTGTCTTTTTTGTTTCAGTCACCCCTATTATGGTCGATCTGGTACTTATCTAATTCCTCAGCTAGCTCCATTTCTTTGCCATTCAGGCTTCTTATGTTGATAGTACCAATCTTTAACTCTGGTGATGTTGAGTTGGTGTGAGTTTTCAGATTTGTTCCAGTAGCTGACTTTTCGTTGTTTGCCCTGGTTCCCTGGCAAAAACAACGGGGGCCATGTTTAACCGGGCGACACCCCAGCCAGCATGAAATTTTGTCATGTTGTACCATTATTTTTTATTTTGGTTTTACCAATAAGAATACAATTTGGTCGGCTAAATCCCAAATTGCCAGCCCATCCTCGTTCGTTCAGTATCCAGGTAGATACCCAACAGGGTGCACCACGAGAAGGTGAGGATTGGGCATTAGGTCAGAAGCCCTGGTTGGTTCTCTACATTCCTTTAAAGGCTATGTGGAGGTCTCCTCTCAGTTATACAGCTTTGACCCTTAAGCACCCCCTAAAAAATAAGAAGTAACCTCATCAATCCCTGAAAAAGGTACCCGTGTACATCACCAAGATCGGAAAGTAACAGAGGAAGGTGATTTCAAGAATCTATTAGAGTGTACTAGATGACTCTTTCAAAGTAAGGTTTAATGTATTGTTTTTACTAGAGACAGAATTTGTGACAGATTTGTCTAAAGTTTTTTTTTCATGTTAATAGTACTTGAGGACTGTAGGAATTAAGCTAGTCATTGAACTATCTTGTTCAGTTGTGTGAGAGAAAAATTAGCATCAGTTTAAGGTTAAATATTATGTAATTAATAGTGTTTTCTTTTAGCTAAGCCTGCTTTTGTTTAGCATGTGTAAAATTTGCTCTGTGTGTGTGTGACTAAGTGATAGCTATAGTAATACCTTAGACATGTCGTTTTTAAGAGAATTGTTTACTTAAGAGGATTAATTGTATTTCCAAACAAGAGTTGCTGTTGAAGTACAGAACCTGAATTAACTTGTGATTTTAGTATTAACCCTTTTGTACATGCATTAAGTATCAATAAATTGATTTCTTTGTCAAATAATTTGCCTGATTCCTGCATACCAATGCACTGCTCATAAAAATCGAATCTGTGTGTCCTAGAGTATTGAGTTGCCACGACTGTAGAATAGAAATTGTGCGTTGCTAGATTTAGTAATAAGTAAGAGAGGAAGATTCCACGTTTTGCTGAGTATTTTTATTTGGAAGGATATTCAACTCCTATCTATGAATTTTGATGGCGCAGTCGAAAAACAAATAAATTTTCAGAATTCAATTTAGAAAAACGCCAGTAATTCAAACAAAGAGATTAGCTCCAGCTAGAGGCAATTTCTTAGCTCTGAAGGTTTTGTACACATGAGAAATTTTATTTGCGGCCTTGAGACGAAGGTGGGAATTGAATTGAATGAGAAGATTTGAAATTAAGAGACTAAATCAAGCAACGTATTAAGAACTCAGAATTACGACTGTTAAAGTTAAGATAAGTGAAATAAAAATAAGGAATGAAACAATTGTAATAGAAATTTACAATGGTGCAGACAACAAAGATATAATAAAAGATTTAATATAAACAACATAATTTTTACAGTAATGTCCTTACATGGCACCCTCTGTGGACCAGATAACCATAAAGTTAATTTGGATAAGTCAGGCTATCAGGTCTCAAAATTACAATCTCCCAGATCTTTGGCACAGTAATGCAACCATGCTTGTTGAGTTGGGAGAGAGTGCTTCATAACTGATGCCGATTCTAAAAATAGTCTTTTAGACCTATAATGTCTTCTATGTAATATTGATATTTTCTCCCATTTTTTTGAGGAAATGATTGTGGATGTTATTTTTGTGTTATTCAAGATGGATGTTAACTGATCTACCAATCTGTCAAAAGTTGGCTAAACTTGCAGGCACAAGGAACTTTATTACACTCCAGGATGTGAAAGAGGATGAAGTCAATTTCTAGGAGGACAACTGAAGTTATCTAGCCGAATAAAAGGTTTGAAAATGGCATCATATTTACAGAGGACTTTGGCTATTTTTTCTGTTGTATCCTTAATATATGGGATGGGAATGGTTTGGCTGTGATCTTTGTGTTGGTTGTAGGGGGAGGAGAGGAGATGCATGCTGTATTTTATCTATTTTATATGGGCTGTAGCCATACCCAAATAGCTTGACTTCTCCAAATTAATATTATGGTTATCTGGCCCATGTAGGACACAATGTAAGGACATCAGTTCTCTTTCAGTTATAATTTGAATTGCTTTCCACAATTATTCAGTTCAGTGCTGTGTAACAAGCACACAGCACTGAACTAAATAATTATGCTGTGGATGCTGGGTAGAAAACCAACAAAATATTAATCGGTTTAATCTATTTTTTCCTCTCTTGGTGTTGTTTATATTGTAAAATGCTATTATGAATAATCAACACTACCTAAGCTTTTCTTTCCAGATGTATTCTGAAAATATTACCAAGTTCAAGAAATTCTGTTTTTTTTCTATTGGTATTCTTTATGCTGTGATGTACTGTTATGAAGAACTGTGGTAGGAAAAATCCATGGGAATGTAACCAGGTGTGCATATCAGCCATTCAAGTAGAAAAAGCTATCTGCAACCTGAAGGGGAGAGACTGGAATATATCATATTTGTGCCAGAAATGCTCAAAAATGGAGGTATAAAAGTTTCAGTGACAATGCTGTATAATTTAAAAGGCCTGGTGTCAGAGAGTCTAATTCCAGATGTTCTTATAGAACCTGTCTATAAAAAGGGAAATAAAACTAAATGTGAGGATTACAGAGGAATATCTCTACTAAGTTTCAGGTAAGATTTATGCTAGCATACTTGAGAATAAATTAAAGCAAACAACTTTGCTTTAATTTAATTCTCCAAGTATAAGCAAACAACTTTGTTTGCTTACACTTGGATAAAGGATTAAACCAAGAATATAATTTCCTGGCATCTTTAATTTATAGTACAACCAAGTGGAAAAACTTCCAACATACTTGAGAAGAGGCTAAGAAAAACTGTGGAAGAGAAATCATGGGAATATAACAAGGATTTGTACTTTAGTTTTGTGAAAAGCATAGGACAAAGTGCCAAGAGAAAATATTTTCAAAACACTACAGTTATATGGGATAAATGGAACATTATAAAAAGTAGTATGTAACATATATTTAAACTAAAAGCCAGTAGTTAGAAATTGAAAGAAGATGGTTTCGATGTAAAATCAGGTGTAAGACAAGATGCATTTCAGATAGCTGTGCTACCTGAAATGTATTATGAAAATGGCATTTAACATGATATTAGAATATCACAATATTAGAAATAAGTTTGATATCAAAGAAATCAAACTTATTATTATTGTGTGACACCTCCAGGGAGTCCAAGGACTCATCAAAGGAGGGCACCTACTCTACGACTCTTGTCTCCACCACTCAATCCGCCAACTGCAACTACACCAATGCCATCTACTGCTCATCATTAGTATTTCCACAGACAATTGCAAACATCCATGCTCACAGTGGGATTCGAACCCGAAGCCTTTAGGCTGGATTATGCACACCATTTTGCATCTTCTAATCTACTGTTTTGCCTGTTTTATTTGACTCATATAAACACCAAATTATTCGTGATACACTGAAGAGCCAAAACATTATGACCACCTACTTAATATGTTGTTGATCCTCCACATGCCACTAAAACAGCTCTTATCTGACAAGATGCCACAAGATTTCTAAAGATTTCTTGTGGTATCTGGTACCAACAGGTAACCAGCAAATCCTTTAACTCTTGTTTTTGATGCTCGTTTTCCAGTTTTGATGCTCGCATGCCCATGAAGCACTTTTGACAGTCAATTGAGGTTAGCATGGGTACTTGGATTGGCATTTGGCTATGCAGCCTCATTTTCAGCCGGGTTTGATGTACTGTGTGTTGTAACACATTACACCCATCACCAGCATTGAGTGAATTGCTCCACAGTAATCCTTCTGTTGGCTCATACCATCTGGGATAGCATTGATGAGCCATAGTCAGCCCATGAATTGCCAGCAGTTCGTGGTTTTTCCCTCCTCAGACAGCTTTTTTGGAGGTACTCGCCACGGCTGACAACGAACACCCTACAAGCTCGCTGTCTCGAAAATGCTCTGACCAAGTCGTCTGGCCATCACAATTTGGCCTTTGTTAAACTCACTTAAGTTCGTTGCCTTTCCCATCTGAAGAACAAGAATAATATTTAACAGAGCACAATGTCAAATGTTATTTATACCATACCATTTTGTGACCTGCCCAAGCAGTGTCATTTTCCTGTAGTTGCTTTGATTTGCATGAAGATGTGCTGATCATAATGTTTTTGCTCTTCAGTGTATATATACACATCTAGTTTGTCTACTGCTTCAAGTTTAAGCTAATGTCAAGACTTCACATTTAAGTGTGATCAGTCTCCTAGGAAACATGCCTTCTTTATACAGCCCAATGTAGATAGAGGCATGTGAATGAGACAGTAAATTGTGCTGTACAGGTTCTTGTGAGACAAAGGAACTGACATTTTTAAATGACTGGAATATATTTTATAATTTTGAACTGACCAATATGTATATCATATCTTGCAGCATTCCAATATTTTCTGATGTTTTTATGGAATAGAAAGTATGGGAGGAGGGATTGAGAATGATAACAAAAGAGATTCTCAGATTATTTAGTAATGGATTTAGTGAGTGTGTGCATGGAATGAAAAGTACAGAAATGCATATATAGAGATTGCTGAGCGATGTGCAAAAGAATGTGAGAGAAGAACAGGGACAGAAACAAGTAGCAGCATAAGGAATGTGAAGATTAAAAGGATGAAAAAAGATATTGCGCTGTGTGGGAATTCTATAATTATGGGTGTGAAAGATGGTAGAGTCATTAACTTGGGTCAAAGATTAAAGATATAACTGAGACTGTGAAGTTGCAGAGGGATTGAGTGAATAAGATTATTGTAGTTGTGGGAATGAATGATCTAGATAGGGAAAGATTTTCTGTGGGACAGGATTTGAAAGACTTGACAATAGCAATGAATGCAAAGAGTGAGAGTGGAAAGATCCTGAGTGTGTGTCCGAAGATTCCACAGTGATGAATTAAACAGAAGAGCAATTATAGAAAATGGAATGATAACATCATCATCATCATCATCAAATTCCTGCCATGTACCCTCAAGGGGTGTACAGGATATGATAGTACTATATGAAAAATTTACATCATTACTAACTTCCTATCTACAATTTTCCTCCAAATCAGTCTGTTACTTGTCAAGACTCCAACATTATCAGATCTTATATTTCTATCGTCTAAGGCACTTTGTACCGTATCAATCCACCTATATCTTGGTCTTCCTCTGGGTCGTTTTCCTGCCAACCTGGCAGAGAACACTTCTTTTGCTAATCTTTCCTCTCCCATTCTATTTAAGTGACCATACCATCTGAGATTAGCTCTGCTAACGCATTCCTGGATGCTGACAATGTCAAGTTCTTTCCTAATATCCTCATTTTTAATATGATATTGCCATTGATGCCATCTGTTCACGCCTCTAATCTTTCTCAGGACTCTCATATCTGCGGTCTCTAGTCTTTGGTCAAGTGTTTTACTTCTGACCCAGCTCTCATATCCATAAGTTAAAATTGGTTTGAACACAGTCTTGTATACAGCTAATTTAGTGTTCCGACTAATTTCTTTCTTATTCCATATGAATTTATTCAATTGACTTCCCACGATACCAGCTTTGCTGATTCTGTTGTCTATTTCTATATTTAGTTTACCATCTTCAGTAAAAATTGTGCCTAAGTAGCTGAAATGTTTTACTTGTTCCACAGGTTCTCCATTCACAACACAGTTGACATTTTCAATGATTCTGCCTATTTTCATTGTCTTTGTCTTTTTATTGCTGACCTTCATACCATATCTATTACAACAGCTATTCAATTTAGTCAGAGAATCTTGCAGACTTGTAGCAGATTTATTTAGAAGTATAACATCATCCGCATAAAGCAAAGAGCTGACATTAACATCTCCAATTTTGATATCAGGTTTAATACCACTTTCCTTCATAATGTGATCCATATAGATAATGAATAACAGAGGGGATAATGTACATCCTTGTCTCACACCAGATTTAACATTAAACCATCTTCCTGTACTTCCTTCAATTCTAACTGCTGACTCACAACTCAAATAAAGACTAAGTATTGCTTGATATAATGCCCCATTGACACCATATAACTGCAGCGTATTGAATAGATTCTCTCTTGGCACCTTGTCATATGCCTTTTCCAAATCGACAAAACTTAAATACAGATCTTTGTTATATTCCCATGCTTTCTCGACTATTTGTCGTAAAGTGAAGATCTGATCCTGACAGCCTCTATTTGGCCTGAATCCAGCTTGTTCTTCACCAAGCTTTTCTTCCACAATTCTTCTCAACCGTTTCTCAAGTATACTTGCATAGATCTTGCCAGGAACACTCAGTAGGGAAATACCTCTGTAATTCTCACATTCAGTTTTATTTCCCTTTTTATATATGGGTACTATGAGAGCTCTACTCCAATCATCGGGAATTCGTCCCTCTGTCCAGGCTTTCTGAACTATGTAGTGCAACCACTGTAAGACTCTTATACCACCAAACTTCAGCATTTCTGGTCGAATATCATCTACTCCTGCTGCCTTTCCACATTTCAAGCCTTTGATGGCTTTTTCTACTTCAAGTATAGATATGTATTCCTGACTGCATGCCTAGTCAGTGTTTTTTATCACTGTGCTGTCATCACTGCTTGTTTCATTTAGCAGTTTTTCAAAGTAATTACTCCATACTTCAAGGATATCTTTTTCTCCTGTTTTCATTTCACCTTTATCATCTCTAATTCCTTTCACAGCACTCTTTCCTCCATTCCTAAGCTTCTTCAACAACCTCCAGAATATTTTGCCACCTTCTTGATATTTATTTTCTATATTCTTGCCAAAGTCCTCCCATGACTTTTGTTTAGCTAGTTTTACACACTGTTTAGCTTTCTTACATTTGTCTCTGTATTTTGTAAGAGTAAAAGCTGACTTATTTGCCAGGAACTTTTGATATGCTTTCTTCTTTTCCTTCACTGCCTCTTTAACTTCCTGTGTCCACCAGGGAGTTCTGATTTTTTTATCTTTGCACACAACCTCACCACATGCCTCTCTGGCAGAATCAATCAATGTTTCCTTCAGAGTTTGCCACTGAATCTCCAAGGTTTGATTCCTGTTCTCAAACTCTTTCATTTTCTTTTCAATAATATTTCTGTATTTTAGTCTACAGTTTACATCTGAGAGCTGCTCAACTTTTATTCGCTTTAAAACTTTCTTACATGTTATTCTTTTCAATATGAAATTCAATTTTATCCTGCTCAAGACTAAATAGTGATCACTTCCAATTTCAAATCCTCTGTACACTCTGGTGTCCTGCACCAGGGAGAAAACATCACTATCAACAATAACATAGTCAATGAGACTTTTCTTATTCCTAGCCTCTTCTCTCCATGTGAATTTGTGCACATTTTTATGTTGGAACATGGTGTTAGTAATAACCAGTCCATGTCCTGAGCAGAAATCCAACAGATATTTGCCATTATTATTAGCTTTGCTCTTTTCTCCAAATTTTCCCAAAATATTTTTGTATGTCTCACAATCATTTCCTACTCTACTATTTAGATCCCCAACAAGGACCAACTTTTCCTTTTTCATTGTGTCAGTTGCTTTTTCTAAAGCCTCAAAAAATTCCTCCACTTCTACCTTAGTAGAACCTTCTGTGGGACCATAGGCACAAATAAGTCTCATTGTCCAGTTCCCCATTCTCATATTTGCCCACATTACTCTACTTGAGACTGACTGCCATTCAAGAAGATTAGCCTCGTATTTTGTGTTGAATACTATGGCTACTCCTTCTTTTCCTTGATTGTTATTGCCTGAATATAACATTTTGTATTTATTGCTCAGAAAGATCTCACCAGTTTTGGTCTTTTTTGTTTCAGTCACCCCTATTATGTCGATCTGGTACTTATCTAATTCCTCAGCTAGCTCCATTTCTTTGCCATTCAGGCTTCTTACTTTGATAGTACCGATCTTTAACTCTGGTGATGTTGAGTTGGGGTTTGTTTTCAGATTTGTTCCAGTAGCTGACTTTTCGCTGTTCGCCCTGGTTCCCTGGCGAAAACAACGGGGGCCTTGTTTAACCGGGCGACGCCCCAGCCGGCATGAAATTTTGTCATGTTGTACCATCATTTTTTATTTTGGTTTAACCAATAAGAATACAATTTGGTCGGCTAAATCCCAAATTGCCAGCCCATCCTCGTTCGTTCAGTATCAAAGTAGATACCCAACAGGGTGCACCACGAGAAGGTGAGGATTGGACATTAGGTCAGAAGCCCTGGTCGGTTCTCCGCATTCCTTTAAAGGCTATGTGGAGGTCTCCTCTCAGTTATACAGCTTTGACCCTTAAGCACCCCGGAATGATAACAAGATTGTATAAAAACTTTTGTAAAGAAATGAAACTGAATAGTAATTTTATGAATATGTGGGATGAGTTTGAAAAAAGGAAGGAAATTTTTAAGAAGGATAGTTTGCACAACGGATGTGACGCACGGCATTTAGAACATTTATTGATAGAGGTTAATGGTGAAAAACAGGGAAACGAGATTTGCCTTGGGAGTCAGCTGTTAATAGTACTAAGGTCAATAATCACTGTGAATGTGAGATTAAATATTAAATGTGGTATTGAGCATTTGATAGATTACTACGTGATAAGTTAGGTACAAGCTGCAAAGGTAGGAATAGATAGTATATTGGTTCAATGGATCGGAGACTAACTCTCTGAATGATACCAGTAAGTTGCGTATGATGGAGCAGTGTCTCAGAAAAGGAAGGTGACCAGTGGTGTGCCTCAGGGTTCTTTTCTTGGCCCCTGCTGTTTAACTTACTTGTTAATATTTCATGTGGATTGACTGGGGATCTTCAAATGTTTACTGAGCAAAGTTAGATGAAATTATCAGGAATAGTGCTGATGTTAATTCTCTACAGGAAGATTTGAATAGACTTGTAGCTTGAAAACTTGCAGTTGTAATATTAATAAATAGAAGGTGTAACACTTTGGGATACAGAGATATAAGGTTACATACTGGATTGGTGGAGCTGTACTTCAGGAAGTAGATGAGATGCAAGATCTTGGAGTGATGGTAGACAGTGGACTGAAGTTCTGAGGGCACATCACAAGTGTTGCAAAGACTGCACATCGTATTGCTTCTATGATAAAAAGTACATTGACAAGTAGGAACAAGGAGGTGGTGGTGCCTCTATATAAGGTATTGACCAGATCACATGTGGACTAAAGTGCTCAAATTTGGCCACCTTGTTTTCATTGTGATGTAGATACACTAGAGAGGGTCCAAAGACAAATAACCAAAGTGATGTCAGGACTCTGGATTGTTGGTTATGAGAGAATGTGGATTACAGATGTTGGTGGATAGAAAGAAATATGATAGAGACCTTCAAGTTAAGGTATTCTATCAGATTAATACAGAAAGAATTATAAAAAAGAGTGGATGTTAAGATGGCAAGAACGAGAAGCCAACCCTGGAAGTTGTATAAAGATGTGGCAAAGAAGGGTGTGAGGAGTAGATTTTTTACATGGAGAGTTGTTAGTGAGTGAAATGCATTGCCAGAGCGCATCGTGAATGCAGGTAGAGTAAATAACTTCAATGCTCATTATGATAGATATGCTGCTGGTTGAGTGGACTTCCCACGATGAGTCTTTTGACTTCATGGAGGTTACCATAATAAAAATAAAAAATGTTCTCAGAAAATAAATTGTATACAGAGTGGGCTAACTCACAAACAGGAAGGTTATGGGGAAGATTGCAGTTTATATATACTAATGCCAGAAGTATTCAGAATAGTGTGAGGAATTTTTGGCATTAGTACAACTTGGCCAAATATTATAGGAATTAGTGAGACTTGGTTGACTAAGAATGTAAGAGATACAGTATTTTCAAGGCGGATAGAAGGGACAGAATGGGGGGAGGATTTTGCTAATGATAGATGAAAAGTTGAAGCCAAAAAGAGTAGAAGTGCTTCAAGAGGATAGGTATGCAGAGGGCAATTCATTTGAGGCTATTTGGTGTGAGATAGAGAGGATGAAATATCTAATTGGTTGCTGCTATAATCTAGGGCAGGGGTTCTCAACCTTTTCCAGTGGCATACCACTATATTTAATTCAAGATATTAGATGTACCAGTAAGGCAGTGGCTCACGTACCACCAGTGGTACGCGTACCATAGGTTGAGAATCCCTGATCTAGGGGATTCTCAACCTATGGTATAGTATTCTCAGGGAAAATGTAAATGGTTTGGTATACATAGGCAGATTTGCATGATGAGTGGTCAAGTAATTATTATGGGGGATTTTAACTACAGGGACATAGATTGGGAGAAGGAGTGGTCACAAGGCAGGAAATAGAGTTTATACAGTTGTTAGAGATAATTACTTGAGACAGAATGCAATGAAAGGGGCAAGAAGTTTGAGTGTGTTGGATCTGGTCATAGCATTGGAGAACATATCAGTAACCAATTTAGTCACACTGTCTCCACTTGGTTAAAGCGATCATGTGGTCTTGACCTGGGAGATTGTAAGAAGTGCAGAATTTTCTGTTAAAGATGATTATGACAAGCAGAGAAGTCAGCTTTTGGCAGTGCTATGGCATGAGAATTTGAAGGGGAAAGATGTTGATGGTGCATGGGAAATTGGCAAAGGGTGTTTAAGGAAAGCAGTATCAGAATGTATACCCAGAGTCAGGAGGAGAAATAGAGTAGGAGTAAGATGAATGAATAGTATTATTAAGCATAAGTTGCAGATAACAGAAAAGGTTATGGAGAAGTATAAAGAAAAAGGTGATCAGTATACCAATGAACAGTACAGAGTACAGGCTAGGAGGGTAACCTGTATGGTAAGGAAGGCAAAAGCTAACTATGAGAGGAAGCTAGCTGAGTCCAAAAGCAATCCTAAGGAGTTTTTTTTTTTTGCTATGTGGCAAGTAAAAAGAGGAATAACTTTGGAAGGATGACTTTAAAAAGTGAGGATGGTAGGGAAGTAACAGAAGCAAATCAAATAGTTGAGTTACTTAGTGTTTGCAAAAGTGTACCATCTTGGGTATGATATTGCAATGCCAAATGTATCACTAATAAGAATATAGAGATGCTTAATATATTGTAGAACCTTGATGCAGACACTGCCATAGGGTTAGGATGGCATATCAGCCCATGTTTTATGAGAATGTTCAAGAGAATTAGCACCTCCTCCGACAAAGCTGTTTAATTTAAGGCTCAGTTCTGATAAGGTTCCAAAAGAGTGGAAAGAAGGGAAAATAATTCCACTGTATAAGGAAAGTTCAAAGACAGAAGTAGCAAATTCTAGGCCAATCATTATATCAGGAGTGGTGGTTAAGGTTTTGGAGGAATTGATAAAAATTAGAATTCCAGACTGGGTGGACAGACATATGGTACTTTTTAAGGGGCAACATAGTTTGTGAAGGGTAGGTCTTGCCTTAGTAACATACTTACTTTCTATTACAAAGTAACAGTGGAGTTGGATAAAGGAAAAAATCCTTATTTGGTGATACTGCTGGATTTGTCAAAGGTATTTGACAAGATTCTACATGGAACTCTGTTTCATAAATTGGAGCAAATGTGAATGTATCCAAAGCTGGTGATTTGGATTAGAGGATAGTTGATGGACAGATATCAAAGAGTGGTTTATGGAGGAGCTGAGTCCAGGAGAAGGCAGGTGACTAGTGGTGTACCTCACGTCTCAGTACTTGGTCCTCTGTTGTTTAATTTGTACATTACTGACATTGAAAGTAATTTGACAGAAAATATTTCACTTGTTTGCTGATGATGGAAAATTGAGAACAGTGGTAGTCAAAGATGATGTAGATATCTTGCAGGATGATTTAAATATGCTGGTAGTATGGGCAAAGTTAAATAACTGCCAGTTTAAAGTGGATAAGTGTATGGTGTTGCACTTTGGGAGGATAAGGTCACATGTTCTGATTTCCAAGGCTCCAGTCAGACAGTTCTTCACATGTGTCCATAGTAAGCCAGGTCACTTCAAAAATATAAAAAAATACATCCAGCACTATCATTATGGCAAGTCGGGTCTAGCAGCCCTTGCCTTGAATATCCCCTTCAAACAGGATCAAATAGAAGAAAGTTAAAGTGTTACACAGAAGTCATAAGTCAGAGAGATTGTTTTTTGGAATCAGCAGCAGCTTTAAAACATGCTCCAGACCTCAACAAGTATGGCTGTATCAGTTGACCAGAAAATCTGGGAAACGGTCATTTTAAAATGTAATCAATACTTGTTTTACTCTCTCTTTTTATCCATCCAGATGGCACCAGTAAGGACTTCAGTTCTTTGTGTTGTCTGCAGTTTTTTTTTTAAAGCTTGTCCCACTGTTATACCAAATTGTTGTTTCGTGTATTATGAAAAACTGTTTTTGTGCTCTTAAGATGCTGCATATATAATACCAGCAAAATATCAGCTAATAAGTTAATAAATATTATTTTCTTACCATTCTGTGTTGCGAATCACTACTGTTAAATAAACTAGCATGTACTGAAAACACATAAGCCTTTCTACTCATCTGAGCTTAAGGAGAAGTATATGATAAGTATTGTGTGAGTAATGGATCTCCCAAGATGAGTCTTCTGACTCCATGGAGATACCTGTATAATAATAATATTATTCGGCAAACATTTGAAGATCCCTAGTTGATCCACATGAAATATCATTTGCAAGTAAGTTAAACATCAGGTCCCAAGAACAAATCCCTGAGACATGCCCACTGGTCACATTCCTATTCTGAGATTCTGCTCTCTTGGATATAATGGATTGATTGGACCTGTGGCCCCTTATTCTTCCATGGAAAACTTTGTAAAAACTTACATGATTGGTCTTGATATTTCTATGGCATGTATTGAATCTGGCATAGAACCTATTTTACAAAAAAAAAAAAAAGCTAGGCATTGTTATGAACTAAACATCTGTACTCAGTTCAGGTTGTCAAACTTTGGATGTGTAAAAAAAATTGTTGGATTAAGGGTGATTATGGAACACTTGGCTTGCCCATTGTATGCTTAATAGTAGCGTTTTTTTTTTTTTTTTTTTTTTTTTAAAGCAGACTGTTTGGTGTAGTTTTTAGACATTTGTCACAATATATGCATTTGTTGTACAACCTAGCAGTAGAAGACCACAAGGGATTTATGATGTTATTGAGCCTTTGGTGGCCTGTTCACTATGATTTTGGGAGATGTTTGCATTTTACATGGTCATGATCACTGTAGTCTACCAATTCGCAGATAAATGGGTTGGGTGGATCATGTGTAAAAAATTTTGCAGTACTTTTGTATAAAAAAGTTTTGATTTCAGGGATATTGGCTTCTTGGTGATGCCATACGTTTCTTACAAACCATGGTGCATTGATTGCTGTTCATAAATATTTGTACACTAAAACCTCAATATAACGAACTAATTTGGGCGAGGGGGGGGGGGTGTCCATAAAGTAGATTTTCTGAATGTGTATGTTAAAAAATTTACAATTTAGCTAATTTCATGTTTTTACTTATGTAGAAACTTTTATGTAATTAAAATTATAATCATTTGGTTGCCAGAATTATCCCCTGGTCCATGGGCTGGATCAGTGATGTATTTTTTGGCAAAAATATACATCTAAATTTACCATCTCCTGAACATAAAATATTTTCAGATGGATGAGCAGGAGTGTTGTCTAAAAGCAATAAACATTTCGGATCTTCCAGTGGTATTCTTAGCTCTTCAACTTGAAATTTCTTGACTGCAGGTACAAATGCTTTAAAAAACCAGTCTTGAAAAATGTTTGAGTTGAACCATGCCTTTTTAGAGTTATAATACGAAATGGGCAGATGATTCATTATATTTTTTAAAATTAGGTTTAAGAGATTGGCCAACAATTATGAGTGTCAGTTTACGCAATCCATTGGCATTAGCACAAAGCAGTGCCAAGATCCTATCCTTGCTAATTTTTCTTCCAGGTGTCGATTTTTTATATTTTGAGGCTTGTGTGTTTTCTGGCACAGAATGCCAGAACAAAGCAGTTTCGTCAGCATTATAAATCTGAGACTGTAATAACATTTTGTTATTTATACGTTCTATTAATTTTTGCCTAAATGGTTCAATACTGTATCTTGTGTTGGAGCACTTGAAGCTTCACCATAAATTCGTTTGTTCATAATTCCATGCCTTTTGCAAAAGCGTCAAAGCCATCCATCTCTTGCTTTGAATGGTATGTTCATTTGATTTGATTTGTTAATTTAACTGCTGCAGATTTCAATTGAACTGCCCGAACTGGAACCCCACAAGAACGTTGCTGTGTGTGTATACCACTTCAACAATGCTTCTTCAACTGAAGTTTCACGTGCCAGTTTCGTATGTTTTCGGGGATTGGTGTTTTCACCTACATCACATATTATCACAAATTTTTATTTTGTCTTTGTTATTTTTAATATCCAATACAGTTTGCTTTCTTATGCCATATTGCTCACATATACGAGACACACACACTCCCGAATCCAACTTTTGTATGACTTCTAATTTTTGATTTAACATTAAATTAACTCTTTTCTGTTTGTCCATATTTTAAGGTTATGGGGGTTACAAAGATGTGTTTTACCATTCATACATATCTAATTTTAAATTTATATTGAATAGGTCTATAAAATGCATACGTACATAAATTATTCACCGCGAGTAAACAAATGTACACTACTGAGCGTGGCTTAGCACTGTTAAAACTGCCGCAGAAAGTCGTGCCATGCGACAAAAGAATTAATTGCAGCATGATTGGTGTGATCACGTGCTAATCATTCGCTGAACATGTTTTATGAGCAGCGACTCATTTATGTCAGCTAAATTACTACAGTGTTTTTCCAACGTATGGCCTATTCACCAAAATTTGTTAAAAACAGCAGGAAATTACCAAAAAAATAACCTGTTAATTTAATTATAAGCAAATCTTGGTTAAACGCATTTTAAAATTAACAGGGTGTTAATTTTCATGTGACATATGGACTGGAAATTTTGTCCGTTAAATCGAGGGTTTACTGTATTTGGATTATATATGGTTTGTTAATGTTTGAATCAGCTATGTGACTCCGAGCATTTGAGCCATACATCAAAACTGGGCTGATCAGCATCTTGCAAACATGAGTAATGGATATAGCTGTCATATTTCCCTATTTACTTTTGAGCAAACATGATCAAAATGAGTTGTGAAGCAAAGCCCTTAAGCCCCTTCACTTCGCCTTGCCATCCAGGAATATTCATCTTCTTTTGAATAGAATTGCAGTGCTCTTGTCTGCGTTGATCAATTTGCCATTTCTTGAACCATTGTTCTAGGTCCAAGACTGCATTTTGCAATTTTTCAGTTGCTAATCTAGGATAGAGGGAGCATACCATTATTGCAATAAGGGCTGTTGTGGTGGCAACTGTGTGTGTGTGTGTGATGTCAGCCACATAGATGGTGAGGTGATAAGAAGGAGCCTTTGAGGGACATTTGCTGTGATTTTTGTGTTGAGATGATTTGATTTTCTGCAGCTTCACTCGGAGTAAGGATTTGGTAAGTTTGACTAGTCCTAGTAGGAATTTGGCATTCAGGAATTTAGAAAGAAGTCCACTGTGCCATATTTTGTCAAATGACTTTCTGTAGTCCTATTGGTATAACCGTCAGCTATTTTCCCTAGGCAGGAGAGCAGGCTGACTTAGCATAGTTTTGGAGGAATTGTGCTGCTTTTTTTTGGTATTGGGATTATGATTGTCAGTTACTTTCCATTGTTCTAGGAAGTAGTGAAATCATAATATAATACTGCATTAATAATAGCAATGATGTGCACTAAGGCAAGGAGCCTTTGTGCACCATACATTTCATGATTTTATTAATTATCCCATCTGGGCCTGGTTCTTTTCTGTTTTTAAGTTTGGTGATGATTTCAGTGGGAGTGGTTGGTTGGATCATGTTTTTGTAGTCCATGCATCCTATCCTATTGTGTACTTTACTTATGAAGTCTATATCCATGTGGGTTTAGGACAGAGGGAGCATACCATTATTGCAATAAGGGCTGTTGTAGGGAGCCTTTGAGGAACATCAACTGTGATTTTTGTGTTCAGCTGATTTGATTCCCTGCAGCTTCACTCGGAGTATGTGATCTCTGAGTAAGGATTTGGACTAGGCTACTGCATTGTGGTAAACTGGACTATGTTCATTGTGGAAGAGGATTATGCTCTGTGCATAGAGCTTTGGTAATTTTCTAGAGCATCTGATGCTTTCTGTTTAAAGACTGAAGTTTTGTCTCATTGCTAATTTCGATCATTTTAAGTGCATGTTTATCTTTCTTTGTAGTATGTTCATCGCTTGTCAGTGCTCTGTTCTTTTCATGGACAAGATTTTTAATATCCTGCAGAAGTCAGTCGGAATTTGTGCATGGCACATCCATGGCTGCAGCTGTTAATGCAGTTATGTGTTTTCAAGCTCGAAACTGAGTAATTGAATTTATATCCTTTGAGTCAATGGTTGGAACTGTGCCAATAGATTCATGTAGAGTGGGCGTTAGTTTTGTCCAGTTGAGAGCCGATCTGGGATATTTTCATGTTGTGAACCCAGTTGATTTGATGTAAAGTGGGGTTGTGGTCAGAACTGAGGTCATCTATCACGCTTATTTGGTATTGGTGCACTATTTGTAGTATTACTCAATCAAGGACATAATGTTCTTAGCAGCAGCAAAGTCGTTAAGAGTTCTGTTTTGTTATCCTCTGTTCCAAGCAGTTTCCTGCTACTAATACTGTGCGGTTTGTGTCCAGAATTTCAGTTAATTCTGCTTCCAGTAACTGTTCAGAGTTATATACATACAGAGCATATTTTCAAGGGGCCTGCATTTGAAGGTTGTAATTTATGCCTTTCCTAGACCATTGACATTCCAGAACACAGTCTGTAGGGAGTTTGGCCTTCTCCATTTATTAACCACCGAGTAGCACAGTAAGGATTGTTCAGAGTTTTGGGCGGGTTTGCTTTGCTGTGCTTATAGTACCAAAGTGGCTGCTACAATTGCAGCTTTACTAGATTTCATTGAGCATCAGGCTTATATTTTTATATTACATAAACAGAAAGAAAACCCAGCAACAACAGGTGTTGCTGAGTTTTCTTTGTTTTTGTGGTCCACTGCATTTAGCTTGCTCTGTTTTAACAACAAAAGCAGATATTTTTGGTAATGGAACAGTCCCTTTTTATTTATACATCTATGGTAAGTTTCTGAGATGCTAAATAAATGGGATTATATTTTAAAGAATTATTAATTTGACATACCTGTGTGCATTTTTTGATGGGTATGGATGATATAATACTTGACCATACTAGATCAGGTTGAAATGACATTGTAATTAGGTGTTGAAGATGAAAAATCAATAATTTCAGCATAGAGATATTTATCAGATAGCCAAAACACATGAATAAACCAATAATGAAAAAATGAATTAAACAAACTGAAAATAAAGAACAAAAAGAACACAAAATCTATCATATACATGGCAAGCCTGCAACATGGTGTGCTGGCTATTTCTGTTAAAACATCATCAGGTATAGAACAGAGATAACTATGAGCTTGCTGCATGGTTTAATGACACAGTATATTAAGAGGAGTTTGGTTGGTGTGAGAGGTGTGGGGAGTAATTCATTTTATTTAATTGTCATAAAGGAGCCGAGTGCATAGTCTTTGTGTTTATGATATATTGGGTGGTTCTTATTGCTAGTGATCCAGATCAATGTAATTAGGTTTTGTTTTTTTTTGGAAATTGATTTCAGGGGTGTGTTTGAATTTTAGTATTTGTATAAGAATATCTCTTTGGTAAGAATTTTGTTATTGCTAGGGTTTTTTGTGTCTTTTCTTACTGGTATAAAGTAAGTAGTTGATGTGGGAATATTGCAGTCTTGATAATGAATTAGGCATCACTTTATGGAATGAATGGTAGATCCAATATAACCACCAAGGTGAAAAAATTATTTCATTGTAGACTATGCCACATCTTCAAGGGATGATATGTAATAATGCTTAATGATCATAAATAGTATTAGAAATTATAATAACTATTCACTGTTGAAAACAGTTTCACATTCAATTAAGGAAGAAATAAGCTTGTCTATACTTTTAATAACGTTCATTTTCTTTGATATTTTAGGGTTGTTGAATTTGCTTCTTACACTGATATGAAAAAAGCAATTCAAAAGTTGGACAATACAAAATTAAATGGCAGGCGCGTGAGGCTTATTGAAGATAAACCAAAACGACAAAGGTATGGCTCACTTTCTATAAAGAAAATCATTTTTATTTACACTATATTTGTTTGGAGTTGTATGCATTAATTCCATTTTTCAACTGAAAAAAAAAAAAAAAAAAAATCGCTTTAAATATTTTATATTTGCAACTTTAAAATATCAAAATCTAGAATTCAGAAATGATTAGTTTGTTAGTACAGAATTAATTTCCCTTAATTATTTTGTAAGTCATATACAATTTGCAATTAGGCTAAATACAAAGATGATGGGAGATAGTTCTTTTAAGGAATGAGCCTTAAGACTTGGTGATTAAACTGTTTCACGTATAACAGGCCTATTTCTCACCAAATTATACAGATTGCACTTAACGGCTGAAGTTTGTGGAAGTTAACTTTGATAGATATATTATTTGGTGACCCCTCCTTTCACTCAGGCAACTAATTTACTCCCTGTTATTCTCAAACCAATAGACTCCTCTTAATATGTATAAATCCCATGCAGCAAGCTCAGTTAGTTTTTTTTTTTTTTCCTGTCTAATATCTATACCAATTCCCATGAAACAGCCAGCATACTCTCAGGCTTGGTATATATATATATTGTAAGTTTCTCTGCCCCTTTTTAATTTTTTTTTTTTAGTTCTTAAACTTTTAAAATTTTTAACTCCCACAGTGTGATTCATTTTCTTCTTTGTTATTGGTTCTGTTTTTCATTTTGCTTATTGAATATTTCTACACTCACATATTTGTTCTTTATTCGCATCATTTTCCCAAAAAGTATGCATTTTCAGCTCAGTAGTTCCATTACCATAAATTAAATAACCCAGACTTGGGATGAAAACACAATTATTGTTCAGAGCTCCGGAACTCTTGAGATCTTATGAAGATCCATAAAGAAAATGTTTCTTATTGTAGATTCTTTTGGAAGTCCAACGTACAAATCTTCTAAATATCTGTCAAAAGTTCTCTCCTCATTTATTAGAAAATTTCCATTTGTTAAAAATTCTGGATGAACAGATCATTTAATTAGATTTGATGTAGTTTCTCTCTTTTGAATCTCTTTTACAGAAACATTAGTTATTATGCAGAGATTTCCCTCTAGATATTGTAAAATATCTGGAGAGAAATCTGTCTTGCCAGGATAAATTTTACAAATTGAAGGTACTGTCTGGGCTCACCTATTTCTTCCACCTTGACCAACTGCACTTAAAAACATTTAGAACAGCATACCACTGATCTCATCTTAAAGCAGAGCTGTCTTTCATTAGAGCTATTTTCATCTCCAATGGCTACAATCTCAACATTATCACTAAAGTAATATAATTTTACCTATCATCCTATGCATTCCATATATAAAAGATGTGTTTGAGAAATTTACCAGACTTATCACATTGCCATTCAAGTCTTCTTCCATTGCTTTGCAAACGAAATTCATTCTTACACTAAACTCAAATATCCTATCCATGAGTTTACAGAATTCCTTGCTCGTGTGGCTTCTCTTATTTTATGGGTAGACAGATTTGTCTGCTCATAAGCAATAAGACCATCCAGCTGATTGTCTCTGATAAGTCATATCTGCATTGGAAGAAGACTGAAGTTTTATGCAGGAGTTGTGATGCCATCATTCAAGGTTGCAGGTGTATGGCAGGAGTAAATATGTAGGAGTTGTGATGCCATCATTCAAGGTTGCAGGTGTATGGCAGGAGTAAACATGACTCTCATTGAGGTGGATGCCTTATATAGATGTTGAATAGAGCCCTGGGTTGGTTGGTTTAAAATAAGCCTGTATTAAATTCCTGTCGGACGGGCAAAGTCTGGTACGCCTATGTTTAGAGAGAGAATACCAATGGCTACTCTTAGAAATGTGGAGTTGGTCGCCCCTCACAGGGAAGTAAGACCATTTTTGATGACATAGTTATGGTTGGGAGGAAGTAGAAGTGCCCATAGAGATCTACTTTCTGACTCTTGAGGGATGAACCCACCACTAATGAGTTACTCTGAGCATTATATATATAATGCAAATAAAGTTCCATATAGGACTAGGTGGGGAGTAAGATAGATATAAATTAGAATAAGCTAGGTTAAGATGGGAACAGTGATCATGTGCTGGCAAACTAATAAAAAAAGAGGAAATTGTTTGATCAGCTGAATCCACGGCAGCACTGACCTAGGATTTGCAAGGTGTTGGATTCCATTGCTGCCTTTATGTCTGACTATATTAAAGAGGTCATGCTTTGTGTGCATCTAGAACTGAACACCTTTAAGTTCTTGATGTGGTAATGACTGAATGCCTCAGAATCAGATTCCTATATAGCCAGTGCAACGATACCATTTGTGCCTCGTATGTTGAAAAGTAGCACTAGCCAGAGTTGCTTTCATACTGTTATGGTGTGATCACTCTGGCAGTGAGGCCACTAGAATAAGCATGAAGGCAGCCATTGCTTCCTACACTGCACCATTCATGTGTGACGTACAGGAACCAAGTTGTCCACAGACAACCTAGATACTGATCTGGGTGGCTTGCTTAGAAGAGCAGCCACCATACTGCGTTTCGTTGAGACTCATCCTAACCTGAACAGAAATGATTTAAAATTTTCGAGATCAACCTTTCCTCATGCAGTGAATATTACATCCTGAGCTATAATTTTCACTTATTGTATTGTATTTTGTCTCTCTAATAGTTTGCACATAAGTGAATTTTTTTAATTTATTACACAGAATATCGAGGTTCTGCTAAGCTGAGCAGTGCTTGTACGATATACAATATTTAATTAGCTGAAGATTAAATGATAGATTAGTGAATAGCTAAACATGAGGAATACTTGATTGCTTGGGCCAGACACACAAAACATATGATAAGAGACTGTTGTTTTGTGTACCTGCAACAATTATACATCCTTGATTATCTAAAATATTATTACACAACATAAGTTTCCTCTCTTCACTAAATTAGTTAACTGGTTAAGTAGAATTTATTTTTTTGACTCCTGAAGAAAAATGAGTATACACATTTAAAAATAAATAACTTAGGGTACTGGTATTTGACTCCTGAAGAAAAATGAGTATACACATTTAAAAATAAATAACTTAGGGTACTGGTATGTTGATGGTAGTGACAGCAGGATGGTACTTTTCCCACATAGGTCTAGAAAATTTGAACCCGCAATACAACATTTGAATTTATTTTACAAATCCATTGTGTCACTTGTAATTTAGTTCTTTTCCATCATAATTACTGCTTATGTCTGGTCACATTGGTCTTGTAGCAACAAAGGTCAATATGACAAATAAGATAATGTATAGAATGGTCAGCTACGAGTTAACAATGTGTACTTCTTGTTTGGGAATTGGCATTTAATGCAGCCTAGAATAGCTGATATCACTGAATATTTTCCAAAAGTCACAGTTAAAAGAGCATCTGTTTCCTTTCAGAATAAAATGCATTAAAGCATTTATTGTTACTTGATATATTTTTCTGTATATTCAAATTAAAAGTTTTATTCTAATTAATTTATTAGGTCATATTCAAGGTCACGATCATGCAGCTACAGCCAGAGTGAGAGTCATAGTCGCAGCAGAAGTCATAGTAGGTCCAGAACTTATTCTAGATCAAGTTCAAAATCGCCATCACATTCACGATCCTGTTCTCAGAGTCCCAGGAAAAGTAACAGCTTGAGTAGATCACAATCAAAATCTCCAGTTAGGAATGTTAATGGCTCTCCCAAACTTGAAGATGAGGGATAAAATATTGCATTTTGTCAACCTGTTAGGTACCAAAATGTTTCTTGTATAAAATAGTAATTAATCTTTAAAAAAAGTAACATCATACTGCTTAAATTTTTAAATTAAATGCAGTCTTTGTTCTCCTTTCTCAGTCAATCATATGCATTGCAGGAATATCTAAATTTTTGTTAAGTTTTGTGTTACCACTCAGGTTTATTACATGTGGTTTTTGACGAGCATTAAACCATTTTGCAGGAGGGAGATATATTTTGTCTAGGATTTCTGAGTAATTATCTTTCTGAATTGTAGATGATGTGGGATTGTCTAAATTATTTTATTTAAAAGTCAAAATACTTATCAGCTAAAATTATTCTTTCTTGAATCCAAAATTAAGTAATTTTTTTAGAAACGATTTATGTACTGTTATTATTCTACACAGGCATGGATATAATGCAATGTGCATGCTTGCATTTCCTTACTTGTTCATTTGTGTATATTCATTGATAAAATAAGGCTTTTATGAACACAAAACACCAATTACTAAAATATGTGCTTATGTTTATTCTAATAAATTCATGAATTTTTAATTTCATCTTACTCTGTTGGATTTCATGGTGTCTTATCTTCATTTGTATTACTGGAACTCCCAATAAATCTCTGACAGGTCACTCGTGTCCTTGTTGATGCTAGAAATTTAACACACGGTAGATCCACCCCATAACCAAATATCCCTGCTCTACCACTTGTGTTAAGTACTTCACTAAAGAGGAATATTTATAACTTCAATGTCCCTCCCCTGTACAACTTCAAATAAATTGCAGTCAAATCAGCAACAGTGGTTTTGAAGTAACTGTCATATACAAGCAGTTCCATGTGACATTCTCTCTCTCTAGATGACAATGATCGAACTAGTTATATAACATACCACTCTTTATACTAATTCATGTGCCAGATATTTTATCAACAATTGTTTTTATATGAATCATTTGTGTAATGTTTGAATCTATTATTATTTAGAATGAGTTGTTTTTGTATGAATCATTTGTGTAATGTTTGAATCTATTATTATTTAGAATGAGTTGTTTTTGTGCACCATCAAATTATTATACTGGCACCTCCATGTAGTCCTAAGACTCATCGCGAGAGACCCAACCTATCATACCTCTCCTTGAACCCATTAACAGCTATAGCACTCACAAATGACTCTGGCAACCCATTCCATTAATTCAAAGGATGACCCCTTGTTCTGGTCCCTCTAGCCAAGTGATGAAACATTTCCCCTGCAAAATCCTTTAAGCAACTTAATGTTTCTATCATATCCCCTCTTTTTCTCCTATCAACCACCTTCTGCAATCCACACACCTTCAATCTTTCCTCATCCCCAAGAAACCCAGGGGATCAGACTTGAGCACAGTAATCCAGATGTGGGTGTATCAAGGCTTTATCTCTACTTGTTACTGTAATCTTATTGGCTAATTTAGCAACCTTAGCAATATGTCCTCTAAATCTCTAGCTTCATCTATTTCGTAGAGTACAGTGCCAAAAAATGTGATACACAGCTTGTAATCTATTTATCCCAAAATGCATAACTTGACATTAAACTGGCAGCCTATTTAAATCTTCCTGCAAGCTCTCCACATCATCATGGTTAACTATTATTCCACCTAATTTTGCATCATCAGCAAACAACTGAATATTTCCTTTATCATTTATGTATAAATTAAACAGCAATGGTCCCAGCACTGAACCTTGTGGCAGACAGCTAGTCACCTGTTTTTGTCTCGATTCTGCCCCTCCATATACCACTTTTTTGATATCTGACCAGCAGCCACTCTCTTATCCATCCCCATTAGTTCTAATTTGTGTAACGGTGTTCCATGTGGTATTCTGTCAGATGCCTTTGCCAAATCATCATGTAGCCATTTCCTTTATTATAAAAAGTTAGCAAATTACTAAGGCATGACCGACCCTTCACAAAGCCATGTTGACTCTCATACAGTAGCATATTTTTATCAACTCATTCTTGAATTCTCGTTTTTACTAATTTTTCTAGTACTTTTATCACCATGCCTGAGATACTGATTGTCTATAATTTGCTACTGTAGTTTTAGAACCTCCCTTATGCAAAGGAATAATTTTGCCCTCTTTCCACTCCCTTGGAACTCTACCAGAGTTGAGACTTAAACAGCTTAGTCAAAGGCATTGCCAGTTCCCTTACACATTCTTGTAAAACCCGAGCTGATATCCGAATATTTTGGGAATATCGAAGTGATAGGTGAATTTCATTGTCTGGTGCAAACCCATACTTTCCCTCCCTTATGTGTGCTGTTCATAATCAAGCTTGTAAAAAATCATTTCAAGGCTTCTGGTTCCAGCTCAGATGTTAATTTGAGCAAATTAATTCTGAGTGGAAACTGTGTTGTCAGCAAAAAATGCAACTAGATAGTTTTTCTACTGAAAACTAACTACTCATGAAGGATGATCATTAATTGAAGTCATCTTTCTCATGTTACAAGAATGATAGAAAATTGCATAGTTTTAACAACAAAAAGCACCTTAAGGCAGATGCTTGAGGAACAGAAACCTCTTTGCATCCAAGAAATTTGGGTTCCCACTCAGACTTAGGAATAACATCCACATTGATTGTTGGGGGGAGATGTTCCTTTCTAACTACCATAGAAGATGAACATTAACCAACTTTTCTAAGGTCATACAGGATCATCTAATTAGAGACAGGACATTTAAGTTTTGGTTCTTTCTCAGGCTTTATGAAGTCACTGTATGAATGAATAAATATGTTGTTTGTTGGAGCACTTACATATCAAACGCTAGATAAATGTGAGAGAAAGACCCACACACACACAAACTTCTAAGGAATACAGAGAACTGAGATGGATTATTTCTGACAATATTTCCCATGCTCATCTAGATACTGAACAAAATGAGGATGAGCTGACAATTGGGAATTTATCCAACTGTGACCAAAAGAAAATAATGGTATAAAATGTCTCAACTGGCATCATTAGTTTCTGTCAAGGGAGCAGGCCAAATAAAGAAGTCAGCTACTGGAACAAATTCAAACATTAGTTTTAACAAAACAAAAACAGGTAAGATTCTTTTTTTAAACAGTCAGTACATAATTGCTCATCCCAATTCTCACTTTAATATTAAAGGCATTAATATGGAGGTGGTCCGTCCTTTACTATAAGCCTTTAAACTTCTAGGAAGGCTTTTCCACTGGATTTTGGTACATTGCTGCATAAATTATCTTCCATTCTTCCAAAAGAGAGTTGGTAAGGTTTATCAATGGTGTCAGGTGATTCATCCTTGCTCACAATCAGCATTCCAATTTACCCCAAAGGTATTCAGTGGGTTTGATATCAGAGGTCTATGCAGGCCAGTGAGGTTCTTGAATACAGAGACATTGCTGTGTTGAAGGGCTTTCACTGAACTGTTACCATAAAGTAGGAAGCACGTAATTGTCTAGAACAGTGTTTCTAGAAGTGTGGTACACGTACCCCCTAGGGTATGCGAAAGATCTTCAGGATCATGCAAAGATGGAGCAAGCTCCCTCACTAACTTTAATATTCTTTCATAATGTAAAACCCAGCTCCTAAGAGATGTATATATATTGTTTTACATTATGAGAAGAGGTCACTACTCAGACCAGTTTCAACCTTTTTTGAGATCTCATCAGTGAGTAGGTAGACCTGGAATATCAAGGTTTTAAGTGAACAGAAACTTATATACATCTACTGGAACAAATTTGCTTGCATGGAGTTGCCCTGGTGTTGTACTATCCAAGTGATCATTTACACTTGGTTCCGCCAATAGTTTTTTCGGCATTGAAACTCTATGGATTTCGACCCTAGTTTCGTACCCTGCTATAAAATAAAACAGGATTTAACATCTCCCTCTTAATTAACAAATTCGCTGGGAAAAGAGCCTTTCGACTTATCTTTGTAGTATATATTTTCAGTTTTTTTCTGAAAGTAGGGAGTGGTTCTTTATATCAGCAAACTATTGTAAGTCAGTCGATCTCATATCTCTCTCTCGCACTACGATTTTTTAGCTTTAATTTTGGGGGAAAAGTGCGAGTTATCTTCGAGTAAATACGGTAAATTTTTTTTAGCTTCCAAATTCTTAAGTATGCATCATTAGTTAAAGACTGGATTTACAAAACGCACAAAAGAGAGCAATATAGCAAATACAAGTAGCTGTAAGCGACAAAAAAATGTTGATATTGCATCTGGATCAAATAAAATTGATGAGTGTCGTCTGACATCTCTAGAGAACCAACTAGGAAGAAGATGAAAAATCTTCGTAAGTATGATATGAATTACTTGAAATGTGGATTTTCGTGGACGGGAAATGAAGAGGAACCTATTCCAAATTTTGTTCTATTAAAAATAAATCATTTCTTTGTTTACATGACCATATAAATTCAAATAAAATAGACATTTACAATGAAATATACTTTATTTATTTATTATTTTGATAAAGGGATACATGGTAATAATCAAAATTTACGAAGGGGTACGTGGATATCTGAAGTTTGAGAAACACTGGTCTAGAATGTCATTATAGGCCACAGCATTAAGATTCCCCATCACTGGAAATAAGGGGGGGGGGGGGGGGGCATCTGGAACCATGATAAACATTCCCAGGCAATGATACCTCCTCCAAACTTCACAATTGACACAACACATTAGGCAGGAAGCATTCACCTGGCATCTGCTGAAGCATGATTTATCACCCTAGAGAATGCATTTCTAGTGTCCAATGGCAGGGAGCTTTACACCACTCCACATGACCCTTGCTAATGTCAGGTTTGTAAATAATTTCTTGGTATCTTTAATTTATATTATAACTAAGGGGAAAACTTCCAACAACTATCTTTAATCTAGAGTATTTTAATAATAATGTTGCGACACCTTTTGGCTACTTGTATATGAAAATGACTTCATCCTTAGTATGACATCTAGGTCTGGCTCCCACTGATGCGACCTCAAAAGTCAAAACTTGTCTGGGTAGTGATCCTTCCCATAATGTATAGCATTATACATATCTGCAAGGATATGTGTGCTTTTCATTATGGGATACTAGGGCAAGTGATGTGAAGTCATTAGCTTCGATATATATACTTGCTGCCCCAGTCCTGAAAATACTTTAGGTGCAAACTTTGTTTGCTTACACTTGGATAAAGGATTAAACCATGTTCTTCTCCAGTTCCCAATGAACATTGCTTGTTGAAGCATATTTAAAACTGGGAAAGTGTTCAACTTCAAATAGGCATGTTTTTTTTTTTTTTTTTTTTCACCATGCACTTTAGCACTCAGTGGTCCTGCTTGGTTGCAATTGTTGCTCCAGATCACAGAAAACTAAATTCCTGCAACGGTAGATTCCTATGATAGTACGATGTTTAAAGCCACTGAGCTCTTTGCTTAGCCCATTTTAATGTTTGAGCCAAGTTTATAAAGCGTATATAGCTATATCCACTACTGCAAAGGGGTGTCTAGATATTTTTGATGAGTAGTGTATGATCAGGAAGTAATCCACTGAACACAAAGGTAATTTTGAATGGTTAGTAATATTTCAGCACAATTTTTAGTTTAGATAAACAACAGAATGAGCAAAGATAGCATGGAGTTGAATATATGAAATAAGAAGTTAGTCAAAACATTAAAACAGCTACTTGCAAGAAACTATTTAACATATGGATCCGAGCTAGATTAGCAAAACAAGTGTTCTCTGCCAGAGGAAGACTTAAGATATAGACTTAAGACTCGACACTCAGGGGCTACCCTGAGTGTTGAGTCTTCAAAAGGGGGGGAGGCTCCGCCCCCTGGCACCTCAAATATCTCCACACTCTCTTGGAACTTGTACTGTTGTAACTCTTATTAAACAGGTATGCCAGTTTCCTTTAAACATTTGGTGATATGTTATCAAATCTATTTCCTCAAATACCTCCTGGTAACTCACAATTAAGCCGTCCTTTACACTTAAGTTCCTGAGGATAAAACACCCTTATAAACTGATCACTGAATACCTCAACAATGTCTTCTGCAGCAGTTACCATTTTCATCCATTAACATAAATTTTCCTTCTGTTTGCCACATATCTAAAAAACTCTAGGGTTTATCATTATCAATTAATAAATACTTTGGTAAATACAGAACAAGAGAAGTATATAAGATGATCAGAAACATCAACAAGAAATGGAGTCCAAAGCAGAGACCCCTAAATAATGAAAGTGGTCAAATCTTGATGAACACAAAAGAAATAGGAGAGAGATGAACAAGACTACTGCTCAGAGTTATAAGACACAGATGTTGAGGTCCCAAAGAAGTTAATTGATGAAAACATCACCACCAAGCACAGATGGAGAAACAGGTACTGAGGAATGAGGTTATAAAGGCAGTAAAACACCTACATAACTATACAGTATAAGCCCTGGGATTGATGAGATTACTGGAGAGATTTTGAAACATTGTGCAATAGATAAACTGTACCAATTCTGTACAAAACACCAACAGAATGGACAAGATCAATCCCAATACCTATTCACGAAAAAAGGACTGCAAAAATTACAAAACAGTATCTAACAAGTCAAGTTAATGTATTTATGATGACATTAACTGAAAGAATAAACTAATGGAAGAAAATCTGTAAGACGAGCAATAAGTACTGTGCACCAAATACTAGTGTTAATACCTGTTTTGCTGACTTTCAGAAAGTGGCATGGAGTGGACAAGAACATGATGTCTCTTGCAGAGGCTGCAGTGAGAAACTATGGAGAAATATGAAGATGGTTCCAGACAATAAGACCCAATATCCTTAAGCATCTTTATCCTGCTTTTAGAAAGAAAAATGGATGTCGTAAAGGATAATTTCAATTCAAGGTACTAGGGTGATTTGTAGATGACAAAGAAGGAAAGAGATATGGGCTGATATGAACATTAATAAAACAAAAACAATTGTTTTGATGAAACAGCAATTAAAGGTCAGCTAGAAAAGGTTAGAAACTTCACATACCAAGGGAGCAACATAAAGCATGATTTAAACTGCAAAAAAGAAATAAGATACCAGATAACAAAAGCAAATCAGTGAGCCTTCCCATAAAGCTGAGATTGTTGAAAACATGCATATTCACAAGGTAACAAATGCACTGTATTGTAAAGGAAACTAAAGTTTCTTGGACATATCTGCAGAATGATGAAAACCTTGATGCTTGGCAATAGTGGGTAGATGATGTGAAAAGTTTGCAAGATTTGAGTCATCTGGCAGTGGACAAAGAAAAGTGAAACAGGCATTGGACCCATGGGCAATGATGACAGCCAATGCAACAATTACCAAAAGTACACTTCTTCAGTATTATCCCTTCCCCCCAAATAGTTTTGTACATTAGTAAAAATAAAATACAAAAATAAGTGGAACATTAATGTAATCCCACTTAATAAATTATTTTCATTATATATGAAAGGATGCAAACTATATATTCATTGCCAGCCCACGATACATTAGTATTGTGGGCTGGCTTATGAATTAGATAATTCAAAAACACTGTTTAAGCTTTGAATAAACAGGATAATGTTCTCCAAGTGGACAAGGAAATTCATCTCACTTTGATCAATCTACAAATACCCTAAATGAATTGTATCCTTCTTTATGCTTAATTCATTAAAGACGAATAACCACCATGACATAATACATAATAAAAAATTACAGAACTCCAGGTGCTCACCCTCAACACATGCATACCCCATGGTCTTAATCAATAAATAGTTTATCATCCAGGTTGTTCTGGAAGCTTGAAATGACATGCAATTCTTTTCAAGGTTTCCAGATTAATTATATTAGACTGCTTGCAGTGTTAATATACTATAGGTTTCTATGACCTTTCGCAAGTGTAATCCATCTATACGGATTATGTTCAATAATGATGTTTTCTTTGTTGAGAGTTAGCTCATCTGCAGGATTATATAACCCTAGAACTTTTGTATATACCCTTAACATTCCTCACATTCTAAATGGGATTCAAGTTACTCCTAAACAATACACCACTGTTTCAGAAATACTTAGCTATTGGTTTCTATTTCCAGAAGTAACAAAGGCGGCACATTAATATAATACATCATCTTTGTAACTTGTGGAATATTACAACAGCTTAGCAATCCTTATGCCCATTTTTTTCCCCTCCCTTCAAAAGTATATTATCATTATAAGAAAAATTATTTCTCGGAATGTCTTAAATATGTAGAAATAAAATTCAGTGTAGCTGAATTTGTGTATGTATTTTTAAGCATTGATCAACCTACATAAGTCTGGGAAGAAAAAAGAACTTTCATTTAAGTAGCTTAAAACAACAAAAGATTACAAACACTTAAAATATACGCGTGTGTGTGTATATATATATTTATATATAGTATGTACAACACTAAATTCTGTTCATACAATTACAAATAACAGTTGTTAACCAAATGCTAGAAATTTTTGTTGAGATTCTTGTCAGGCACTGACTTCACAATAATTTACATATCACACAAAGAAACAAGGCATTAAGACTTTTGGTACTGAAAGACAAAAGCACTTTCTTTCCACACTATTACAATAAACTGTGGCAACAAGTCAATCTTGGTTTGTATAAGAACAAGCTGCACATAATATCCTGAAAGGGATATGTCAGAGATTGCACCTGCCCATTTTTCCTTTACTCCTTAAGTTTGAGTTACACTTTTACCCACTGTCAAGAGTTTCGTGTACATATATGGTACAAATTAGTTATTGATACATTACAAGCTTTGTGCAGAGAACAACAACATATGCACAGCTGTCAGGTTTTCCTTGAAATCAAAGCTAAATATATCCGAGTGTATATGAAACAAATAACATACAGCATGTTTTTAACTATTAGTTAATATTGTAACAGCCACTGACTGCATATAAGCTGCCGAATAAGTAAATCTTCTTCCAAAATATTTGAATTACTAAAAAAATCAATATATGAAAAGACAAATATGAGTATTCTTTTGTCTGTTCTATTTATCAAAGTGTGCATGCTAACCTACAAGAAAAACTAAATAAGCACTGTCTTTTCTTCTTACTCTAAACATTTGTACAGCTTTAATACAGTATGTAATTTAAGTTGTGCTCCTTGTCAACATTTGTTCACACAATGCCAGGCATGGCACATTATCTCCCATCAACCCGTACCAATTGGTGTGAAATAATTAAGTCTACAAGTTAAGGTGAAGCATCTGCTGGAAATAATTCCCAAAGAGGCTAGCAGGTGAACATTCTTAAGTAGGTGGAACAGTCAGAGTAAACTGCGACATACTCTGAGCTGCTATATACATTATTCATCGACATCAAGTTGGGCACAGCACTGAAAAGGAGAAAAAAAAACAACTATAGCAATTACATTTCAACTGTAAGAAACAAAAAAAAAAAAAAAAACACAGCTTATAGATAAAAAAAATACTGCAGTAATTACCATTTATCCAACTCTCAGTACAGCATTATGTAATTGTACTTCAGTTATCAGAACAGCAAATTGCCTTCCTAATGTGGTTTATATCAAATTTCAATTTACCAGCCAAACAAAGGTTTTGTTTTTTTCAAATAAAATCTTGCTATTTCAAATGATTAAATTGTTTAAAAAGTTTACAGTGACAGGAAGGTGTGAAATATCTGACCCTAATTTTGTAAAATAAAGCATGCTGCTCATTCAGAATGCTAAACAAGTGATTAATTAAGTAGAACACATATCCTAAACCTTCACACAAAAGAACATACAGATAGCTTATGTCTATACATGAATGCTAGGAGTATCAGGAAAAAAAGGGGTTAGAGTTTGTTGCCTTAGTCAATATGTTGGGACCTGGGTATCAAAATCAGGCATACTAACTGGTATCGAGAGGAAAGGAGGGGGGGGGGGTGCTGCTAATGATATCAGATAACTTGAATCTAGTTAGTATTGAGACCTATGATCGTAATACTAGTAACAGTTAGTTTGAGCAGGGCCTGTTCTAATAGGTGTGCAGGAAGCCAATGGAATAAATTCGATATAGCCAATAGTTAATTTAAAAAAGCAATATTCCTAAATTGACATGAGAGCAGAATAAAAGTGGTGTGACCTCTCAGATTGCAATTAAGTGAAGTCTTAAAAAGTTTAAATGATACATTAGCTGATAATATATCATTTAAATGATATATTAGCTGATAATATATCAATGAGCCTGCGTAGCTCAGTGGATGTGGCGTTTGCACACCGCCGCACGAAGGAAGACTTGGTTTCGAGTCTAGTCGAGACTAGAGGAAATTTTTCTAAGCCTTTTTTTGACCGGTTCCAGAGTTAGTCGATCTCTGGCACAGGCAAGCAGGTTTTTCCTCCCGGAAACTCAAGAAAATCTACCGTAGAACCCACATTAAATATATTGTGTTAGGGACCACGAGATGGCGGCACATTTGAGCCGTCTCTCTCTTCACTGCGCACCGCTTAATTAGTGATAGCCTTGGGCACCAGTGGAGATTGAACTGCCCACTCAGTCTCCAAAAGTTAGATAGGGCTAAATGGCCTCGCCTACTCCCGTATACGGGAATAAAAAGGCATTAGCCGATTTTTTTTTTTTTTGATTAGCTGATAATTCCAAATACATGAAAACAAAACATACAGCTCACTGTTTGTTCGATCAGATTGCTTCTTTCAAGTTCATTTAATCAATTGTTATATGGAACGATATTCTGTCAAAAGTTGATGTAAGCAAAATGTTGCAGTCTCCTGAATCTAATATAAATGAATCTCTTAATGGTTTGGGTGAGCTCGTTAAATTTTTAAGGGCAGCTAAATGCGATGAAGCATTTAATACTTATATTAAAGTAAAGACTCAAACATTTTAGCTAAAGAAGTAAACGTAGTATCCGAATTTCCAGTTGTGAGGAACAGAACTAAAGTTTGCCACTTAGATTATGAAAGTCCAGATGAACTTGATGAAGAAATAAAAAAATTCAAAAGAATTGTTCAGAATACAATTTTATCTAGTAATTGTTGATACTCCATTAAATTCCATTAAGGAAAGATTTGAAATTCTGAATGAATGTAATAATGTATTGAAATTTCTTTATGAATTCAGAGAAATGACCGAAGAAAAAAATTAAAAAATCTTGTGTTGATTTAGATGTTTCCCTTCAAATTAATAAAAATGATGAATATATTAATGGTTTTGAGCTCTTCAATGAGCTGATAATGTACAGAACTTTTAGCGGTGGTAGCATTACAGAAACTGACCCATTAAAAATTTTTTTGATGTCATCATTTCCAAATCTATTTATAGCTTTGAGAATTTTCCTCATATTACCTGTTAGTGTAGCATCAGGTGAAAGGAGCTTTTCGAAATTCAAACTTATAAAAACATCAATGACTTAGGATTGCTAGCAACAGAAAAGGATTTGTCTGAAAAATTAGAATTATCAAATGTTATTGATGATTTTGCAAATAAAAAAGCAATGTTCTGACGTAATGAATCTGTTTGATATAATTTATACATTCATTGTACTTTTTCTATTTTTTATAAAATTAAAATAAACAGCCTACAGTATATAAAACATTTTATGAATTTTCCTTTGTCAATTAGTCTAACATTATACTGTCATAAAAATGTACTAATATTAATTTTCTGATCTGCATTGTTAGGGTAAGGCTACACTAGTTGTTCTGTACAAATTTTTTCCATCAACTTGGCTATCACCATTCTTGCATGTGTTCTATTCACTGCTGTACATGTTCAGAAAAAAAACACTAGTGTAGCCTTACCCTCAAGGGCGGCAATTATCTCTAACACGCAGGTGTCTAACAGTCTAAAACCGGCCCTGAGTTTGAGGTCAAACACATAGTGGGTTGTTGTTACAAACCAGGTAGATGGGTTACTAGTGTTGAAGAAATGCATCGCCAAATAAAGATGGGTGCAAAAAAGAGTAATCATAATGAGAGACATTGAGTAGCAGTAAAATCTTAAGAATGAAACTGAATTTATTCTGTTTCAAGACAATTTTCTCAAGCAGCATGTGACCGAAGGAACTTGAAATCAAAGAATGTTAGATTTGACCAAAGTGTCAGAGGGTGTTTCAGTTAAAGGCATAACTATTCTTCCTCCAGTTGGTGACAGTGATCAAATTTATGAATGTTCCATGCTGAAATTATTACCAAATGAGGAGTATACCGAGCTCAGCTCAATGGGAAGCATTTAAAAAATACTTAAACGATGCAATATCAGAACTTGTCTGGAGAGTTCGAAGAATAAATAGGGTAGGAGTCAAATGGATGTGTAATCTTATCAAGCAAGAGATTTGTAAGAAAAGCATGATGTGTTATGAAAATTACAAACAGCAGGCCAGAAGCATCAACTGTTGTATGGAAAGCTAAGTCTTGCATATGAAACGAAACTAGCTCTGCAAGCTAAAGATAACCCCCAAAGAATTCTATCGATAGTCTGCAAATAATAGAAAGAATAAATCTGCTACATGAAGATGGTGAGAGTATGATAGATGCAGAAGAGGTCGTTCAACTAATGAGTGAACCTTGTGTATGCAGCATTCAGTTCACTGCTACCTCTTCACTGGATGAAAAAGCTCAGGTGTATGTGGAGGAGGTATTAGAGCTGTTGCACAAACTGAATAAGAATTCAGCAATAGGGACTAATGAGATATTAGCACAGGTGCTAAAAGAGTGTTCAGCTGAACTAGTTATTCCTTCAATATATACAACTACTGACCATCAGTATCTCAGGATAGGTGAAGATTTTGGAAAAGGGGTTTAGGGCTTGCATTTCAGAAATAGGTTGAGAGAGAATCTCTAGTTTGCAATGAACAGCATGGGTAAGGTCATGTTTGAGTAGCTTGCTCGCATTCTATAATAATGTTACCATAAGGGGAATGAATACACCATGATATTTTTGGATTTTGTTCTCCAATGCAAGAGCTTTAGCAAAATCCAAAAGTATCATGTTGTATCTATTCCCCTCGTCTAACTCAACCATAACATTAACATAAAATAAAATGAGCAAGTTACTCAAAACATGACTGTTCATTTCTAATTATATTACATTATATTTAATATAATATAAAATATAATATAATGTCAACTTATTTCTGTACACACACATGATAAATCAACAAAATGCATTTCGTACTTTAACTTGAGATATAATCCCACTGATGCCTTAAGAATATGGAGTCCAAAAGTAGCCGAGATATTTAATTACTAAAGTAATAAAAAATCTCAACCACTTTTGGACTCGGTATTCTTTTTGGCTGGGCGAAAGCATTCTCTGACCATTAAGCCATGAGTTCAAATTGTATGTCACTTAAAGCATTCAGAAACATCCATGGCATATGGTAACCTAAAGAAATCCCAGATTAACTAATCTTATCTTCAAGCTTTCGAGATTGTATGAGTATATGGTATATCCATGGAATACACAAAATTTACAAAATTAATTTCATCTACTAGTTCTGCAGAAGCTGTGGAGCTTCCTTATTCAGGATAAAGGTAACATAAAAGATGTTAAATATACAGACCATTAAACTGCATCATTCAAAATGTAAAAACCCATTGCAAATAGTTTCCAGTAAACACCACAACCAGAATTTATATATACATGTCAAACAAGCTTTATTGTATTTTATATTTGATACTTAGTAATGAAACCCATTGCTAAGTTCAACCATTTTATATATATAAGAACAGACTGCTAGTGATTGAATATTGAAACAATTAAAATTTGTCTTTGTGGGTAAAAAATAATTTCCGATGCTTCTCAAACATTGAATACAGCTATTACATGATATGAAAGGTTAAACTAGATTATCACTTTTTCTGTGCATCTATACTATTATGTGTGTGTGTGTGTGCATGTGTTTACCCATACACAGAGTGCAACTCATTACACACTTCTTCATGGATGTCTGTGAAGCTGACTTTTTTTTTTTTTTTTTTTTTTTTTTTTTAACTCCAGCCAGAAGATGGTGCAAAACCCAAAGCATAGTGTGGAACAAGTGGTTAAGAAGTAAAGAACATACTGATGCATTTATTGAAACAACTGGAGGTTGCAATCCTCAAAGAAAATAGCATGAACACCCTTCCAGATAGTGAATGGCAGATAAAATGAGACAAGAAGTTGATTCAATGGGTTTAAAGCAATGAGCAGGTGATCGGTAGCTGCACATGTTTTTACAATTTAGAGGGCAAAAGGAGGAATGACTGAAAGAAGAACAATGCCTGTGAAAAAACCTGCAGAAAAGGCATAAGCCAAAACAGAGAATAATTTTTAACACAGTGTGTGAGAATAATTATTAACCAGATTGTCCTCTTCTAGATAGTATTTTTAGTGATATTAAAAATATTTCCACACACACACACTGATGGTGTGATGTTTATTTCAGTATGAAATTTCTGTGCTTTTCATTAAAGTTTATTACTTATGGTTATTATTATTTTTTTCCCTGTTGTTTTCTCATATCTTTACGATTCTTTTCAGCTGGAAATGACTATGATGATACATGGATATGGGGTAAAATGCTTGTGCATCAGCATATTACATGATCATTAGCCATTTCTATATCCTTCAACAAATACACAATAAGTTTCTGTGGGTGCTGATATGTGTGCAAAACATTTTTAACATCTGCTTGAAAAGCTATTTGACATTATGTGTCATTTAATCCATGTGCTATGATAGAGGCAGTGGGAGAAGGAAGAGATACCTTTCATACACTTCAACTGTTGTGCAATAGCTTTCTATAAATGCAACACATACACACACACACTCACACACACATATATATATACAGAACACTTTTGAAATCAGTTTCTGTGGGTGCTGATATGTGTGCAAAACATTTTTAACATCTGCTTGAAAAGCTATTTGACATTATGTGTCATTTAATCCATGTGCTATGATAGAGGCAGTGGGAGAAGGAAGAGATACCTTTCATACACTTCAACTGTTGTGCAATAGCTTTCTATAAATGCAACACATACACACACACATATATATATATACAGAACACTTTTGAAATCAGCAGGAAAGCCCTTTAAAAGCATGTCATTTGGGGGATTTGATTCTTGTAGCACCCACCCTCACCAGTGGAGACAACATACAGATTATAATCAAATTCTTTAAGCCATGCTACGAGAAGGCGCCATACCAAGTTTGACGTGTATAGCTTTTGCTATTTAGGAGATTGCATGACATGGACACTGAAGAATATAATATAAAATTAAATATCACAAAAGACTTTTACCTTTAAGAATGTAGTCCGTCAGCAATGCAGGAACAGCTGGATTATCTTCATTAATAGCCCTCAAAACTAAAAAAATGAAACATTTATATGAAAGCAATGATAACTAACACTTAGTTTTATTCTTTAAAACGCAGTTGACTCTCACTAACATCATTATTACAAACTCACTATAGCAAAATAGCAAACTACCCAAAAAAGTCAACAGAAGTCTCAGACCCACAAGGGGTTATGCGAGACTCAGATCGCATAGAAAAAGTAGGGTTATGTTCTGAAATCGTTTTTTTAATTATACAATGACATATTCCAACAAAAAATATTTTTATTTAATTCAGGTGATTCATGTAAAGTTAAGAAAACAAACTATGAAACAAAATACAAATTGTGCGTAAACTTCATTGCACATAGTGCATAATTAATTGTCATCACTGTCTTCAAAACTAAAAGAACGTAGAGTTCTTTGATTTACTTAGATTAATTAACACAAATGTATTAGAGAGATCAATAAGGGTGAAGAATTTAGTAATAACATCTTAGAAAGATACCACAGAAGCCACTATATACTGCCAGTGAGAGGACATGGAAGATGGCAAAATTGGTGCAAGTTGCATTTTTAAAAAAAAAAAAAAAAAAATATATGGAACCGCTAAGTAGGACACTATGATAAGAGTAATAATCCCTAGAACCTAGTTCAATATCAGATGGTAATACCAGAAATTATATTCGTAAGGTTAGATGGACAATGCTAAGAAAAATTCAGTATAGCTACACAACTATTCCTATTGTAGCACGCTCAGGATTTAATCTGGGGGGGGAGTAGACAATTTCAGAATGCAGGTAACCCTCGTATAACGCAAGTGTCAAGTTCCACATAAATGGCGGGTTATGCGAGACTCAGATCGCATAGAAAAAGTAGGGTTATGTTCTGAAATCGTTTTTTTAATTATATAAACAATGACATATTCCAACAAAAATTATTTTTATTTAATTCAGGTGATTCATGTAAAGTTAAGAAAACATATAAACTATGAAACAAAATACAAATTGTACGTAAACTTCATTGCACATAGTGCATAATTAATTGTCATCACTGTCTTCAAAACTAAAAGAACGTAGATGTTCTTTATTTACGAGTGGCTGGACATCGTCATCACTTGAAATCTCTTGGACATCAAAATAGCAAACTACCCAAAAAAGTCAACAGAAGTCTCAGACCCAAAAGGGGAATGAGTTCTTTGATTTACTTAGATTAATTAACACAATGTATAATTCTTATTGCATACTTCGGCTCATTTATTATCAAGAAGTCAGTAATAAGAACTTGCTTACCGTTATGCTGCAATTTTTTTTTATTAAGTTTATAATATGGAGCTAAACAAATATCCAATTGTCTTGTGAATTTTCTGGAGCGCTCCACTGAGGGACCATTTTCCGTAAAATAACTTCCTAACTTTCTTGCCATGTCCAATCCTTCTGCTAATTTCTTTAACGGATAATGATCCGATCATCACAATCAGAATCATTGGCAGAACTTTCCCTGCCATTGGGTTCGACGTCATCTATTAATCATACCAGTTCCTCCTAATTTAAATCTATTTCCCCAAGAATTAATTCATTAATTTCGTTTTCAATGATATTGCAAAAGCCCTCTATGTGGCCATTACTAAAAAAATAAAATTGTTACATAAAAAAGCATTACATATTGTAACTCACCCGAAAATAAACTGCGATTAACACACTTATGATTTTTAATGCGCTTTCCTAGCAGAAAACGAAGACAACTTATACAGTAAACAATTGATGTACATGCGTGCTTTCCCCTAATATAAATTCGATACTTATAACTACATTATTTTTAAGGCTTGCAGTGAATAATATATGAAAAGATAAAGAGTTACAATTTGTAGACCGTGTTTTTATCGAAACCATGTTGTTTAAGTACAGTGTTATGCGAGGGTTACCTGTACACACTATGCATCGTATATGACCTACGACTGAGCATCTGCAATAATCACTAATTCGACACAACATGAATAAAAAATAGGAAAATATTTTTGGAAAATTTTCTAGTTTTTTTTCCCCCTTTTTCTTTTTTTTTGGGGGGGGGGGGGAGGAGGAGGGCCCTCCCCACTGGTCCATGCAAGCTTGCTATAGTGAGTGAACTATATTTCATTTCTGAAATAATGGACTATTTTGCAAGAGCTATTACATTTTGAATTAACTATATCATAATATGATATAGTTAATTCAAAATTAATTCAAGTCTGTTTTTTTTTTGTTCATTCTGAATGTTATTTAGCACATTAGAAGTTTTTCCGCTTGGTTATACTATAAATTAAATTATTGCACCTGAAGTATTTTCAGGACTGGACAACTCTTATATAGAAGCTAATGACTTCACTTCACTTGCCTTAGTATCCCATAATGCAAGGCACATATCCTTATATCCTTACAGACATGTATAATACTATGCATTATGGGAAGGGTCACTACCTAGACTGGTTTTGATCTTTATTGAGGTCTCATCAGTGGGAGCCAGACTCAGAGGTGATACCAAGGTTGAAGTAATGTAGAAGTCATATTTCCATACACATGTATTCAAAAAAATAAGTAAAATAAATAAAAAACTTGAAATTAATTTGAGTCAATAACCAATACTGAATTAACCTGGTACAAAAATCAGTGAATACAAATCTTTCTGGTCACATTTGGAAGACCTGGAAGCATTGAAGTTTTCCAATTGCATTACCAGAATCCAGTACAAAGTTAACCTTTTAATGTGCCTTTAAATCTATCTTTACCATATTTATTTTTCAACCATGTCAAGTAAACTTGCACACTTTTGGATAAATGGGTCATTTAATCCAAGTATGCAAAGAACATCGAAGATAAATTGGTAACTTGCAAGCTGCAAAACCCTGCTAAGTATGTTATCAATACACATCAATGATTTCCACTGGATGAAGTTGAGGGGTTTATTACATCAAAGTAGATTTTTCCTAGAAAATTATTCCAAATGACCTGTAAAACATTACTCTGTTCTTCTAACAAATATGATAATAGTGAACCATCAAAATTCTAATCAGTGATTATAACATCCTACATCAAATTGACAAGGTCATCATCAACTTACAACTGCAAATGTTTTCACCCATGAGTTATGGCTAATTATAAAACTTACAAAATTATGTATCATTATTAATCATTTGGGTAAGCAGATCTAAGAGTACAAAACAAGAAAAGACAAAAGTATGAATTTCTTTATAAATACCAATTTCTACAGAATTGATGAGTAACAAACAAAAAAAAAAAAAAAGTAGAACTCAGTTATAAAGAATTCCACGGGACCGCATATATTTGTTCGTAAACTATTATTCATTATATCCAAGAAGGTCATAATTTGAGAGAATTAAAAATGTTTTCAGATTTTTCTCAGCATAGGTATTGGGTAACATAAATACATATAAAGAACAAAATTTATTTTTAAAACTTCACATTTTTACATAAAAAATCATCAAGCGTGCTTTGTTTTGCACAAGACGCATATTTCATACGTTTGAAATTGTTCCTTATACCACTAAGATGCTTGAATGTGTCGCCTGAACTTACAGATCGCGATTCCATAAATCTTGTTAAAATATGTAAAGCACTTTCTGCTTCACACCAGGTAATGATTTTCTCATTGCTATTTTCTTCCTCGGAGTCACTACTACTATTATCTTCTTCTGGTGTATGAGATATTTGTTTTAAGATGTCAGCGTCTGTCGGTATACCCGAAGTTGCGACGCCATTATCAATGTCTATAAAATTATCAATCTCTGCGCACGTTTCAAAATTGTTCAAGTTTCGCGCTTTTAAATACGCTGATAACGGTAAGTAATCCTCTATCTTCTTCAGATTCACACTCGTATTCCACAAGACCGGCTTTCTTAAAACAGTTTTGTATCGTAGACGATGACACCAAATTCTAAGCATCACTCATTAAACGTATTGCGTGAAGTACACTGATCTTCGAGTCGTAAGCATAAGCATTTTCCACGGATTTTTCTCTGTATTCTATCAGTTCCAAGACTAACAGACGACTAAAATGGGATTTAAAACATCTAATTATGCCTTGATCAAGTGGTTGCAAGACAGATGTCACATTTGGTGGCAAAAAAACAAGTTTTATGTTTGTTAAATTAGCCACTACAGGATGGGCAGGAGAGCTGGCTATCAATAACAAAATTTTCCGGTTTTCACTGCGATTTTTATCCCACTTGCGAATTTCATTTTCGAAAATTGAAGATGTCATCCAGGCCTTCTTATTCGTTGTATAATCAACGGGAAGTTTCTTTATGTTTTTAAAGCATCTAGGCTTTGCCGATTTTCCAATTACAAGAAGCTTTCTTTTATCGCTACCGGTCATGTTTGCACAAACTAAAACTGTGGGTCTATTTTTGATAAGTTTTCCGCCAATGCACTTTTCGTTTATCGGGCGTTAAATTATAAAAAAAAAAAACCCTACTTCGTCTGCATTATAAATGTTGTTGTATCCATACCTTCGTTTGATGTCCGGCCATACATTCTTGATCCAGTCAGAAACAACGTTTTTGTCAATGGACAACGCCTCGCCACTTATTTTTGCGTAGACAATATTGTTTCTGTTCTTAAAGCGATCAATCCACCCGTTGTTGCATTTAAAATCACTATAACCAAGTTGAACAGCAAATTTTTTGGCTTGAACTTTCAAAATTGGTCCACTAATAGGTAAGCCAGTGGTTCTTTGCACTTTAAACCACGAAAGAAGTGCCTCGTCAACGTCACTTTTATTACACTTTTTAAGTTTTTTACACTTCGATAAATTGTTTTCAAAAGCTTTCAGAGTCAACTTGTGATTCTTCCAAATTGTTGATATTGTAGATAGGGACAAACCATACTTCTTTGCTACTGTCAGATTTGATTGGCCACTTTCCACCTCCTGTATAATTTCTACTTTTTCGGAAACCGATAAAATTTTCCATTTGACTCCCGACATATTTCCACAACCAGAAAATGCATACGTACGAAATGTCAGTAAAGGAACGACTAATGTGTATTATTCGTTCGTTATTCGCGTGAAACGAATTCGTAATAAACATGAAATACATGCATTAAATCAAATGTAATTCAAACCTTCAAAATTATTCGTTATAAACGAGTTCTACTGTGTGTGTGTATATATATATATATATATATATATATATATATATTTAAATATAAGGGTGACCATAAAATAACTTTCCCTGTTTGGAGGCATCTGTAAGCTAAAACCAATAAATGGAATGAGACCAAATTTTATATTGAGACTTTTGAAGGCATGGGGAGATGATTTCCGCGAAAAAAAAAAGATTTAGTACCAAAAATCGTCGGTAGGGAAAATTTTGGTGCTGGCGGAACTGAAAACAAGCGGATAATTACATTAAAGCCAGATAAAATGGAATAATAACATTTCGACAGTGTAAGCGACAGCCGCGTCACTCATTCCAGCTGGATATGTGGCATGTTACAATGATAATAAGAATAATAATAATTAAACTAAAACAACAACTTGCGAGAGACACAGAAATTAATGTAGTGATTGAACTCGCAGGTCAGCACATTGAAAATCGTGTATGTGGTCTAGGGGACCCTGATTCTGATGAATAAAACATTATTTTCTGTGAGTTCAATCACTACATTAATTTCTGTGTCTCTCGCAAGTTATTATCATTGTAACATGTTACATATCCAGCTGGAATGAGTGACGTGGCTGTCGCTTACACCATCAAAATGTTATTATTCCATTTTATCTGCCTTTAATGTAATTATCAGCTTGTTTTCGGCTCCACCAGCGCCAAAATTTCCCCTATCGGCGATTTTTGCTACTAAATATTTTTTTGGCAGAAATCATCTCCCCATGCCTTCAAAAGTCTCAATATAAAATTTTGTCTCATTCCGTTTATTGGTTTTAGCTACAGATGCCTCCAAAGAGGGAAAGTTATTTTATGGTCACCCTGTATAAATACCAATTTCTACAGAATTGATGAGTAACAAAAAAAAAAAAAATATATGTCTATCTGTCTGTCTCTAGATGTTTTGTCGGATTTATTCCGTCAGCGGTGTGTGTATGCTTGTGTTGCAACATTTCCCCTTCGCTAAGGTGTTTTCTGGTAATGAGATGGTTTGCCGATCTTATTTTTGCACAGAAAAAAAAACGAAGAAACAGAGGAGTAGCAATAAAATCGAAGAAAAGACAAGAAAATATACGAAGGGGGAAAAAGCGTGGAAAGAATCCAAAGGCATTCATAATTTCATGTGATTAAAAAAATACACTCAAGTGACAAAGTAAAATGTGAACAGTAGGAAGGATCAAAAGTTTCTCTGCTTTATTAGTTTTAAAGAATGAGCAAATACTGTAACACAAAGGAAGTGGCAAGGTCACCAAAAAAAGAGACAATAAGATGGACTGTTTTGAATGAGTGCTCAAGTGATTAAGGCCATGAATAATCACTATGTTCATTTCATCACTCATTTTTTAAAACTGATAAAGCAGAAAAGCTTTTGATCCTTCCTACTGTTGCAATCAGGTCATCCCAAAAATAACGTTTTTTATAGTAGTGTACTTGTTCAAACACGTCTCAGCTTGTCTAAACATGAATTTTTAGAGCTTTATAAGTACTGCTAAGCTAAGGCGACTTTATTCTAAGGAATTCCACCTTAGAACATCATACATGAGTTATTGTTTAAATAATCCTTTATTACTATGTAGGTCACTGAACAGCACATTAGGCACATCATGTTTTGAATGTGCAAAAGTGCCAGCGATGGTTTCAAAAATTTCGACAAGGAGACTAGCTTGAAAGAACATGGCACCCTTGCTCTGGGTACCATATCCCTCTTGATAATGAAATGCTGAAAGCTGCTATTACAAGAAATAAAATGCAACTGTTGAAGATTTAGCAAAAGATCTTAATTCATCATCATTTGCCAGAACTTGGAATAGTCTCTAAGCTTGGCAAGTGGGTTCCTCACCAACTGATGAATAATAATCAAAGAGAGTGCGTCAACATCTGCACTGCTCTTCATTCTCAAGAAGTTCAATCTCTGTTTTTGAGTTGTGTAGTCACCGGTGATGAAAAGTGAATACTTTACAAGAATGTTAAGCACCTAAGGCAGTGGGTTCATTCAGGGGAACAGGCTAAACCTCAGCCAAAACAAGACCTTCACCCTCAGAAGGTTTTGTTAAGCAGCTGGTATTATACACTTTGAATTATTGCCACAAAACCAAACAGTCACATCTGAAGTATACTGTGAACAACTTGATCAACTGAAAGAAAAGAGGTGTTCTCTGTTCAATCAAAAGGGTATTGTTTTCTACCAATGATAACGCACGCCCTCATAGTGCAAGAATTATCAAGTTTGAGGAAGTCGGCTGGGAAAAGCTTCCACATCCTCCTGATCTTGCACCTTCAAGATTGCCACTTATTTCGAAGTTTGCAACATTTCATTAATGAAAAACAATACAATACGTTAGAGACACTGTAATTGAACCTATGCAACTTCTTTGCCTCCAAATGGCATTATGAAGCTTTCGCAATGTTGGATGAGCGTTATTGATTCAAATGGAGAATATATATACGAGGGTGGTCTGAAAAGTTCTCAGTCTCAACCATAGATGGCAACACTATTGGCAAGATTTTTTTCTAAGTTGGTACATCTGTCGTAAGCATCCATGTGAAATTTCAAGTCATTCTTCAACTAGTTGTTTTATATAGCTGTCTGAAGCAAAAGTGTTGTCTCTATCCTTTGAAATTGATAAAATTGAGTATCGTGCGGTTATAAAATTCTTTGTAAAAGGAGGTTTAAACGGCAAAAGAAATTCATTTAGAGTTCATAAAAGTTTATGGGCACTCTTCTCCCTTGTTTTTGACAATTAAGAAATGGGCTGCCAAGTTTAAACGTGGCCGTACCGGCTTTGAAGATGATCCACGTGATGGATGTTCAAAAAGTGTAACAACACCACAAATCATTGATCAAGTGCACGATATGCTATTGGATGACCAGTGAGTCAAAGTGCGTGAATTGCTGAGACTATAGACATTTCAAAAGAACGTGAAGGATATATTTTGCATGAAGAATTGCAAATGAAAAAGCTTTCGCAAGATGGGTGCTGTGCTTGCTCACATCAGATCAAAAATGCACTCGCATGAAAATCTCTAAACAGTGCTTGGAGCATTTTAACAAGAATAAAACTGATTTTGTGTGTCGATTTATTACTATGGATGAGACTTCGATTCACCATTACACACCAGAATCTAAATAGCAATCAAAACAGTGAACAGAAACCGGTTGTTCAGTGCCAAAGTCTGTTCCATCAGCAGGAAAGGTCATGGCATCAGTGTTTTGGGATGCTAAAGTCATTTTGTTTATTAATTATCTTGAAAAGGATAAAACCATAACCGGTGAATATTATTCCAATTTTTTAACCAGACTAGACAAAAAAATTTGTGAGAAAAGACCTGGTTTGCAGAAAGAAAAAAATCATCTTTCATCAGGACAATGCACCTGCCCACAAAGGTGTTTTGGCAATGGGAAAATTAAGGGATCTGCACTATGAGTTGTTAGAACATCCACCATATTCCCCAGATTTGGCTCCCTCTCACTTCTATCTCTTCCCAAAACTACTAAAACACTTCCTCGCTGGTCAGGGTTTTTCTTCGAATCAAGAGATGATTGCAGCTGTAGAGGGGTATTTTGCAGATCTTACTGAGAACCACTATAGGGATGGGATAATGGAGCTGGAGCATTCCTGGAATAAATGTATTAATCTTAAGGGAGATTATGTTGAAAATTAAAAAAATAATTTCAAAATTATAAATTCGTTTTTTGATGGTTAGGCCTAGAACTTTTCAGACCACCCTCATATATATACCTGATTAAATTAGCAAGTGATTTATCTTTTATATCCTTTCAAAACTTAATGCTAAAAACGACATTACTCTTGGGATGACCTAATACTTGTATATATATTTTTTCAGGTTTATTAATATTTTTTTTATTACACAAAAGTTAAATTTTATGAACCAAGATGTAAATATTTGGAAATAGTCTAGTGACTTACTTTTAATAAGAACTTGCAACGTTGTATTATTAAGTGGTCCATGTTCAGCATTATATGGAATGACAGTAGTGAGGTACTATAAAACAATATTCATTTAACTATTAATAGAAAACAAAACAACAAAAAAATCATGCAAGTTATTACAGAATTTTATGTGTATATATTTTCTCAGTGATTTGTAGTTTTTCCAGTTTTAGATAACACGTAATTCATCTAACTGAAGTCTATTTTAAAAAGATGGAAATAACATTATACAGAAATAAAAATATCTTTATATCCTCATGATGCAACAAAAATAGAGAATTATGTTAATGCTGCAATTTAATATTGGATACTATCCATGATTTTAAACTACCCTTTCCCTAGCATACATACACATATACTAAAATTATCTCTTCATAACATTCCCCCATGTGGAGAATGAACAAAAATGAAAGACTGCTCCTGTATTTGAATTTTTAAAATAAATTCTTGTTTTAGACCAGGGGTTCCCAACCCTATGCCCGCGGGCACCATGGAGCCCATCGACCAATTTGTGTGTGCCCGCCGCTGTTCAACCGTGTGCCGTATAGTTTGAAATAATCAGGCAATAATTCATGTCATGCTATATGACGCATGCGTTAATGACACATGACGAGTATTAAACGCATACAATGTAAAGTAGATGCGCATTCGAAGTTGTTCATTCCAGTTTAAGAACTGGAATATCATCATATTCTCCTAATTATGAAGCACTGGCCAATGAAATGCAATGCCAAAGATCACACTAACTTACATATATATATATATATATATATATATATATATATATATATATATTTAAATTTTTATATAATGTAAACTTTTAAGTAATAAAACATTTAATTATAATGTAAACTTTGTATGTATTCATTTAACAAAAGAATTAAAAAAAATAGCTTGTAAAAATAGATGGTGCCCGTCGCCCTATCGGTATTTTAGAATGTGCTCTAGGAAACAAAAAGGTTGGGAACCCCTGTTTTAGACTGTCACTAGAAATCTATCATTATTACTATATTATACAATTAATACTGATCATGTTATTCTTGATAGCAATGTTTTCCCACTGGTTCAGGATACAAAAGTATACACAGAATTTGAAACTGGAAAAGGACTTACACAAGGATGGTTTGCATCTGAATGTATTTTGTGTTTGGAGACTGGAAAAAGTGTTGTTGAATGAAGTGAAAACGGATGTGCAGAATCAGGGAAATTAGAGCTTTTAGGGAGAGGGATAAGCTATTGAGTGGATATGCAGATATCAGTGAGGCAGTTGAATGTAAGAATGTGTATAATATGCCTAAGTTAGTACCACTGATAACAAACCAGAATGGGATATTTGTATAAAGCATCAGGATAGCATTGGGTCTAAGGGGCTTTTGCACTTTATGTATACTAATGCCAGAAGATTTGGAACAAGGAGGAGAAGTTTTTGACATTGGTTAGTTCATCCTGGCTAAATGTTATTGGCATTAGGGAGACATGGCTGACAGAAGATTAGTGGGATAGAATATGAAGGGTATAGTGTGTTCAGGGAGGATAGAGAGAAATGAATGGGGGGGGGGGGTTAATTTCTAATATCTCAAGAACTTTTTATTCCCATCTTTTTATAAAAAAAAAAAAAAAAATCAGCTAACGCCTTTTTATTCCCGTATATACGGGAGTAGGCGAGGCCATTTAGCCCTATCTAACTTTTGGAGACTGAGTGGGCAATTCAATCTCCACTGCTACCCAATCAGAGACAGATGGCCCAAGGCTATCACTAATTAAGCGGTACGCAGTGAAGAGAGACGGCTCAAATGTGCCGCCATCTCGTGGTCTCTAACCCTAACACAATATATTTAATGTCTGAAATAATGTGGGTTCTACGGTCGATTTTCTTGAGTTTACAGGACGAAAAACCCGAGTTTCCGGGAGGAAAAACCTGCTTGCCCGTGCCAGAGATCGACTAACTCGGGAACCGGTCGAAAAAAGGCTTAGAAAAATTTCCTCTAGTCACCGACTAGACTCGAAACCAAGACTTCCTTCGTGCGGCTTAGCGCGGTGGTGTGCAAACGCCACATCCACTGAGCTACACAGGCGCTTTTTATGGGAATGCAAATTATTTAATCTTTCTTTCTCTTCTAGTACTTCCTGGGAAAAGTTACATTATCCTAAATGTCTTCTATTAGAAGATAGATATCCTAAATATCTTCTATTAGAAGATAGATATCTGTGGGAAAATGTTATATTTGTCTCCCATTATATTGTTATTAGTACTTTTTATGGTGATTGGTATAAATTAATATCTCATTATGTCTTATACTCTTTTGTAAAAGGTTTTTTATGCTTTGGATGTGCTTCCATACATATTTTTGCTTTCAGTCAGCTTTGGATTTCCTACTGATGTTCATATAAAATATATAAGCAAGCTAATTTAACAAGCAACCCAAGTTTTCGATTGTACACATTAAGTAGCCAGTTTATTAGGTGCATGTACCTGAGAGTGAGATGCATTTAGTCTTCAATGTCTTAATATAAGTCTTAACTCACTTGGACAGAAAATCCACGTAGGGTCTAAAGTGTTATACAGGGATGACTCCTGCAGGTTCAGTCCCCTCCAATAATTATTTTTATGTTAGGCCCATAGATGAAAGGTTGATTGGTCAACATATATATTAGTACCATGCATGGGATGAGATTTGAGAAAGGAGGAACTTGTTCACATCAGATTTGAAGGCCTGTGCATTGTATTCCTTGAGAAACACATGGAAGGGGAGGCTGTTCCAGAGTACAACAGCAAGAATGAAGGCAGAGGAAGAGAAACTTGTCTATGAGTAAGGAGTTGAACTATGAGGAGGGGCAGGAGAGGAGATGGTGGGTGGCAGCTGCACATGCTTCAATCAATTTGGTAATGAGAGGAAGGAATTATTGATGCTAGCTCTCAAACATTTACAATGGATATATTTAGATCCCTCTAACATAGCTGTGTTAGAGGGATTTTAATAGGCTGGTAAGAGGAGTCATTAATCAGTCTGTTTGCTCTCTTCTGTATTGCATCGAGTATTTATAGGGAGCTCTTGGAGTCACCATCCCAAATGTGTGAGTAGATGGGCATTGTAATGCCTTGAGTGAAAGAGAAATCCTAATTTTTTGGATGCTGAGGAAGCAATGGTTGTAATTTGTTTATGCCAGGAGAGTTTTGATATTGTACTAATCCCAAGGAGAAAAATCTCATCTTGCTTACAGATTTGGATGTTGTCAAAGGCAAGGCTGGTAGAATATGGATTTTTTTTATTATATTATAGTACAGGCATCTCCATGGAGTTGTAAGACTCATGGGAGACAAACTATCAACACAATATCTATTGTACCTCTCCTTGAAACTATTAACCGACGAAGCGCAAATGAATCAGGCAACCCATTCCATTCATTCACCACTCTCCAAGCAAAAAATCTAGTTCTCATGCCCGTGCTAACCACACTCTTACCTAACTTTCAGGGATTACCTCTTGATCTACTACTTCTATCCAAGTGGTAAAACAGTTCTCTTGCATCAATCGTATAACATCCTTTAACTTAAATGTTTCTAATCATACCCCCCTCCCCTTTTTGTCTATCAACCAACTTGTGCAATCCATCAACCCTCAACTGTCCTCATAGGGAGCATTTCATAAACCACTCACCATCTTGGTCACTCACTCTGGATCCTTTTCACCACTTCCTCATCCCCAAGAAACTCAGGTGACTAGACCTGAGCACAGTAATCCAGATGTGGTTGTATCAAGCATTTATAAAGAGGAATGATAACGCTGTTTACTAGCATGTTCTTCAATAACAAAGTAATCCTGTGCACTACCCTGGCTACTTTAGCCATGTGCCCTCTAAACTTCAACTCTATTTACTACTACTACTACTACCCCTCCCCATAAATCCCTGACTTCAATTCCTTGGAGTATAGTTCCCTCAATGTGATTACACAGCTTGCAATCTTTGTATCCCAAAATGCATAACAACTTTACACTTTTCCACATTAAATCAACATCCATTATGTTTTGCCCATACTGTCAGCCTATTCAAATCATTCTAAAAGCTCTCTACATCACCTTGATTAACTATTACTCTATCTAACTTTGCATTATCAGCAAACAACTGAATATCTCCCTTCATCATTTTCTATATCATTTATATGCAAATTAAACAGCAGTGGTCCAAGCACAGAGTCCTGCACCATACCACTAGTCACTTGCTTTCTCCTGGATTCTGCTCCTCCGTATATTACTTTTTAGTATCTGTCCATGAGCTACCCTTTTATCCATATCACCAATTTCACATCCAGCCTCATTTTGCATGATAAGAGTTCCATGTGGTATCCTATCAAATGCTTTTTCAAAATCCAAGAGTGTCATCGTGTAGCCATTCCCTTTATTCAACTCAGCTGTGACCCTATTATAAAAAGTTAATAGATTACTAAGGCATGACTTACCCTTCACAAAGCCATGCTGTCCCTCATAAAGTATCATATTCTTATCCACCCATTCATGAATTCTCTTTTTGACCAACTTTTCCAGTACTTTTACCACCATCACTCCTGAAATACTGAGTAGTCTATAATTTACTACCACAGATTTAGATTCTCCTTTATGCATAGGAATTATTTTCTCAGTTTCCACTCTCTTGGGACTTTGCAAGAGTTTGGACTTAAACAGCCTGGTCAAAAGCAATGCTAGTTCCCCTGCACAGTCTCTTAAAATGCGAGCCGATATCCCATCCGATCCCACAGCTGTATTTGCATTCAGATTTTGCAATTTCCTAAGTACCTCTAATTCATCAACCTCTGTTCTCACATCAGTCCCCATCACCTCTACCATAACAGTATCTTCACTTGGATGATATACCCTTGCAAAATGGTCACCCAGTAGCTCAACAATTTTGTGGAGACATTGAAATTGACAAGGTTATCTGAGCCCCATCAAAGAATTGCAAAAATACTTATAACCACCTTCCATTAGTCCCTTATAGTATCAAGTTGTTACTGATAGATGTTTTCTAGTTGTGTGGACCACACTCAGCACACCACAGACATTGTTGAAAGTTTATTTTTCACTTGGTCAGACTATAATAAATTTAGTTTAATCCTTTATCCAAGTGTGTGCAAACAAAGTTTGTGCCTGAAAGTATCTTCAGGACTGGGGTAAAGTGGTACAACACCAGGCGACTCCTTGCAAAGGTGGAGCAAGCTACCAACAATCCTATCTCAGTATCTCCCATAATGCAAAACACATCTCCTTGTGGATATGTATAATGTTATGCATTAAGGGAAGGGCCACTACCCAGACTAGTTTCGACCTTTATTGAGGTCTCTTCAGTGGGAGCCAGGCCCAGGTGGAGATACGAAGGCAGAAGCATTAGCAAGGTCATCTCCTCCTATAGGAGCTGCCAAACGGTGTGCCACCTTTTTATTAAATTATTCTGGATTTAGAGAAAGATGTTGAAAGTTTATTTTTTATTTTAAACTAAATTTATTATATTATTATAGTCTGACCAAGGGAAAAATAAACTTTCAACATCTTTCTCTAAATCCAGAGTAATTTAATAAAAAGGTGGCACACCCTTTGGCAGCTCCTATAGGAGGAGATGACCTTGCTAATGCTTCTGCCTTCGTATCTCCACTTGGGCCTGGCTCCCACTGAAGAGACCTAAATAAAGGTCGAAACTAGTCTGGGTAGTTGCCCTTCCCTTAATGCATAACATTATACACATCCGCAAGGAGATGTGTTTTGCATTATGGGAAATACTGAAATAGGAGTGTTGGTAGCTTGCTCCACCTTTGCAAGGAGTCGCCTGGTGTTGTACCACTTTACCCCAGTCCTGAAGATACTTTCAGGCGCAAACTTTGTTTGCACACATTTGGATAAAAGATTAAACTAAATTTATTATACAGACATTGTGCATGACCATCCTAGTGAGGATGGAGCATCAATGATATCTGCATTAGTACAACTAGTACTGATTATCATACTGAAGTCATTCAGAGTCACTTAAATCCAATCCTTAGTATCATGCTGAATTACACATCCACACACTGCTCTCACACATGACAGTATTAACGAAGTGGAAGATTACATGGATGATGATGGAGGAAGAAGATACCTAATAAACTGGTCACACTATGTACTACTAATTTTTTTTTTCTTTAAAGCTAAGAGCAGTATACCAAATTCAATGCCATGAACTGTCTCTAATGAAGTAAGAGATATCAAAATTTCTCCTATTAGAGTTCTGTTCTTTGTAGAACAATACAATGCTGCAATTTCAATTTCCATTTGATAATTGATCAATTACTTCTTGCAGTTAAAATAAAACCACTGTTATAGTGGATATTTTACAATTTTAAGTATGATCTACAGACAGCACTGATATGCTATACATCTTATGACCTTTTTGTGTGTAGATCAGATATAAAAATTATAGGAACCTCCAAAAAAAAATCTGCATTATTTCTAATCCAGTATAAAAGATATTATGCTCAGTATGCAAAATTTAATATCTAATGGTTCTTAGCTTACTTTTACTATTTAATAAAATTAGTGTAAATGTGGAGGAATCTATTACTCTATTTACATGGAGTAATAGATACTTATATGTACTCAAACATTAAGTGAATAATAATATATTGTACTAGGTCAATATTTACATATAAACTACAAATGCTATACATTTACACAACAGGATTATTCTAACTCTAGTGGCAGGAGAGAATGTTTTAAACAAACAGAAGCTAAGAAGAAAGTAGTTAATGCATTCTGGTAGATTTGTGTTAAATCCAAATCTATGAGAATGTAATAATATAACCACGAACACCACAAACTGACCAAAGTTTAATTTGAGAACTTCCCATTTTTTCCCCTGAATTTCTGAATAAATTATTCAATAAAGAACATATCTTTATATTTAATATCATAAAAATTTTAGGACAATCCTCTTTTAAAAATGCCTCAGTTGAACAATATTTAAAATAAACAAAGCAAGCCAATCCAAGTAAGACATTTTGATGACACCAAAATGAAACCTTTCTGACTTGCTATTAATACTTATTGTTAGTTTAATGAAGTTTATGAACTTGTATATAATGAAGCAAACATATACATTTCAGATATCCTGTGTTTTCTATGTACACTCAAATATGTGTGCAAAAAAAGTAAACATGACTAACATGCTTACTTTTGGTTCCATTCCATTGTTTCCAGAGCGACCCCTTTTCCTTTCGGTGTTGTATTGCCGTCTTTTGTTTTGGATGCTTAAGAGTAATGATATAAAGGTGTTTTTTAGTTCCTTTTCAAATTCCAGTTCATCTCTTAAAGCAAGCTGCTGAATAAGTGTCTCAGAGTATTCCTGAATCATTCTTTCGAGTTCTAGGTAGACTTCATTTAACTGAGATGATGTTAATGTCTTTAATTCTGGATGAAAAGAGAAGGGAAAAAAAAATTAAATGACAATATTTAAAATAATAATATATTTACATTCAATTAGGGGTAGCCCCATGAAATCAATACATTTCCATATGACAGGACAGCTAATGAGGAAGTATTTTCTGGAATTCGCCTTGCTATTATTTGTAATTCACTACATAAATCTGTTCCGTCAATATCTCTAGAATTATCATGTGTTAAATAATTTTCCAATATCAATAAACATTTTTAAGTTCTGCTGAAGTAATTTTTTGAAATTCATATATATTTAAAAGAAAACCAAACTTTTTGTTAATTGTAGACATGTGCTTGAATTTTTCATCAGCATATGCAATTGGGGGTATCAATAATTGAAAAATAAAAATCTCTCTTAAATTTTTGTTTAAAATCTGTTATGAATTCATCCTCCGCTTCATACACAAATTGTTTCTTTTTTTTTTTTCTAAGTCTAACTGTTTCTTGTTCAAAATTAGGTGTTACACCTGTTGAGTTCTGAATTTAACTGAAAATTAATTAATTTACTTTTCCTTCAGACTTAACATGTGTTTGCAATTTTGAACATATATTGACATATCAGATGTGCTAAATTACTTATGACTTACCAGAAACATTACTAAATTGAAGTTATTTATCCATAATTCATGTTGTAATATAAATATTGGGAATTGTTTGTGATTTAAGCTATGTTACTTTTGTGTGAATGCTTGTAAATTTGCTGGGAGACTAGTTAATCGGATTAGGTCAGAAGCTGAACACGTGAAACAAGTACACATGCACCAAGTATGGCAAGCATGAAATCCTCCCCCCCACACACACACTCAAATTGAAAAGCACGCTAGGGGAGACTGTGGCGCTACATACTGGAAGACGTAGGGTGACTCACGCAAAGGGGGGAGGGAAGCAATGACATAGAAAAAAAGGATGGCGCACGATTTAAAAAGGGTAGCAGCACCTAAGAGATGGCTTTTTGGTTGCTTTTCGTTAGGTTCTGGAATCTCCTTGTGGCACCTTCTCGCCCCATGCTTTGACGAGGTCATCGAGACAAAGACTGAAGGAGCATGCCGTGATGTTCATGAAAGCTTGCTGGTCAACGTTTAGCCCAGAGGAAGGCAGTTTCCGATTCCCCAGGAAACAGCTGAGCCATGTTGAACCAGTTGACAAGAAAACAACAGGCAATTACTTTCGGTGGCAGAGATATGTCCTGTGCGGACCACCAGTGGAACACTACAGATTATATAGAATGAGCCAGGAATCAAGAAGAGAAAGTTCAGTCCCCCAGCAAATGGTAATGTAAACCCTATGTTTTGTTAAGTAATTGTGTTATGGGAGAAAACTTGTAAATTTAGGAAGGACATTTTAAGTTTTTTTGAGGTTATTAATTATGCTAAGGGACTTTAGAGAAAGTCAGATTTTGAAGTAGTGATAATATACGAAAAGACTGAAGGAATTAGTGCAGAAGCACGTGGAGTTTACTTTGTGATTTGATAAGTGAATAATCCTTAGCCTTGAAGTGTATAACAGTGCATGGCTGTTCATAGATAGAATTGCATACTTGAATTGATGTGTGTTGCATGCTATGAGAAATTTAGAAAGTTTTGATTATTATGTTCATTCTTTGATATTAGTGAAATTATATGTCAGTGTCCATTCATAAATGGACAATGTCTGAATTGAAATTAAATGTTCTTTTCTTTAAGTTTAACTAGTGACTTGCCTGATTTTATATTTCTATTGCACCTTTTCATAAAATTTGAACCAAAGCGGGAGATAAATTGATAGGGAGGCTACAACTGCAAAATAGCTTAAGTGATTTAAGATAGTGTACTAAACTGAGTTCTGGTTCCTTGATTTTGCATTGTTCAAATAATCTAGGATTCAGGGTGGCGCAGTATAATAGAAATTTTCCCTGAATCCGAAGAAGGAATCAGAACCAGTACTGAAAGAAAGGTGGATCAGCATTGCCCAGTAGTAATCCCTTTGTCTTCAAATTCCACATGCACCATTCTTAAGAGTGAATAACGGCCCTGAGTGAATCTTAAGATGTATAGAAAGATAGAGCATATTATTTAGACAAAACTTAGCTAGAGAGATTTAAGAAAAGAATTAAGTAAGAGTTATTCAATAAAAATAAGTAAAAGTAATTAAAGTAAATAACATATATTTAAAATAAACACGTATATTTAACAATGGCGTAAATATAAACATAACACACCTAATACCTCAGCGATTTTTTCTGCATCTGTTAACATCTTATCGAATTCATCCTCATTTCGGATTTTCAATAAGAAATTCTTTGTATCATTAATACAATTTACGGCACCATTTATATCAAGGTTTGCATTCCGAAGTTGTTTAATTGTAAAGTTTATTTCAAAAAGTATATTATATCACATTACTAAGGATGCGATAAATTTGAACTTCCTTAAAGTTTTAAGAAGACTACTTGCTTCTAATTTCATGGTATTTCCACTTAATCCACATAAACTATCATCTTGAGATATTTCTTGCAGTGCTTCGCAAACATCGGACAAATTATATCTTAGGGGCTTTAATGAATCAATTCCAATCTCGGTGCAGCAACGAATTTTGTCACTGCACACCTTTTACATCACCTTTCATATTACTGGCGTTATCGTATCTTTGACCTCGTAAATCTTGTATTGGTAATGAAAATTTGTCTACAGTTCCTAGTATTTCATTTGATAAAAATTATCCAGTGATATTTTTTATTTCTATAAATCCCAAAAAGTGTTCTTTTATAGAAGCCATGCTATGTCTATGAAACGAAGTACTATGCTCATTTGTTCTGTGTGAGCAATGTCAGACATACAGTCAATAATTATGGAAAAATATTTTGCAGCAACATCAGTTTTTAAAATTTTCTTTTTATCGCATTGGCAAAGATGTTTATTATTTCATTTTGAATATCTTTTTGGACAGAGGGGTGCTGAAGGGTCAAAGCTATATAACTGGGAGGAGACCTCCACATAGCCTTTGAAGGAATGTGGAGAACTGACCAGGGGTTCTGACATAATGTCCAATCCTCACCTTCTCGTGGTGCACCCAGTTGGGTATCTACCTGGATACCGAACGAACGAGGATGGGCTGGCAATTTGGAATTTAGCCGACCAAATTGTATGCTTATTGGCTTAAACCAAAATACAAAATGATGATACAACATGACAAAATTTCATGCCGGCTGGGGCATCGCCCGGTTAAACAAGGCGCCCGTTGTTTTCGCCAGGGAACCAGGGCAAACAGCAAAAAGTCAGCTACTGGAACAAATCCTAAAACACACCCCAACTCAACATCCCCAGAGTTAAAGATCGGTACTATCAACATAAGAAGCCTGAATGGCAAAGAAATGGAGCTAGCTGAGGAATTAGATAAGTACCAGATCGACATAATAGGGGTGAATAAAACAAAAAAGACAAAAACTGGTGAGATCTTTCTGAGCAATAAATACAAAATGTTATATTCAGGCAACAACAATAAAAGGAAAAGAAGGAGTAGCCATAGTATTCAACACTAAATACGAGACTAATCTTCTTGAATGGCAGGCAGTCTCAAGTAGAGTGATGTGGGCAAATATGAGAATGGGGAACTGGACAATGAGACTTATTTGTACCTATGGTCCCACAGAAGTTTCTACTAAGGTAAAAGTGGAGGAATTTTTTGAGGCTTTAGAAAAAGCAACGGACACAATGAAAAAGGAAAAGTTGGTCCTTGTTGGGGATCTAAATAGAGGAGTAGGAAATGATTGTCAGACATACAAAAATATTTTGGGAAAATTTGGAGAAAAGAGCAAAGCTAATAATTGAATTTCATATTGAAAAGAATAACATGTAAGAAAGTTTTAAAGCGAATAAAAGTTGAGCAGCTCTCAGATGTGAACTGTAGACTAAAATACACAAAGAATATTGAAGAAAAAATGAAAGAGTTTGAGAACAGGAACCAAACCTTGGAGATTCAGTGGCAAGCCTTGAAGAAAACACTGATTGATTCAGCCAGATAGGTATATGGTGAGGTTGTCTGCAAGGATAGAAAAATCAGAACTCCATAGTGGACACAGGAAGTTAAAGAAGCAGTGAAGGAAAAGAAGAAAACATATCAAAAGTTACTGGCAAATAAGTCAGCTTGTGCTCTTAGAGAATACAGAGACAAACGTAAGAAGGCTAAACACTGTGTAAAACTAGCTAAACAAAAGTCATGGGAGGACTTTGGCAAGAAAATAAATATCAAGAAGTGGTAAGATATTCTGGAGGTTGTTGAAGAAGCTTAGAAATGGAGGCAAGAGTTTGTAAAAGGAGTTAGAGATGATAAAGGTGGCATGAAAACGGTGGGAAAAGATATCCATGAAATATGATGTAATTACTTCGAAAAATTGCTAAATAAAACAAGCAGTGATAGCACAGTGGTAAAAAAACACTCAACAGGCATACAGTCAGGAATACATATCCATACTTGAGGTAGAAAAAGCCACCATCAAAGGCTTGAAATGTGGAAAGACAGCAGGAGTAGATGATATTCAACCAGAAATGCTGAAGTGTGGTGGTATAAAAGTCTTACAGTGGCTGCATTGCATAGTTCAGAAAGCCTGGACAGAGGGACGAATTCCCGATGATTGGAGTAGAGCTCTCATCGTACATATATATATAAAAAGGGAAATAAAACTGAATATGAGAATTACAGAGGTATTTCTCTACTGAGTGTTTCTGGCAAGATTTATACAAGTATACTTGAGAAACGGTTGAGAAGAATTGTGGAAGAAAAGCTTGGTGAAGAACAAGCTGGATTCAGGCCAAATAGCGGCTGTTAGGATCAGATCTTCACTTTATGACAAATAGTTGAGAAAGCATGAGAATATAACAAAGATCTATATTTAAGTTTTGTAGATCTGGAAAAAGAATATGACAAGGTGCCAAGAGAGAAGCTATTCAATACACTACGGTTATATGGTGTCAATGGGGCATTATATCAAGCAATACTTAGTCTTTATTTGAGTTGTAAGTCAGCAGCCTAGAATTGAAGGAAGTATATTATCCCTTATTATGTATGTTATTCATTATCTATATGGATCACATTATGAAGGAAAGTGGTATTAAGCATGATATCAAAATTGGAGATGTTAATGTCAGCTCTTTGCTTTATGCGGACGATGTTATACTTCTAAATAAATCTGTTACAAGTCTGCAAGATTCTCTGGCTAAACTGAATAACTGTTGTAAAAGATATGGTATGAAGGTCAGCAATAAAAAGACAAAGACAATGAAAATAGACAGAAGCATTGAAAATGTCAAATGCATTGTGAATGGAGAACCTGTGGAACATTTCAGCTACTTAGGCACAATTTTTAGTGAAAATGGTAAATTAAATATGGAAATAGACAACAGAATCAAAGCAGCTGGTATGGTAGGAAGTCAATTGAATAAATTCATATGGAATAAGTGAGAAATTACTCAGAACACTAAATTAGCTGTATGCAAGACAGTGGCTGACTTATGGACCAGTTTTAACTTATGGATCTGAGAGCTGGGTCAGAAGTAAAACACTTGACTAAAGACTAGCGATCGCAGATATGAGAGTCCTGAGAAAGATTAGAGGCGTGAACAGATGGCATCAATGGCAATATCATATTTAAAACGAGGATATTAGGAAAGAACTTGACATTGTCAGCATCCAGGAATGCGTTAGCAGAGCTAATCTCAGGTGGTATGGTCACCTAAATAGAATGGGCGAGGAAAGATTAGCAAAACAAGTGTTCTCTGCCAGGTTGGCAGGAAAACGACCCAGAGGAAGACCAAGATATAGGTGGATTGATACTGTACAAAGTGCCTTAGATGATAGAAATATAAGATCAGATAATGTCAGAGTCTTGACAAGTAACAGACTGATTTGGAGGAAAATTGTAGATAGGAAGTTAGTAATGATGTAAATTTTTCATGTGGTATTATCATATATCCTGTACTCTCCTCGAGGGTACATAGCAGGAATTTGATGATGATGCTTCTGTTACATTCTCCACAACACTTTGACAAGCCTGCCTTATATCCTTATTATCAGTCACTTCATTCTTTGGCAACTCGCATTTCTTATATTCGCTTACGAAACATTTCCAACAAATATTTTCTTCATTCTCGCTCTCATACCACAAAACCATTCAGTCTTGGCAAGGAATACATTAAACACGCGCTATATTGCACTAAATCCCACATGTCGATATTAGTCAAAAATTCAGAATTGTTTTTTGCCATAAGAAAATACAATTCTGAAAAGTATATCACTTAATAATAATTGACTAAACAACACGACTTAACTACACAGTCAAAAAATAAACAAATTACCACCAAATATATATAACAATATCACTAGCATCTACTAAAAAATAATGACTTAGCTGAGCAACATGTGTATGGCATCTGCTACTAAGGACACCACTAGTGTCCTGACTGAGTCAAAGCGCACCTTTGACTCAGGTGTGCATCAGAGGTGTGCACATTATCTCCACTGTTATTCATTATTTATAATAATCACATTATTATTATCTGAGACCTCCAGGGAGTCAAAGACTTATTGAGGAAGGCTATAAATCACCCAAACCAAACCATACTGGACAGTTGAGATATCTTGTTTTGGTAGATGTTGGTAGTTTTGGTTTGTTGTTTGATGTTTTTGGTGGGAACCAGATGCCCATCCTTATGTATCACTATTCTTCTTATGGCTGTCACTCCTCAATCCTTGAGCATATCTCTTCAACAAGAACATTAAAGAGGTTCATGCTAATATTATAACTCTGGAATTACAGGCCAGATGGAATGGAAAAGGTCACTTAAAAAGACAGGATGGTAAGCTAGTTATTTACTCAGGTGGTGACTCCAAACATCATGCGATAGCTGTAATACTGAAGACAGCTCAAGCAAGAAACCTTCTTAGTTATAACCCCATTAATAATAAGATACTTTCCATTAGATTAAGGCTCAGCCTACCAATGTATCAATTGTGGTAGTTTATGCACCCCACATTGATAGGCCTAAAGAAGAGAATGAGGAATTCTATGAAAACTTACAAATTATTTTGGACTGCCTACCAAGGAGAGACATACTTTACATCTTAGGAGACTTAAATGCAAAAGTGCAGAAAGAGTATGAGAGTCAGGCCGAGTGTGGCATGTTTGGTCTGGGTGAACGTAACACCCGTGGTGAAACTGTTGGAATTTGCCCATTCTAACAGATTAGTTATTACCGATATCTGCTTCCAGAAACATCCACGACAGACCTATACTTGGAATATCTAACATTGTTAGGTCAAGGCACCAGATTGATTACATCCTGGCTCTCCAGCAGTGGAAGACAAACATCTCTGATGTGCATTCTTGTCCTAGAGCAGATTGTGGTGCAGACCATCAGCTAGTAAGAGCCAAAGTAAGACTAAGACTCCGAAAACTTCCAGGTCAGGCACATCCTGCTAGATTGAATGTTAGAGTAATTCCTACTGGATTCAGAGAAGAAACATCAACTCGGTTGGACGATTTTTTGGAGACCAATGAGGAGACCTCACCAGAAATGCTTTGGGAAGGAGTCAAGGTGATAATACAGGATACAGTGAAGAAGTATCTTGGCCCAATAAGAAGACCAAGAGACCCATGGATATCAGATTGGGAATTAATCAAAAGAAGGCAGTTGGGAAAAACAAAGAGACAGGGATTGAAGAATACAAGAGATTACATAGAGAAGTCAGAAGAGCATTAAGCAGGACAAGGAAAAGTTCTATACTAATAAAGGTGAAGAAATAGAGTTCCCGATGAGGAGGCACAATTCTAAAAGGATGTGTTATTTAGTTCATGACCTAAAGCACAAGTTTAAGCCTAAATTGAATGTCATCAAAGACAGGAATGGAGCATTACTAACAGAAGAGTTGGAAATCAAAAACAGATGAAAAGAAACTGTGAGGAACTGTACAGCAGAGTGGATAAAGAAAATGTGGAGCCCTCTCACCAGGAAAATTTTGATTTGGAACCTCCTCCACTTAGGCATGAAGTTGAAAGAGCAGTTAAGCAGCTTAACAGCAATAAGGCCCCAAGTGCAGATGAAATCCCAGCAGCTTTAATTATGGCCACAGGGGATGGAGGGATAAGAGTGTTTCATAGATTGATTATAAGGATATGGGAGACAGGATCATGGCCTAGAGACTGGAAGAAGTCAGTTTTCATACCACTACATAAGAAAGGTGATATGAAGGCATGCAAAGAATTATAGAACTATCAGTTTAATATCTCATGGAAGCAAAATTTTATTGAAGATCATGCTAAATAGGATTGAGGCCAAAGTTGAGGCAGAGATGCCCGAGGAACAAGCAGGTTTTAGGAAAGGTAAGGGCGCCAGAGATCAGATCCTTTGCTTTAGACAGATCATAGAAAAATATAAAGAATTCAGACTCCCTCTGGTAATGTGTTTCTTAGACTACTCTAAAGCTTTCGACTGTGTTCAGCATGTGAAACTGTGGGAAGTAATGAAAAGAATGAGTTTTCCTCAACACATTATCAGGTCGTCATCATCATCATCATCAAATTCCTGCCATGTACCCTCAGGTTCATAGTCAAATTGTATATGGAGCACAAGAAGCCAAGGTAAGAACAGGTGTTGGATTGACTGACTGGCTTCAAGTTAGAAAAGGAGTTAGGCAAGGGTGTTTTACTTTCTCCTCACTTGTTCAGTATATATGTGGAGGACATCATGCATGAAGTATTGGATGAGCTCAGGACAGGAATTAGGGTAGGAGGTAAATTGATCAGTAATCTGAGGTATGCTGATGATACAGTACTCTCCTTTGTAATGACATGGAAGAACTAGAACTAATTCTTGACAAAGTTAACAAGATCAGTAATAACAGAGGACTTCAACTCAATCCTAGCCAAAGATTATGGTTCTCAAAGGAAATACAAACAGAGAAGCTCTTGAGAAACAAGTGTATCTTAATGGAGAAAGAACTGAGGAAGTCAGCAAGTTTGAGTACCTGGAATCCATTATTAATGTGAAGAATTACTGTTCAGGAGACATCAGAAAAAGGTTAGGAATGGCTAAAACAACAGTCAGAGACCTGTCTAAAATCTGGAAGGATGGATCTATCTCCATGGGAACAAAGTTGAGGATTTTGGATGTAGTTGTTTTTCCAACAGCAACTTATGGATGTGAGACTTGGAACCTAAAGAAGTCAGATAATAAACAGATATCTGCTTTTGAGATGCGGTGTTAGAGAAGGCTGTTGAGGATATCATATATCCTCAGGAAAGAGCTGGAGGAGACCTTCATCCAGCAATAAACTGAAAATGGCTGAAAATAATACGACGACTCTGATTTGTTGGGAATAGATGTCATGGGTGTGATGTGCAGCTCTAAGCAGAGTAGAATCTGATAATTCCAAATGAGTTGGTCTTCAATGGACCAGAAATGTTGCTTCACAAAGGTGGATCTATAGATTGATTGTGCTAGAATATTTTATGTGCTGCTTGAATGTTTTAATTGGTGTCGTATCTCTTTCCTTTCATCAGCAAATGAAGTCGGAAGAAGAGAAAGAAGTCACAGGGTGCTAAATCAGGTGAATACGGCAAGTTATCCAACATGCAAACTTGGTTTGTGCTCAAAAAATGTCTAACAATGTTCGAATGATGAGATGGAACATTATCGTGCAAAAGTGACCAGCTGCCTGCATCACAATATTCATGCTGTATGCGACGAATTCTCACTATCAATCGCTTCAGAACTAAGGGATAAAACTCACCATTGACTGTTTGGCCAGGCAGAATGAATTCTTTGTGGATAATGCCCTTGGAATCGTAGAAACAAATCAGCATTGTCTTTATTTTTGACTTCTCCAAGCGACTTTTATTCGGATGCCCCTCTTTTTGTGGTCTCCACTCAGCACTCTGGTGCTTTGTTTCGGGCTCATACTCAAAAACCAGTACCCATCGTTTCAAGGAAGTTTGAGTCCTTACGAGCGGTTTTAATGAGGTCTTGGCAGTGTTCGATATGATACATTTTTTGGTCGTCGGTCAACTTGTGGGGAACAAATTGCGAATTCAATTTACGAAGGCACAAACTCTCAGTCAAAATGTTGTGCACAGTTGATTTTGGAATCCCCAATTCATTTTCAATCAATCTCACGGACGATTTGAGGTTTTCTTTGATGAAATCATGCACTTTTTGGATGTTAACTTCGCTCAGCCCGGCTTTTCGTCATCCTCAAGCATCTCATGACCACTTTGAAATCGCTTAAACCATTCAGAAACTTGAGTACAGGATAAGCATTCATCACCGTATTCTTTTTGACGCATTTGATGTGTTTCAGTAAAACTTTTACTAAGTTTAACACAAAAGTCAATTGCAGCTCTCTGTTTTAAACTCATTTTCTGACACACTGTCACTCTTGGCACTATAACTCAGCTTCTAATGAAACAAATGTCATAAGCAGTTGACACAACACCAATGAAGGTTACCGCTTTCAACAACAAAAATATACAATAGGTGGCGTCACTCACTAGTTTCTTCTATTTTCGAAAAGTTCGGTCTCTTTTTGGAGAGGGTGTAGTACTGAAATATTGCTTCTGTGAGAAATGTAGTAAGAAAAGGATTGTCTGTGGATCAAGTTGCACTTCTCTGGACTGGGTTAAAAATTTTTACAGAGGTTTTAGGAACACCAATCTAAACATGCGAGTAGTATTCTTAGGATGGGTGGGCTTAAAATAGAATCTGAAATGGAAGAGAATGCCTAGTTTTTTGGATAAGCTATTGATGTCATGTGTTTATGCCAGGAGAGGCTGTAATAAACAAATCGCCTGTCTAGTGATTTATTTTTTTACTTAGGGTAATGGCAAGTGAGCCATGATCCCTTTTGTGAGAGAAAATGCAAAACTACATTTTGGTAGCATTGAAAGTGACCAGATTCTCCTCACTCCATTGAAGGATTGTATTCAGATCGTGTTTAAAGCATTGGTTGTAAATGATCTGATGTCTGAGTACTGCATGGTTTGTCACATGAGTACGATAAAATGAGAGTACTGTTATCTGCAGAGCTATGAATAGGATTCGTGGTGATTGAGAGTAGGAAATATATGTACAGGAGAAGAGAATAGGTGATATTACAGTGTCCTGAGGCACTCATGCATTGATGGCAAAGCTTGAAAAGAGGATGCTATCCATCATGATAGAGTGAATAACCATGGAAAAAGCTGGCTACGAGAGTGGCATGTAGACCAAAGGATGGCAATTTGTTCAGCAGGCCTCAATGGTAGATACACTCAACTTTTAAATGTGAAGTGCTTCTGCACATGTTTCTCTGAACCTTTTTATGGCACATGTTCAGTGATGGGTAATGTATGCTAAGAGGTCAGCTGTTGACCTTGAATGGCTAAATTCATACTGACTGTGACTGCTGATTATTTGATAGGCCTCTTGGTAGTGGAGAAGTTGACTGTTGATGACTTTCTCCATTATTTTGGAGAGGACTTATGGTGGTAATTGGTTGATAGTCGTGATGATAGACTTCTTTCTCTCTTTTTGAATAGACTGGATTTATATGATTGCTTCGATGCATTGGAATAAGTACTAGCTAAGTATAGCAGATTGTAGAGAATACAGGACAGGTATTAGCTCTGGAGCACAGTGTTCAAGTACAATTGGAGAACTTCCACCATGACTAGAAGACGTTTTAGTGCTCAAGTTATTTAGTAATTTTCTGATATCTTTTTGGCAAAAAACTACAAGAGGCATGCAGTGCTCATATTCTGGTTTGGTATTAGGCCATTTGTCTTTGTCATAAGTGCAGGAGTTAGAAGAAAAGAGTGATGCAGGGGATAGCTTTATCTTTAGGTGCTGTAACAGTGATGTCATTAGGATGAGAGAGAAGCTGAAGTGCAGGTGAGCAGCAGTTCCATCCGATGGCCTTAGCAAGGGACCAGAAGGCTGGCTTCCCTGTGGACAGGACAAGTTTTCAGCCTGTTGGCCTTATGAAATCAGATTTAGATCTGCTGATTACTGTTTTGCATTTGTTGCATGCTTCATCATAGGCTAAGTATGAAGCTGGCATTCTTGATGCAAACCACTTGTGGTGAGATGAAATTTTTACTTCAACAACTTTATAACATGTTCTGTTGAATCAGGACTTGGAAAGTGGAGAAGGATTTTGGGTAGAATGGGAAATGAAAGTCTTTATGCCAATGAATATAATTTCTATGACTCACTTGGAGCAGGTGTTTGGGTTAGAGGAGCAGAAGCATAGTCCCACCATAGGCACCTTATAGTGCCAAAGGACATGAGGTTGAGCACAGTTGGATAAAGAGCATTCTGTGAGAGAGGAGATTTGCACAAGATTGCGGTCTGAGTTACTGAGAGAAGAGATGACACTCTTCAACGTATCTGGAAGGAGAATTGGTTCAAAAAGAGATCAAGAGTATTATCAGGAATTTGGGTAGGTAGATATGATTTGCATTAAGGCATTCCGTTTATAGCATAGACTCTTGCAGCTTGTAAAAGGGTAGTGGACAGGAGATAATGTCAGAGGTAACACATGGAAATGGACAAAGATATCTGAATGGTACCCAGACAATGTGTGTGTGTGGGGGGGGGGGGGGTGGCAGGAAGACCAGAGATAATGAACAGGATGAGATTAAAAAGAGACAGTTGGAACTTAGTAGTAGTAGCAACAGCAGTATTGGAATGCTGTGGCACTGGGACAGCGCCATAGCATTCTAATACTGCCTTGCCACCATGTTTGCCATGCAATGTGACCTGTGGACATCCAGAAAGGGGATCCTGGTAGTCTTACTTTGACAAGACAGGTGGTCAAGGATGGTCTAACCAAGATTATCATAAATGAAAGTGAAGTCCATACTTCACTTTCATATGCCATGATCTGAAATATGCTACCTTGAATATTTTTCTTTCAAAACAGAGTGTGATATCCTCCTTGAATGCTTCGCCATGTTTTCCAAAGGCTGCTCAACCAAGTTCAATTTGCTGTATAACTTGTTCCTTACAGATTCCCTCTATTGTAATCTTTTGACCTGCGTAAACATAGGAAGTCATTATATTAATATCTTGGACCATCTGTACTGGATTTTTTCTTTTCTTTCTTTCGTTATATATTTATACATATTTTTGTTTTGTCTGTTAATATTCGATCTTTTCTCTGTGCTTTCTGCATTCAGTTCATTGATAATTTCTTGAAGTTCTGCTAAGTTACCTAAAAAGTTACCTAAAAAGACAATCTTATGTGATTTTTTCTTTTCAATTCCTCTGTTTTTATATTCCCAATCTTTAAATATTTTTTTCTAGGGCTGTCATAAATAGTTCAGGCAAAATACATCTCCAGCTATCTGATATTGGTGATTTCAAACTTACAGTCGAATTTATGTGTGTGTGTGTAACTACATATACACCCCCCCCAAATTCCCCGATTTCAATTCTTCTGAATTCTAGAACACATAGCAAAGATTGAATCAAATGCCTATTCAAAATTCATAAACCACACCCAAGAGTTTGAAATTAACCTGTGTTTTCAATAATTTGTCTTATTACACATATATGATAATAATGCTCTAGTTTTATCTGAATCCTGCTTGTTCTGGAGGTTGGCAAAAAATGTAATATATTCTAATATATTAAAGTTAAATAATTTCCTAATCAGCAAAAAATTTACTCACTACTTACTTTCCTCATATAACAAAGATGATATGGCAAATTTTCCTTTTAATTCATCATCAGGCGTTTTATTGGATGAATCAGAAAGTTGGCCATCTGTAGAAGAAGATTCTTGTTGCTAAAATAAGTGTATTGATTATTAATTGAGGAAAAAATCAATTAATAGCTCAGACTTATTTTTATTTTTTTTAGCTATTCCACAGAATTCACTATATAGTCACAAGTGTTATGTCATGCAAGCAGTTGACAAAAAATTTCAAAATGCAAAGTTCCTGTAAGGCTGACAATTTTTTCCTGATTTGAGTTTTCTTAAATTATATTTTTTAGTATATTATTCTATTTTTAAAGGATTCATTGTATTTAGCACATTTAAAAATTTAATTTAGATATACTGTTAATTTTAGATGGTTTTAAAAATGGTGACAAAACCTTTGTCACAGCAAAATGGTTTTGAAAGTACAAGCTAACAGATGTCAGGGATGGAAACCTTTGTTCAACTAAACAGAGCACTGCAGCACCCTTGTTATAAGTAAGGATAACTTAACATTTGAGATATCGATATTAAAACAAATTATTAGACAATCAGCTAGAGAAATGGAAAAACTTGAAAAATGCTTAAAGAGACTTGGACGTGATAAGAAACATGAGCTCAAAGAGACAAAAAGTGCTGAAATTTGTAAGATAATTAATGATAATAACAATCTTATTCTCTTCCTGTAGTCTTAATGGTCCGTTGGATCACTCATGGCTGGTGGTATTCTTTGTTAGCCTCCTCCAATCATCTTGGTCTCTTGTTTTTGAGGTCAGTTGAGAAAAGGAGGAATTTGTCCATTTTTTGATGTTATCAGTCCATTTTAATCGAGGTCAGCCCCTAACCCTTGTTCCCGGAATGATTCCTTCTAGTGCTTGCTTTGGAATGCCATTAGCCCTCTCCGCATGTCCGAACCATTTCATCTGTCTTCTTCTGATGACTGTCAGAATATTTTATCTTTTTTTTTTTTTTTTTTCAAGAGGATAGAGTTCACCAAGGTGTCAATTAGTCTTAGTCTGGTTGTGATTGCTATTCTGTTATCTCTCCACAATCGTTTTAACTTCTGTAGGGCCACGGTTGCCTTTGCAATTCGGTATTTAATGTCGATTTTTGAGCGACCATCTTGACTCAACATGCTTCCTAGATAAATGAACTTGTTTACATTCTCAATTTGTATATGTTTTTGAAATTTATCATTGTTTTTGTTTTTTTGCAGGTTTATGTATAATCCATATTTTTTTAATGTTCCGAAAACGCAGCCGGTTATTTATTGTAATTCTTCTTCACTTTCTGCCAGAAGATCGATATCGTCTGTGAAACGTAAGTTATTTATTCTTAGTCTGCCAATTACTATTCCAGTGTCATATTCACGAAGAGCTTCATCTGTGACATATTCCAGAAAACAATTAAAAATAAGGATATGAAAGGATTGCTGGAAGTTATGAGAAAGAATAGTGATAATAACAATAAGGTAGGTTAATTAGAATGTAAAAAAAAAATGAAGTAATATGGTTTAGTGGTTCATTCATGAAATTTGCATTTGCCAATAGAGCCACAAATACGAGTTTCCTGGAGTGACAATTTAAGATGCAACAATGTAATAGAAAAACAGAAAGGAAAAAAAAAAAGGATAGTAGTGCTTGTTGGAACTAATGATTAAAGTAGTGATAACAGAGTATGAGAGAGAGGATATGAAAGGATTGCTGGAAGTTGTAATAAAGAAAAGTGACAATGAAAACTGTTAACTTATTACAGAGACATAACAGCATTGAGTAAGAAGGAGGGCTATAATATGCACAATATTCAATGCACAAGCTATATAAAAGAAATTGGTGCAAATTTTTTGGATGTGTGGAGTGAATTTGATGATAAAGAGAGAAGTATGGATTTGGCATCAGAGGCCTGGAGATATTACTGAGACAGACCTAATGCAGAATCAGAGAAACTTCATCATGGGAGGAACAGAGAGAATGTGTGTGCAAGTTCAGCTATGGTATGCAAATGTGATAACATGAAAGTCACTGAGCATGGTTATAAATCTGGTGAAGGGGCAAAAAAGTATGTTTTGGGTTTAGGCTTTTTGAGCATGTCTGGGGCTAATGACATCAGATGACTTGAATCCAGTTAGTGTTGAAATCTATGATTGTAACACTAGTAACAGTTTTTATGTAGCAGTAAGTGGGAAGCCATCTGGTGTGAGATGAAATCTAACAAGATTAAATACATAGTGGGGTGTTGTTACAGACCTGGTGGAGCAGTTGCTAGTGATGAAGAAATGCATCACCAAATAAAGACATTGGGCAATAAAAGAGTAATCACAATGGGGGCTTTAATTATCCAAACATTGATTGGATAGTAGTGACATCTCATGAGAAAAATGAAACTGAATTTATTGAGCTGTTGTGTGACAACTTTCTCAAGCAACATGTGACAGAAGGAACTCGGGGTCAAAGAGTGTTAAATTTGATTATAGTATCAGAGGGTGTTTCAATTAAAGACTTAACTATTCTGCCTCTGGTTAGTGTTCTAAGTACTCACTTAGAATGGGACTAAGTTCAGGAAAGGCTACATGCTGAACTACAAGGCAGGATATTATGACCAACTGAGGAGCACACTGAGTTCAGTGTAACGGTATCAGTTGCTGGATGAGAAGAATATTGACAGTGCATGGGAAACATTTAAAAAAACACTTAAATGATGCAATATCAAAGTGTTGAATATGAAATAGTGAACTCCTACACCATTTATTCTTCAAAATGAAGAATAAATAGTCACTTCTACCCCTTCGCTGAATGAAATTCAAGTGTATGAGGAGGAAGTACTAGAGCTACAACAACTATTGCTGTTGCACAAACTGAATAAGAATTCAGTAATAGGGGCTGATGGGATATCAGAACGGGTGCTAAATGAGTGTTCAGCTGAACTGGCTATTCCTTTAACCAGGCTATATAATTTCAGTCTCAGAACAGGGAAGATTCTGCAGGAGTGGAAAGAACTTATGGTAATCCCATTACATAAGGGTGGTGCAAAGACCAGTGTATCCAACTATTGACCAATCAGTATCTCAGGAATAGTGGTGAAGACTTGGGAAAAGTTGTTTAGGACTCACAAATAGAAATGCATTAACAGAGAAATTATACTTTGCACTAAACAGCATGGGTTTATTAAGGAAAGGTCAAGTTTTAGCAACTTGATCACATGCTATAATGATGTTAACATTGAACTGGACAAGAAGAATGGATACACCATGATACTTTTGGATTTTGTTAAGACTTTTGACAGAATAAAGCATGGAAAACTGTTGCATAAATTGGAGAATATTGGTTGATTATAAAATATTAGATAAGTAAACAGGGATACGAGTCTGCAAAATTTAAGTGTATCACAAGAATTAGTCTTTGGTCCACTATTATTCAATCTGCACATTAATGACATTGGAAGGATCTGACATGCGACATAACTATTTGCTGATGTAGGAGGTTGAAGTTCAGGGACCATGCAGTAAAGATTGCAAATACAACTTAAAAGATAATTGCAATGCTGAAACAAACTTTGACATGTAAAGATAAGGATGTCATTTAGTTCCTTTACAAGGCCATTTGATAAGACCTCACTTGAACTATTGTGCACAGGCCTAACCTCCTGGTTTCCCTTGTGATTCTGATACAGTGGAAAGAGTGCAAAGGAGTGTGTTAAAAATGATATCAGGATTGTGGAATATGATTATGAAGACAGACTGAGAATTTGTAGATTGTGGATACTAGCAAATATGATTGACACTTACAAACTTCTGAAAGGGTCATAAGATTTCCATTGAAGAAATTTTTCATTTTATGGGGAGTGGGGAAAAGATAAGAGGGCATCCTTGGAAATTGAGAATGAATGCTGTCAAGAGCTAGATTTTTCTCTCATAGTGGTGTGTGATTGGAGTCTGCACGGTTAGCCTAGTGGCTTTGCACTTCGCAACCATATGACTAGGGAAGGAGTGTCCCAGGTTCGATTCCTGTTGAAGATGTGAGGAATTTGAGGATCTTACTCAGCCATAGCCAAGTTAGCCAGTCTTGGGCAGTAGGGTTTTTTCCGCCAGTTTATCTGGCGTTTTTCATTCCACAAGCAGGCAAACCAGCCCCGTGAACATACGTTGCTAGAGTCAAAAATATACCCCCCTCCAACAGCAAGCTAGGCGACAGGTCGGTTGGGAGTGATACTAACAAGAAGTCGCATCTAAGTAACATGCGGACCCTGCACAGGAAGCGGGAATAACGCATAGTGAAAGAAGAAGAAGTGGTGTGGGATTGGAATGGATTGCCATTGGTTGTGTGTGAAAGCAGTGTGAACGAATTCAAGAATAAGCTGGTGCATGTAACATGCGAGATGAAATCTGGTGTGAGCCTTGATCAGTCTCTGACTTTCTGGAAGTCTCTCTTAATAATAATAATAATAAGACACAAGTAAGATCTGATAATATTGGAATGTTGAGACAGATAAAAAGCTAATCTGACAAAAATTGTCGATTGGAAGTTAGTAATGATGTAACTTTTCATGTAGTACTATCATAAGATCCTGTACACTCCATGAGGGGTATATCAGGAATTTGATAGCAATTATTCCAAACACATAAATTTGTTTGGAAATCTGGACAATAAAACAAAAAGACAAACAAAGATTAACAACAGCAGAAATGAAGTTTATGAGAAAAACTGCAAAGTATACCCTATTTGATCACAAAAGAAATTATGAAAGAATTAAACCAAGAACCAATAATAGAAAAAATATAAAGATAAATGAATGGAACACGTTCAAAGAATGAAAACAGAAAGATTACCAAAACAAGCCTTAAAGTACAAGCCATTAGGAAAAAGAAAACCCAGACGTCCTCTTAAACGATGACTTCTAAGGCCGGAACAGGCCATGCTAAGTCTAAATCCTTGATACGCACGATGATGATGATAAATTTGTTATAGTCTGATTATAACATTTATATTTGCATACATGCAAGTATGGCTATTATGAATTCAAGATAAACATCACTATTAATCAAAGGACTTGCAAAATAAATAGGTCTGCTGAAGAGTATCTGTTGCAATTGACACACTCCACTAAAGTAGACATGGTTTTCTAGTTCATTGATATATATCCATGTCCATTTTAGTGAGATGTTAAAATTTTGATAATCTAGGTAAATTTCGCTGTGTTATTGGTTTATGTAGATATCAAAGAAAAACTACCAAATGTAATTAATAAATCATCTTTTAGCACATTAGGTTACTATAAAAGAATTAACTGCATGTTTTAAAAATGTGTATATACTATAGCATATAGAGATTAGTGTTAGAGGTTAGTCCACTGGATTTTTCTCTTATGCTGCTATATCTACCATGATTCAGCTAGTCAACATCTGAACTTTTAATTCATTTCCTACCCACAACTAAGTTATTAATTAAATAATGTGCACAACATTTCACAAGTCTATGGGAACATACAGTTTCCCTGTGAGGTCATGGCATTAGCACAAATCAATGATAGCACAGCAGCCGTTTCCTAAATAATGCTTACTACACATATTCAAATCATTTCCCTGTATTGTAATTTCTGCATTCATGAAAATATAATTCTCTAATACACAATCATTTTTTAAAATCAAGATAGCTTTAGTGAAAAAATAACTTGAAAATTCAGTCACTGTTTAAAATCATACATCAAGAATGAAATTTTATTTTGCTAAAGACATTGCAACGTAGCAATACACAGCTCAGTTTCACAGCTGTCTCATAGAGCTGAATGGTAATGAAAGCAAGAAACTTGTATTTTCTTACAATATAGATTTAAACACAGATATTAGATAGGATAAAACATATACAAGATATCTTTCTAGTCCTTTTTATATTATATTTTGCTATTAACTGAAGAACAAAAATAAGTCAAACTTCTGTTTTATCATAATTTTTTATTTTTTGATCATTTTTAAAAATCATATTGTAGGCTCTGTGTAGCCTGTAGAAATGGTATTTACATCCTAGGCTAACTGAAGGAAAGACCATTCTAAGTTAGATTTTAATCACTTACTAGAGGAAGATTTTCTAAGCCTTTCCTCTACCAGTTCCAGAGTCATTCAATCTTTGGGACAAGCAAATGTTTTTTTTTCCTCCAGGATACTCGAGGAAAACAGACCATAGAACTCACATTATTTTCAGACACTGAAAATATAGCATTAAGGACCATGAGATGGTAGTAGTTGTCTACCCTCCTCTCTCTTACCCTGATGTCAATTAAAATCACAGGTGGTCTTGGGATATTCTATGATTGGCTAAGAGTGAAGGCTTGGGTCTTCAAAAAGTTATTTGCCTACACCTTTTGAGAAATAAAAAGGATCAGAAGATTATTTAATATTTATTACTGTATTTACTCGAATATAACTTGCCCTTGCATATATCTCGCACCTATGATTTTACTTTACGAAAAAAAGAAACTAAAAAGTTTCACATATAACTCGCCACCCGAAAAAAGTTTAAAATTTTAAGAAATAGATAATGTCTTTTATGGCAGTTTCAGATATTTTGGAATTCAAAATTTTAAGGATAAAGTAATGGATTTTCATCGCTATGTGATTCAACTTAGGAAGAGCAATAACTATATATTATCCAAATAGACAATGCCAATCAAACACCCCTCATGTTCAACATGCTGCACCAAACAACAACAAAAAAAAATATAAACAAATAAAAGAAGATACGATGATGCACACAACTGAAAGTGAAAATAGTGACGCACAATGAAGCTGGAAATTTCTGATGGAAGAAAGTTGCCTCTTTATGTAATATTCAAAAGGAAAACAATGTCAAAGGGGAAATTTTCTCCCTTTGGAATTCATGTAAAAGTTCAAAAAAAAGGGTGGATGGACACTACAATGGTTCAAGATTGGATCAGAACAGTTTGGGACAAATGTCCAGGAGCCTTATTTCGATGCCTGGCCTCCTTGTATGGGTTAGTTTCCACGATACTTAGAACCTGGAATATTAAAACAACTTTCGGATGTGAAGATCGAAGAAGACATTACTCCTTGTCTACAGCCCTTTGATGCATCTGTCAACAAACCATTCAATTCTACACAGATCAGATGGCAGCCGGCAGCTACAACCTGACTCCGGCAGGGAAGATTAAAAGACCCTCATTAGAACTGTTGTTAAACTGGATTTTGAGAGCTTAAGACATGATTTCACTAGAAATAATTACCAAGTTTTTTAAAAACTGGCAACGTTTATATAATGTTCATAATTAAAATTTAAACATTCGTTTTATAAATGTGAGCAATTATAAATTATAATTAATACTGAGGATTTAATTTTAAACGTCAGTTTAGTTTTTTACTGAAAAACTTTAGTTTCCAAAAATCCCGCATATATCTCGCACCACAATTTTTCAACTTTAATTTCAAGAAAAAAGTGCAAGTTATATTCGAGTAAATACAGTATACAAAAAAAAAGGGCCATTGTTATGTTGGGTATGCAACATAACAATACAAGCAGATATAATATTTAGGGAATCACAAATATTGTATACAATATTTAGGATATCGCAAATATTGTATTTGCCTGGAGAAAAAAAAAAGAAAAAATAATAATCCTAACAATATTATTTTTTTGTTAATTTTGTCTATTTAGACTTAGCTGAACTTCTTGTTCCTAAAGAATTTCATTCCAGATAATCATGATACAAAAATTAAGTGGATAGTAAATCCAACATTATTTCAGAGCTGAATACAAAAACTATAAAGTTTCATGAAACTATAAAAGTTTTGTGCGAAAACTGACTAGAAAGCTTACAGGAATATACTCGCCGGCATACTATGAGTCGCCCCAGCCGAACCTTATAGGAGAGATGAACATTGGTGTCAATATGTTTGTCTCCTATTGGTTCATTATAATAAGGTTTCACTGACCCGACAACTGTTTCAAACTCATTGGTTTCGTCAGGGATCAGGCAGAAACCTAAGAGAGCAAAAACTCCCACTAAGGGAGTTTTTGTAGTGTCGGAGAGGTATATTTTTGTTAAGGGAACTGCCAGTCAGTGCATAAGCATATTTACTAAAAATAAAGAGCCAGAGGCTTCAATTAGGCGATGCAAAATTACAAAAATTAAGTGGATATTAAATCTAACATTAAATTTTGCATTGCCAAATTGAAGCCTTTGGCTCTTTATTTTTAGTAATCATGATACAATTATTGTTTCATGATTATTGGCTCAAATTAATTGCATATATTAAATTTTAAGAAGTTCACTGCTTGTTCTAAATGAAATTTTGTTCTTCATTCAAAATCTTAGTTAAAAATTACTTTACAAAATGAGTGCCAGGTTTCTGCACCAATACAGTTTTTCGCAGAAAGCAAAACAAATTTTTAGAGATATCACAGCACAACATTTATAATAATTTAGATTGCTAGAATTTTATAGTTTCCTAATCTTCTTAAATTCAGTTTTATCCTTTAAAGTCAGCCAAGTGATAATGCATGTTTATGGCTGGCAGAACTGGGTATTCTTCTGCACATTTGTGGTTTCTGTATTCATATGTCAAGCGTAAAAGTTTCAATACATGCTAATTACAACCTCAGTAATTGTAATATTAGATCAGGTAAATTATCTTATATTTAGTCTTAAAAGTTTACTAAGTAACAGTCAATTGTATATACATTCTTTAAGAATAACAAACTTTAAAAACTTTTTAACTGCAAAAGCGAAATGTATTTTTCTATTTTCCCTATACTGATTAAGAAGAGTAATATTTTATCAAAGTAATATCAAAACAGTTACTATAACATTAATATTTTCTGGCTTTATAACATCCCCCCCCCCACATTACTAACATTCTTAGGTCATAACTGACCTGGATATATAATATTGTTTTGTTCTAAAACATTTTTCATAGTTCATAATAGTTTATGGTGACTGAATTTGAAATTTGGGATGGAATCACTTAAGAGTCAAAGCCAAATAACTCTGAGGAGACCTCAGCTTTGCCTTTAGGAATGCAGACAACTGACTGGGGATTCTGACCTAATATCCAATCCTCACTTTCATTTGGTGCACCCCCATTAGTAGGTATCTACTGGGTCAGTGGTGTTCAACCTTTTTTACTACATGAGCTACTTTTCTATAAAAAGTTATTCGCCGATCTATTCTCTTATATAGATCACATTCCCCCAACCTGATATCTGATTAAGCACAAATAAACACCTAAAAAAAAAAAAAAAAAACACAACTAAAAACTTTGTGTATTTAAAAATTTATTTATCACTTTTAATTATTTTAATACAACAAAAACACCCAAATATATTGGTATAAAATATTTATTTCTCTATTTTGGAAAACCAAAGTTAGAAAAAACAACAGATTGATTACAAACTCACAAGTTACAGGAAATGCTGGTTGATTAAAAAAAAAAAAGAAAAAAAGTTAATGTGAAATTTGGCATTGTTTGGACCTCGCAATATTTTCATAGTCAAGTTGATATGAAGAAGTGGCCAATCGCAGACAATCATCCAAACGATCATTTGTAATTTGGTTTCTTAATTGATTTTTTATGACTGTCATATTTGAAAAAGCGGATTCTGACAAGTATGTTGATCCGAAACACGACAGAATTTTTCACGCAATATCAGTTAATATTGGAAATTTTTCATGTGCATACTTCCAAATGACTTCATTGTTTATTGATTTTAAATGTAAACTATTCTGAATGTTTATTATCTCGAGTTCCACTTCAGCTTGGTTTATATCAAACAACCCACTAATTTTATTTGAAATTTCTGTGATGTTCAAGTTTTCTTGAAATGAATTATTGATAAAAGATACAATCATTTCAGTTTTATTAAAATCTTTAAATCTTGAATTTATTTCTTCCTCAACTAATTCTATTTCACGAATAAATTCTTTTAAATCATAGTGAAGCATTTCTTGATTTTGTTCAAAAAATTTTAATAAATATGGGAGATGTCTAAATTCACGGTCATTTATATTTTTCTTTAATAAAAGTATTGGTGGAAAGTTTTTATTGAACTTAACATGTTGTTGGATTCTGATTATATAGAGATTGAAGTAATTATTATTTGTTTCAGAATCCAACATGATCTTCCATCACATAGGCAAAACTTGTAAATATTATTTAATGTAAATCACTTATTTTACAATTAAATATTCATATAACTACCTTAATTTTGTCTAATATTAAATTAATTAATCAAAGATATATGTATTAATGATGAAAATACTATATTAAATATTATTAAGTTATTTTATTTATTACTATGTTAATATTATAGAATTTGTACTTGATAATTTTAACTGCATATTAATTGAAATGTAAATATTCTCTATTTATTTCTGTTATAGAAGTTTAGAGTTATGCAATAGGCTCAATTTTATTATATTTTATTTGTTGTCATGGAGACGCATGAAGAAGCGAGCGCGAGTGGAACAGAGTGTGAGCTAGGACAAGGATAATAAAAAAATTATATAGAGGTAACAAGAGGGAGTTGGAACGGAAATTTTGAATGAAAGGAAGCAAGGGTATAAACTAGAGAGGTGGAAGTAAATAAAAAGTTCTCAAGGGCAGAAGTTAAAGGGGATAATAATTATAAGCAAAAAAAGACGAAGTGAATTTTATAGTTAGCTGAAAGTAAAGTCAGCAGTGATAATTAAAGAAATTTAATGCCGCAATCAGATAATATGAAGAAACTGGACGTTCAGTGAAGAATTCTGATTAAACCCAGTTAATCTAGAATTGCGACTTAATTCTAAATCGCCCTAAGCAGAACTGCACAGTGTTTAATTATTTAATGAGTGGTAACAAGGATAATCAAAGTACCTTACAGTTGATATCCATAGTCATGAAGCGTGATTAATAGTGTTTTAGTTATAACTGCGGAGAAGTCTTATAAACGTGTTCTTAAGTGCAACAAATATATTTTGAAAGTTATTCGCAACGTAATTGATGTACTAGGAACTGTTTCTGGTAAGCACTGATATTGATCATTTTCAATGTATGAAGAATTGAATGTTAGTTACGCTGCGTTTAACCTAACTTAACTGTGGAAATTCTTTGCAAATGAGAATTTGAAAATAAGAATTATTGAGAGATATTTACAGCAATTAGTGCCTGCGGTGTTCTTTAAGCGTATAGCATAGCTGAGAACTGTGTGGAAACCATTCAGATGGGAAGGTCTATTGTATTTAATTAAGTGTAGGAATTTTGTGACTCAGAAACTGAGAAAGTGTATGTAATGTTTGGAAGATTGAACTAATGTGATTGACTTGACCTAATATTTAACTTTATTCTATTGTTTAAAATTAGAGGTAGAATTTATGTATGTGTCATATAGCTTATATTAAATGTTTTATTTTGTTAATCTAATTATTGTGTTTGCCTGAATTCCTTTTTATTGCACCATTCATAAAAATTCGAATCTTGCGGGAATCCCAAGTGGAAAATAAAATACCTCGGCCAGAATGAATGAGGAGACTGCTAACTAACTATGAATTGATCCTGCTATTTTATATAGACTAATCTAAGGATAGAGTGGCGCAGTATAATAGAAATTTCTCTACCCTTGGATTGGTGATCAATTTACAATTAGTTGTTTTTTTTATGAAAGTGACTTGTAACAAGATGGCGGATTCGAACATGAAGAAGAAAACGTCACGACATTGTCAATTAAATTTTTATCTCTACAGCCAGCAAACATTATTGTACAACAGAAGTTCCCTATCATCATCTGCCTGTAATTTAAATAACCGGCACTGCAGGGCTTTTCCTCGAACAGATTTACAATTTTAAATGTAATATCCAAAACATCTTTTGTGTTTAATCTTTTAGTACACAGTACTTGTTGGTGAATAATACGGTGGTACGTTAAAAAATCTTGATATTTGTTATCGTTTTTACATAATGAAATGAAGCCTGATTTATTACCGATCATTGCAGGAGCACCATCAGTAGTAATAGACACAAGTTTAAAAAGCAGAAGTTTGTGTTGTTTCACAAATCATCAAATGCCAAAAAAAATGTCTTCTCCCCTAGTCCTTCCCAATAATGGTATCATTTTCAAAAGTTCTTCTTTACTTGAATAATCTTGAAATACCTTGCGAATAAATACCATTAACTGAGAAATATCAGTGAAGTCGTTTGATTCATCAAATTGTAATGAAAACACAACCCACTGGTGAATGTCTGACATTAACCTGGCCTGGAAACTTTTCTCCGGCAATTTAAACCTTGTCTGCAGCCTAAAAGTAGTCTCTCTCTCTCTCTCTAGCGACGTCTCAAACCAAGAAGCTCCTTTCTGGAAGTGGGAAACTCCTCTCTCTGACGGCAACTATGGACCGGGCGGCCTCCTCTCTGACAGCAATTCTGGAACCGGGACCCCTTCTGCTTGCTTCAGTCCCTTTTTATTAGGCCTCCTCTAAGACCTTGCATGAAGTTTGGCAACTCCCAAAGAATCGGTATGAGTCTTTCATCTTAAGTTTCAAGTTTGGCATGCCTTTTGTTCTCCTCCGCTTTCTTTTGATTGTAAGTTGCCAGCCATCGGAAAGTTGTTTGAAATCTTTCTGACTGACTTCAGAGATGTTTACACTTAGAGGCTGAAAGCCTTTCTCATACAAGTTTCAATAACAATCTTTCTAATCCTGCCATGTACAGCTTCGGCAACAAAAACATTGCCCTTGTTTTTAACACTCTAACATATTCTTATTAAAATATTATATACAGTTAGCTTCAAAAGAGTTATTTACAAAAAACATCTAATACAAACTATACCGAGACAAACAATGTTTATTTTTTTACAATATTCACATGGAACTTAACCTAAGTAAAAAATCGATGCAATGTGCTTTGGAATATTTAATATTTAAGCTACAATCGCGTTTTTACACTTTGCTTATAATCGTATTCAGTCGGCTCGCTGTTTGACTTCCACTGATCCAAATTAATTCATTTACCCGGACTTATAAGAAAATTACTGATTTGACAATTTTAACGAAAACTGAAAATAATACAAAATAACGATAAATAAAATATTATGTTTTTAGTTTTAATTAAATTTGTAAGTAAGGAGGAATACACAAGAGATCGACCAAAAATCGCTCCGCGATCGACGGGTTGAACACCTCTGTACTAGGTACCGACTGAACAAACGAGGATGTGCTAGCCAACCAAAATGTACTCTTTATTGGCTTAAATTACAAATGCATATGACAGTACAACATGATTTCATGCCAGCTAGGACATCATCCAGTTAAACAATTTAATAATAAGGTGTGACACCTTTTGGCAACTCATATAGGTAAACATGACTTCTGCATTGCTTCAACCTTGGTATCACCTCTGGGTCTGGCTCCCAATGAAGAGACCTCAATAAAGGGCGAAACCGGTCTGGGTAGTGACCCTTCCCATAATGCATAGCATGATACATGTCCCAAGGAGATGTGCTTTGCATTATGGGATACTAAAGAAAGCGATGTGAAGCTTTGTCCACCTTTGCTACGAGTTGCCCCAGTCCTGAAGATACTACAGGTGTGGTGTAAACTTTGTTTGCTTACACTTGGATAAAGGATTAAACTAAATATACTAGTATGGATAGTTATCCTTCCCATAATGCATAACAATATACATACATGAAAGAAAGTCATGTACACTGTGCATTATAGGATACTATGACAATCTGATGTGAAGTCATGTCCCCATTTATAATTTATAAGTCAAAAGATTTTTTTTGCACTTGTTTGGGTAAAGGGTTAAAAATGAATGTAGTTTCTGTCAAGTATAATCTAATTTATGATCAAATGAAATACTTTCTATATAAACAATAGTTTGTGCACACCATTTTTAAATAAATGTAGGCATTACATTCCTTAAATATCAGTCTCGCCAGTCAAGTAAATAGACTCCCAGTACCCATCCCAATTATGGAGACCTAAAATAGTTCGAAGTTCACAGTAAAGTCATTTATTGTGAATCTGGGCTTGCTAGAACAAGATTCAGACATTACTTAATCAATAAGTCTACACACAGTGATAAAAATGTGCTGTAGGAAATTTGCTAAAAAAGACTAACAAAATTGTTACATTCTAACCTCTTCCCTCTCCTCAAAGAATACAGATCACATAAGTTACAACTAGATCAATGGTCGCCAAAGGGGTTGATATTGACCCCCTGGGGTCGATATGACATTGTTACGGGTCGATAGAAAAATATAAAACATCATTGTATGGGTAATATTTAATTCGGTTAACTTGGATTACCTCCATGACAAAAGACATTCTAACCTCTTCCCTCTCCTCAAAGAATACAGATCACATAAGTTACAACTAGATCAATGGTCGCCAAAGGGGTTGATATTGACCCCCTGGGGTCGATATGACATTGTTACGGGTCGATTCAGGCTCAAGAGTCGATAGAAAAATATAAAACATCATTGTATGGGTAATATTTAATTCGGTTAACTTGGATTACCTCCATGACAAAAGACATGGAGGTAATGACAACGCAATTAAGAGTGAATCGTGGGATCAGTACCTCCATCTTACAGGTCCATGAATAGGATCTGTAAGATGGAGTAAGGTCATGAAAATAGTTACTGAGGCCAATCAAGTAGGCCAAAATTACGTATTTACCAATAAATGGATGTTGGTGGTTCCTGCCGGCCGGCGCAGTGGGAGCGAGATTGCAACACGTGCATGGTTCTTATTTACTGATACTTACAAGTATTCGATCCCAGTCTCATTTTTGCGCATCGACATACAAGTGAGCGTTAATGTTCTAAAATTCATCAACATACATATTATAATTCAATCGTTATTCATTCACAAACTAAACTTCTCTATGTTGAAGAGTTGAGCAGCGCTGGTAGTAATTCCAGTGATATTAATACCAGTAGTTTATTAATATCACTAGTAATACCAGTGATATTACTAGTGATAGTAATAGTAATAGTAATATAATAATATATACTATATTATACATACAATAAACACTGTAACTATAAAATAAACAATCTAAAAACTCACATAAGCGTCTTTTTTTTTGCTTGTGCTATTATAATTACGTAATAGTAAAATATAGGGGATCGATAACAAGTCAAGAAACTCTTGAAGGGGTCGACGGGCAAATAACTTTGGCGACTCCTGAACTAGATCATACTAGTTCAAATTACATTATGCTGAGGTCATAAACCAAATTATATCTATGGTCTAATATGGAATGGAAAACAATTTTGCCAAAGAATCAGGGCTGAGAGAGAGAAAATGAACCAATAGCTTCAAATAGCCAAAAAAGAATGACGATCAAATAACTAGACAAGCTGAATGACCAGTGACTTGTCAAATATTATGAAAGTATAGAGAAATTTCCACAACAAATTGTACGGGGACAGATTGAGAGAAAGTTGAAAAGCCCATGAATAGGGGGATACGATTGAGACATATAAGCTAGTCAGGGGTAGAACAAGAGGCCATCACTGGAAACTGTATAAGCAGGACAGTGAGGGAAAGGTTCTTTGCATGGAAAGTGGTTGGTTTGTGGAATGCATTGCCTGAGTGTGTTGTGAATGTAGACACACTAAATCATTTTAAGGCACAGTTAGATAAACACTGTGTACAATAGTGTGTACCTCCTACGATTTAAACAATTTAAATATTTACCTGCATTATTTCATCTATTTCTTCCAAAACTTGTTCTGCTGTGAACATAGGTTCTTGCTGTAGGCTAGATATAATAAGGGAATGCATATCTAGGTCTTTGGCTAACTCTTCATCTTCTGATGCATCTAACTCATCTCCAGAATCTCTATCCTATAAAAAGATTATGGCTTTATTGTGCAAATTAAAATGTCTAAATTGTAAATGATTATCTTAGGATCCTCTAATTAAAAATTATTATATTTCTACTACTATTTTCTACTAAAAAATAAAAAACTCACTGCAATTATTTGAAATTACATCTGCTGTTATTATTTTGATACATGAATGTACAATAACAGAATCAGACTGTACTCAGTGATTGAAAGTTAACAATACCCATAAAGATTGATAAGTAACATGGGCTGCATGCAGTTTTAGATGAAATCTGAAATGTTAAAGCCTAACGCTACCTATGTACAAGTTTCAGTTATTTTTTTTTTAAGCTTTAAGAACATTTGCATTAACAGCAAGGGATTATGCCAATGCATCACAAAGAGAAATAATAAAACAGCAGGTTTAATTATTCCATTTTAACAGCAAGTTATTCATTTTAGTATAAGTATAAACCAGCAGCAAAGCCTAAATAAGCATTTACTATAAGCACATTAATACCATGTGTGGGGTATTGAGAAAGCAGTGACATTTTTTTTTTGAAGGGTTGCAACATTGTAGTTTTTGGGAATACTTCAAGTCCATCAAACTCTGTCCTCTGTTCCAGAGGATAGTTAGATGGTATAAACAAGGAAGAGGAGAAGCAGGTTCAGTGAATTTGCAGCTGCACTGAAAAGGGATGCTGGTCGGCTGGTGCTCTTGTTTTAAGAAGACCAATAGAAAATGCAGAAATGATGGTTACAAGATTGGTGAAACAGTGATCATGAAAGTGCCTGTAGAACAGACACAGTGCTGAAACAATCTGCGGGACAGAGATCGAAGCAAGTCTATAAGGGTAGGGTTCACTATCAGTCAAATTGCAACAAGAATTTTTAAGTGTCCCACTCTAAACATGTGAGCAATATTCTAAGGATGAACAAATTTGGGCTTTTATACTTAGCTGAGAAGGGGGAAAAATAACATCTTGAGCTTCCAAGAGCACCCATTTTACATGAAGTGACTGATGGGTTTATTCCAAGAGAAGCTCATGATAAATGTTAATGTAAGCAAGGAAACGTGATCCTATCTTTGTATTACTGAGAGTAAGGACAGGTGAGCCAAGGTCAATTTTATTATCTGAGACTTCCAGGCAGTCAAGGGACACCATACATCATCCACACTAGATTGTCATTATGCTCTCTAAAACTCATTAGATTAGATGCACTCACCATTTCAACAAACTGTCTCACAGAGCAGTGAGATTTTTGTCTCACTGCTCTGTGAGACAAAAATCTAGCTCTTAAACCTTAACTGCACATCAACTTAGCTTCCTTGAATGCCCTTGGGTTCTTTTCCTGCCACCCCACATAAAAATTTTTAATTGATATTCTATAAAACCTTCAGAAATGTTTATAGGCTTCATTCACAATATTCCCTCTTTCTCCTGTTTACCAGTGTCTACAATTTGTCCTCAAAATCTACATTCCATAATCATCTTTGTACCCTTATCACAGCTGCTTTATCTCCTCCAAAACCAGAAGACCAAATTTGCACATAGTAGTCTAGGTGCAGTCGTATCAACCCTTGTAAAAAGATAAAATGACTTCCTTATCCATATGTATCAATCACTGTTTGTTTCAGCATTACAATTATCCTCTGAGCTGTATTTGCAATTTTTGTTATATGAACTTCAAATTCATATCCACCATAATTCCAAGATCCCAGCTTTATCTATTGCTTGTAACACAATCCGAAAAAATTTGGCATGATGAGATTTCCAAGCATTACATTTACTATCATTGAATTCACAGCCATTATCATTTGCCCACAGTTCCAGCCTATTCAAATGCTGCTTATGCAGGATCTGAATGGGCTTGATGTAGAAATTGTCCTGCCAATCTCTGCATTAACTGTGAAAGTGGCAAAACAGAGTTATCCATAGATAATTCTTGGATGTCTTGGTCTTTGTCTTCATAGAGTTCAGTATAAAATTCCTGAATTCTTTTGATTATTACATCTCTATTTTTTATAAGTTACCATTTTTTTCTCTTACAGCAGCTATTTCCTTTGTTCCAACTGATAAGATTCGTCTTAGGACCTTCATATTACTATTGTTTCTTTAATTTTTCTAGTATTATACGATCTAATTTTATGTTTCGTCCTTTTATGTATAGTTTTACAAATTTCTGCATATTCTATTTTATTGGTGTTATTCAAATCTCTTCTTTTCTTCATCAGATCTAATGTTTCCTGTCTTAGTTTTCCCTCTCTTTGGTGCCTTTTTTATATATCTTGTGCACTACTTCTAGTGCACAATTCAAGACAGATTTTGTTAAGATTTCATTGGCATCATTGACGATAGTAGCTGTGTTTAACTTTTTTTAGTTCATTTTTGAGTGATTCTCTATAACAGCTTTTATTGTGGTAAAGGTTTTGTAGATTCAATAAATTGGACTGTTTTTTATGAGCTTATTCCGTTCCCATTTTTTGTTGATCCATACTTTTGCCCTTACTAGTCTGTGGTCACTTCCTGTATTGAATCTATTAAGCACTTTGGTATTATTTATTATATATCTTCTGTTGGAGAGAAAGAAGTCTATTTCATTGTAAGTTTGTCCATTTGGGCTTTTCAAGTCCATTTTCAGTTGATTTTCTTCTTGAAAAAGCTGTTCGTAATAAAGAGGTTATTTTCTTCTGTGAATTCAATAAGGCTTTCTCCTCTTTCATTCCTCTGTCCAAATCCAAATTTACCGATGGAGCTCAAATTATACCCATTGTAATTATGTAGAATTCTTTAATGTGGATTCTAATGTTTCATAGAAATCTTCTATCTCTTCATCTGGATGGTCCATGGTTGGGGCATATAGTGGTATAATTTTCAGTTGGTATCTTTTATTTATAAAGAGACTTAGTTCAGCTATTCTTGATGTTATTTTATTAACAAACATGGCATCGTCCTTGATTGTTTTATTTATTAGGAATACTACACCACCAGTTGAGTTTCTGTCACATTCACAGTGGTAGAGTAGATGTCCATCTTTTAATCCCATGAGAATTTCTTCTTTCCTTCTTATCTCTGAGAGGCCCACAAAGTCTCATTTTATACGGTCCAATTCCTTCATCAGGTCTTCCAATCTATCATCGCCCCGTAGGGATCTGCAGTTATATGTTCCTACTAATATCTTTCTATCATTTGTGCACTGTGGGTGGTCTCATTGTAGCTAGTGGAGACTGTAGTATATTTTTTGACCTAGACCTCTGCCTAAGTACAGGACATGTCCCTTTTTATGCTGGGCAATGGACGAGCCAGTATGTAATTTTCCTACTTGATTCATCATTTGCATTGTCTCTTCATGGGGTGGTATTTGGCCTTTATAGCACCATGCTGGTCAGACAGGTTGGTGCCTCACAATAGTGCATAAGATGGAATGACAGCAAAATAGGAAAGATTTACCCCTAGCCCTCAAATATTCTAATAGCATTGGAAGTAAGGAGCAAGAAGAGGGACCAGTCGACAGATAATATAACAGATGTATATTGCATGAAGTAAGGCATGGTCCAGCATCAGGTACCTTGGATTTGCCATGCCCGTACTCACTAAAGTGAGCCCATGAGTTCTCCCATACTAGTCTTTAATATCATCGGCCTGGTCATGATGAGGACAACATCTGACATTTGTTCCACTCATTAGGACAAACATCAATGACTAACTTTCTGTCACTTGACATTATACAAATATGTCCAAAGAGTTTTAATTTTCTTTGTATGACTTTTTGAAACAGAGTCTCTTTTAGTTGTATCCTTCTGTACAACTTCATTTCTTATCTTCTGAGTCCATCCAATTCATAGAATTATAACACTTTCTTTCAAAAGCCAGTATTCTTCTCTCCGATTCCTTTGTCATTATCCAAGTTTCACAACCATATGACATACTGCTAAAAATGCATGCCTCAAAGATGCTTAGTTTGGTTTTTAAGCTGAACTCTTCCAAATTTTGTTCATGGATTTTAGTGCTGTTAAAGCCTTTGCAGTGTTAATTTTAATTTCATTTTTACAGTTTAGATCATGTGTTATACAACTTCCAAGATAGGTAAACTGTTCCACATTCTCAAGTTCCTTTCCCTCTACCATAATTGCTTTTCCAATCTGCCTTTCACCCAAAACCATTGTTTTTGTCTTTTCTATATTCATCCATATCTATTCCCTTCTCTATTTAGATTATGTATCATTTGCTCACATTTCATTTTGTCTTCAAGTAAAATAATGTCATGTGCAAAGCACAGGTGGTTGAGTCTTATTCCACTGATGGAGATTCCTGTGTCTTCATTTCTGATTCTATCCATCAATCTCTCCAGGTATGAAATGAAGATACTTGGTAATATTGGATCTCCCTGTCTTGTGCCTTTATTAATGGCAAACCAGGCTCCACATCTGCCTCCTACCTTGACAGCCACTTGTGCATTCATGTTGAATTCTTTCAATAGGTGAATTAGCCTGGCATCGATACCATATGATTCCAGTATAGCCCAGTTAATATCTGTCATATGGTGCACCTATCTTTTTGGAACCCTGTTTGTTCATTTGCCAGATGTTTTTCAACCTGGCTTTTTAGTCTTTCAGTTAGTATAATCATCAAAACCTTACACAGGTGGCTTATAAGCACAATGGTTCTGTAATTGTCACATACCAAAGCATTTCCTTTTTTTATCAGCATTGACCTTTTCCCATTTCTGATCAACTTATATACTTCTTTCTTTCTGCTGCCTCAGAGTTGTCACATTTCAGCCTCAATTTTCATTTTTCTTGTACCAAGTTTAGGGTGTTTTTAAGTAATCAATTTTTTATTTATTTTTTCTTTTTTAGAAATTGTTGCATTTACTGTTTCCAGTATTATTTCAGTTAGTTGTGCAACTTTTTTGTTTATGTCCTATGATTCTTCCAAGTTTTTAATCTTTTGTCCAGTGTTACTTTATACAAATTTCTGATATTGTCAAAGTTTCCAATATCGGTTACCTTCAGGGACCTGTTCCTGCGCATCTTTTTGAGTTTCAGGTTTAAATTAGCGATCATCAAACTGATCTCAGTCGACATCTGCTCCTTGAAAGGTTCTGCATTGTTGCACTGATGTGGCTCATCTTTTATTGATTAAGATCAGATCTATCATATTCTTAGTTTCCCCATCTGGGGAGTGAATAACTAAGAATATGATAGATCAGATCTATCTTATTCTTAGTTTCCCCATTTGCAGCAATCTTTCTGTTGAAATCTGGTTACAGATTATTAATTCATTATCCCCAGGAATTTGCTGTGGATAATGTGTAATCTTTCTCCACTGATTTCTATTTCCATGTCCAAATCTTCCCATGATGTGCTCCCATCCTGTATTATCACTTCCTGTCTTTGCATTCCAATCACTAGTAACAATAAAGGATGTCTTTTTTTGGAGTTTGATCAAAATCAGATTTCAGATTGGAGAGTTTCATAGAATTTGTCTACTCGCTCTTCTGAATTATCATTTGTAGGTGCATATACTTGACTAACAGTTATGTTGAATGACTGATACCGAATATGCTGTTATGATCGTTTTGTTTCCATGTCTATATCCCAGTAGGGCATCCGTGCTTTATTAGTTAATAAGGATCATACGCCTGCCTCATGTTTCTCTCATGCCAGAAAATATTTATAACTTTTTAAGACACAGAAATTAGAAAACGTGCCAATCAATAAAATATTACTTTAAATAATAAAGTAACATGTAAAAACCAAAGTGATATCTTTAATTAGTAAAAGGACAGATATTTCGTACTAAAATTAATAGTACATCTTCAGTGTCTGTAACAGTAATAGGAATGGAATATAGGCAAAACGTTCGGTGGATTACCTATTAAAATACAATCGTTACCACGTGCTAGGAAATAATAGAAATAACAAATTTAATCTATTAAGATAAATGGGTTTTTAAATAAATTTGTTATTTCTATTATTTCCTAGCACGTGGTAACGATTGTATTTTAATAGGTGATCCACCGAACGTTTTGCCTGTATTCCATTCCTATTACTGTTACGGACACTGATGATGTACTATTAATTTTAGTACGAAATATCTGTCCTTTTACTAATTAAAGATATCACTGTGGTTTTTACGTGTTACTTTATTATTTAATTACTATGCCACAGGTTCCACTAAAAATTAAAATATTACTTTCACTGTATAAGAATAAAAATATTATGAAAATCTAATTAAAAAATAAATAAAAAAACTATACATTGTGAAATTTATCTTTCACTGCATTTACTTTTCATATACCAGTATCAATGCAATATCATTTCAATTTTCTAGCAAATAATATTTTCAGCGATGAATTGTCAGTGAACCACTGTAACTGCCTCTGAATGTGCTCATTGTTTATTATAATCCTTATTTCTTGATATATATATTTTTTTTTTAAAAAAAAATTTTTTTTAAAGGTGTATGTGTGTACACACACACGCACGCGTTTGTAATTATTAACTGACTTAAACACCGAGAAAAAATATAAGAGATTTAATATGATTTCACTACTAGTTTCATCGGAAATGCCGACTTCGTCAGGTGAATACAGTACCAGGGAGTAGTAAAACGCATCTTAAAAATATATGGTACTTTAGACAAACACAGAGTTTTAGAACAAGTGGTAGTTGTGTCTGAAATGGAGTCCGTGTGTTAGTTCTTGCATGAGGCACTTTGCATGTGAATGATATCACGAGAATGCCAAAACTAGATTACAGTGCGATGTGAATTGGGTAGGCTGTAACTGAGATTGCTGTTTAGATGGGTAGGGTCGAGAGCTATTTCTTTGGATTCCAAGATACGTCTCTCTAATTCATTGGAGCATTTATGGATATTCGAAGTTAAGTTCCAGTCTATTTGATGTTGTCATCCTTCAACATTAGTAGTGGCAGAGAATAAAACGTGGCTGGATAGGGCACTAGCATGGGTTCTGTTGTAAGAAATGTCACGTTGATGTTCTTCTAGGAGGGGAGAGAGAGAGAGAGAGATGGACTTTTCTGTCTGGCCATAATATGGTTTGCCGCAACTGCAAATGATTTTGTATACTCCTTGGAACTGAAGGTGGTTGTGTTTAACTTTAGGTTGACTGAAGCAAGATCGGAGTTTTGGAAGGGTGGAGAAAAATGTTTTAACATTAAATTTCTTCAGGATTTTCGCCAGTTTAGGAGAACAGTAAGGAATGTAGGGGGTGTGGGGTTCGAGTTATCTTCATTACTATGTTGATTACGTACACTAAGACGATTATAGATACTTTAGGAGAGTAACCATTATTTAAGAAAGTCCTTTTGAGGTAACTAAGTTCTTGTTGAAGATCCTCTTCTTCTGATAAAGGATCTTGCCTGATGAGCTAGTGTGGAAATAATTCCTAATTTTTGAGGGGAGGAGGGGGGGTAGTGGTGAGACGAAGCATGTAGGTATCTATTGGTGTGTGTTGCTTTCTAAAGATAGAAATCTTGAAACCATCAGTTGTTCTAGTAAGTTTTATATCTAGAAAGCCAAAACACCATTAACTTCTGATTTGGATGTGAAATTTATATTTTGATGAAAATTGTTTAAATGATCCAGAAAGGTTTGTAAGTTTTCTGGGCTGTGTTCCCAAATTAGGAAAATGTCGTCCATGTAACGTAGCCAGATTTTGGGTTTCAGTGTTGCCGAGGAAATGGCTTTTTCCTCAAAATCCTCCTAATTTGGGAGCACAGCCCAGAAAACTTACAATTTTCATCAAAATATAAACTTCACATCGATATTACAGTATTACAGTTCTAAAAATTTATTTTTACACCTAAAAATACATAGTGAAGTAGGCCATAGTGAATATGGCCTACTTTATTGTGTATTTTTAGAGAAATCCCATATATGTTGCAAGTTTTAAGATTGATATATGGTAATATATAAAAAGTACAGTAAATTAACCAGAAAAAAAAAACAGGCAACAGTGGCATACTAAATATTAAGTTCTTAAACTGGCAGTACACACTTGTTCTATGACTGCAAAGTAGAAATAATATAGTGAAATTAACGATAATTATATTATTGATCACATGACTATTAGTATCAATAAATATATCAACTAGAAGTGTTAAAGGAAAGAATTCGAAAGACTTCTTATGGCATCAGAAACTTAAATGTTCATTGTTTTACATTCCTCATACTAAAATTTAATGAAATGAATATAGCACAGTGAGAAATAATTCAACAGTAGGTTTAATTGTTCTGATACTTCGTCTGTCATAAAGATGAAATATCAAAACAATTAAACCTGCTGTTTAATTATTTCTCTTGTGCTGTATTCATTCTATTAAATTAAGAAAGTAAGTCCAGTTATGAGTAAACCAGCACCTAAGACTAAATACGTGTTTATGCTTTATAGCCATAGATTTGTTGTCCTTTCTTTTCATCCCCCCATATTATAAAATGATAAATTTATTACAATTATAATTTATGAGATAAATTAATATAATAATAAATAATAATTCATCTATCTATAAGATCAAATATTTTCAATAAGCAATGCATTTATAAATATGCCTATATATGAATATTACTATTACACATTATTAAACTCTCGTTTTTAAAACTGTAATTCAATGTATACACCAAACAGAACTGTTGCAATCAAAATTCTAATGGAAAATTACTTATATTACTTACTTGGCACAACTTTTCATGAAAATAAATTACTTTTATCTTAAACTAGGATCAATGCACTCAGATAGGCAAAAAATGTACAAATGGAAGATTCAATTCTATTCGCAACAATATATCTTTTGTGAATCGAGACTTTCAACACTTCTAAAAAAAAAAAAAAAAAAACGAATGACAATGTCCAACATGACATGCATGTTGCCTTCTCAAAGACCACCTCACAGTTTAATATTCTTATTAGCTAAGGAGCAACAGCTTCCATGCTAATGTCTTAAAATTAAACTTCCCTATATTTTAAACATTGTCTTATTTAATGTGTTAATATATAATAGAAGCACATTAGTATAGTTATCAAATTATTAATATTTTGATACCCGTATTTGAGTAACTGGTTTTCTTTGTAATCTTATTTATTTTAAATAAAATATTTAAAAAACATTCTGAGAAGGGATCTATAGGCTTCAGACTGCCAAGGGGTCCATGGTACAAAAAAAAAAAGGTTAACATAAAAATGCACTGATAGCAAATGACTGCCAAATATTCAGTGTTAGAGTTAAAAAAAAGGGTCAAAAATTCAGTGTTAGAGTTAAAAAAAAAAAAAAAAAGGGCATTTAGTTATCCTGCAGAAACAAAATTTTCAATTGGAAAACTAGACTTGCCTGTCATTTCGTGGCTGAAAACCACTCAAAATGGAAACACTATCATCTGATTACATTATAGCTCCACTGAACATAAGGAATCTTGCAAGCCCTTCCTCCACATTTTTTTTTTGTTTTTATTGCAATCATCGTATACCTCTATAATCATTCATCTACTAAAGCTTCTGGTTTCCAGTTGCAGTCATAACAATGAAATAGCATTCTTTAATTTCGTGTCTTTTTCTGTTACTACAGGTTGAATGTCACTCTTGCTGACACTAATTAAAATAGCTGGTGAAATGCTAGCTGACTTATCCTGCTGAAGAAACTGAAGAAATGTCACAAGCACTTAAACTACTCAGAATAAAGTGGCTCATTAAGTAGCTCATTAACACTGTTTCTGCCAATATTAGAATAACTTTTGAAAGTTATTCTAATTGAAAGACATTTTAAAACTGCTCTTTAATGTACCTTACAATATAAAGCAAACTGACTGTATTTAGTAATTGTGTTTGTATATAAAAATAAATAAAATTTAAAAGCCACCTGCAGACAATCATTGTTTTTGTTTAGAACATTTAGTGTTGGCATACTCAGTACACTCTCTGGTAATGCATTCCACTCACTCACTTAAGATCCTTATATCTTTCAGTGATCATCTCTTGTTCTCTTATGTACTCTGTACAGCATATTCCCAATATATGTCTGATAGGTTCCTTTCACCAGCTTAAGTCTCAATTATACCACTTTTCAGCTTCCTATATACAACTCAACATATCTTATTCCCTAATCTTTACTGCCAACATTCTACATTAATAAAACAATCTTAGTCATTCAATCCTTTGTATTTGCTCTAGTGCTGCTTATTTATCAGATATACAAATAACCAAACATACATAATATTCCACGTGTTATCTGATAAAGTTCATGCAGTGGTCTTTTCATTATGGCAGCAATTCTGCTTTGCAATTTTCAATGTCCTCGGAATTTCAACTCTATACACTATCATGCTTCCTTCAACCACTTGGAGCACAGTTTAATCGATATAACCACATTCCCCCTCTGCCCAAGGTGATTGGCAACATTGAAATGGCATCCCTATCAGTCCACAGTACTACATAATGAAATATTCTTGCAATGACATCATATAACAATTCTTCTCTATTACTCTCAATTTATCAACATCTGCAAATAAGTGAACTGCTCCCCTCAAATCATGAGCTTCATGAAAAATATATTATTTAAACAACAGCTCTTCCATGAACATATTGATATAGCACATCACTTTTACCTTTTCTCCTTTAAGACAACTCACTGGTATCCATCTCTGTATATCCAAGTTACCAATTTCTCATCTCAACTATAACAGTAATTTGTCATATAACATTCTATCAAACACCATTGAAAAATCTAGGAAAATTACTTTATATCAAAATGCAGGTAACCCTCGTATAACGTGAATATTAGGTTCCACAGAAATGCAGTGTTACATAAATCGTGTTATGTGAGACTCAGATCACATAGAAAAAAGTAGGGTTATGTTCCGAAATAATTTTTTTTTAAAAAATTATATCAACAACGACATACTCAACAAAAAAAGTTTACATACAAATTACAAATTGTATGTAAACTTCATTGCGCATAATGCATAAATGTTTAGGCAAAATAAAATAAAGTGCATATCTTAATCTTTCCTAGCATGAGGATTTGAGGATCAGTTAATAAACGTTTTGTCATGTGATCACCTGACACATTACTACAAAACAGTAGAAAAATTCTATCATTGGAAACTTTGAATCCAGGAGTTGATCTTTCATTTTTCGAAATATAGGTGTGTAAAATTTGATGCAGCGTCATAATTCTTAAATATTTAATTGCATCGATTTTACAGGAGTCACATCCAAAATTCAAAGAATTGTAAACTTGTATATAAGAGATGTAAACAATAATATCAGCCCATATAAAATTAGCCAAGAAAAATTTACATGATTCTGTAGATAAAAGATATATGAGTGTGTATTTCAAAAGAGAATCCCTCAGAAATTAGAAGTATGTTAGAACTACCTACATAAGTAATACAAAACGCCCATCTGTATAGACCCAGAGGAATTACACATGCAAAAATAAAGTAAACAGGTATCTAAAAATAGAAGTTTAGGGGAAATTACCTTAGAGTTTGGAAATATATTTGATGTATCACTTGGTATAGGGTAGAATGGAAACCCATTGTAACAAAAGCAGTCCGACGCTGCCATCAAGGTCGATAGCAGACGGGGGCGGTATACATCAGAAGCTGTTACGCTATGCTGAAAAAGGGAAGATAGAAGTCCAAACTTTCTAGAAGGAAAGGAGTTAGCACATGATAGGTACGGGGATTTCAGACCTAAATTCAAAGTTTGCGCAAAATATCTGGGGGTCTAAAAACTTCGCAAAGGGTCCCGGGAGAGGCAAAATAAAAAGGTCAGCAATAGACTGACAATCATCGACTAAAGTGAATCGACTAGCGTGCATCAGGAGATGTGACGCCAGAAGAAGAGGAGGAGGTCGATCCATGGAATCCTGGGTGAATTCGTGGAGGGAAAACGGAGGCGAAATCTTATAGAGCAAGTAGCGGCTCAGGACCCGGATGATAAGGCTTGGACCATCACACCATACATCCTAGTACTTCCAATGCCGAAAAATCGAGCTCCAGCCCCGCGAGAAATTCCAGAGGAGAACACGGTTTCCATGATGTGTCTGAAGCGATAGAGCAAGCCTTAAAAATAGAGGGAGATCCAGAATAAGCCCGAAGAGAAGATACAACTAAGTGCAATTGTGCCTATGAAAGAATTAATGTGAGTTGAATTTTTTGTTGAAAAACTTTCTCTTAATTTATGATGTGAAGAGCTGTTTTGGATAGACTGACTTCTTAGAACCGAAGGATGTAAGAGATTGAAAACTTATTAGCATTGAATGAATCTGCCTTTTAGAATAATTGAAAAGATATTATTGAAAGTTTAAGCTTACTTTGTATTGTGTTGAATTGATTTAAAAAGAATTGATAAGAAAATTATAGAATTTAGAATTGTAAAGGTGTGAGAAGTTAGTTGCTAAGTGAGTGTTACATTTTTTTATAGTGAAAGTTAGAATTGGAGATTTTATTAGTCAAAGCATGATAATTCCTAGATTGTAAATGGGGCTGATAGTTATTTGATATATAGAATTAATTGTTTGGTGATTTACGTCTTTGATGTTTATAACATGCCTAAGAGTTGTCAGTTGTCCTATGCAATGTTTTAATTTTGATGCTTAGCTTTGAGAGGAAATGATAGTAACAACATTTAAGTGTATACATTGTATTAATGTCTTAGTGTGAATAAATATGTTTGTTTTATTGATAAGAAGTGCCGTCTGATATTTTTAGCAACTGCACTGTTCCCAAATAAATCCAATCCTGTAAGCGGGAAAGAAATTAAACCTTGATTACGAAATTTAAGTTAGGAGTTAGCCACGACTGTAATTGACTGCAATTAACTGTATAGAGATACTTTACTGGAAGTATAAATAATTTCTTATGCCAATTAGAGATTTTTAGTAGCGCAGTCTGGAATAATCAAATAAATTTCTAGAAATCTCGAGTATAAGTATAATATACTGAAAGTAGAGAAAAGGAATTAAGATTAACTGACTATATAGAAAGGTAACATATGAGGATAAAGTATAATAAAGATAATGAATGAAAATATAGAAGACAAGTCTAAAGAAATTGAGAGACAGATAAAAGGAAACATATTTTACAGGAGTAGAAAACAGTATAGAAATATTACAAAGGCGCAGTAACAGAAACATAAGTAAATATTAAAAACCAGTTAGAAACATCAAAATATTACAGGTGCGTGTTGGCATTTTTTTCCAATATAACCCGGATTCATCTACATTGAACACTTGGTCTGCACTATAAATGTTTATCAACTTTGAGAGCTTTTTGTTTAATAAGATTTCCATTCAAAGGAATTTTCTTTTGAGTGCAATCTTCTATCCAAACCATTACAGATTTCTCCATTTTTTTCCATTAGAATATCGCGTACACTAGCAAAGAGCTTTGCACTTACCATTGACCCAGCAACACTTTCTCGGATTTTACGTTCATTTTGTTTGATTATTCGAATTGTTGATTCATTTAAATTCAAAGTCCTTGCAACAACTGGTTTTTCTTTGAGAGAAATGAATTTTCTTTTCAATGTTGGTTTTTCTCTTTCATTGCAGTTTGTGGCCATTACTATAAAAATAAATTTTTTACATAAAAAAGTATTACATATTAATTATGTAACTCACCAGAAAATAAAGTGCTCAGCTTGAGATTAACACACTTATGATTTTTAATGCGCTTTCCTGGTAGAAAACAAAGACAATTTTCAACAATAAACACTTTATACAGTAAACAATTGACATACATGCGTGCTAAAGGGTATTTATTATTATTATTATTACATAACACCTTCAGGGAGTCCAAAGACTCATCGAGGGAGAGCACCTGCTCTACAACTCTCCTTCCCCACTACTCCACTAACCGCAACTACCTTCATATCATCTACACCAGTGTCATCTACCGCTGACCACCACCACCATTTTCACAGACAATCACAAGCATCCATGGCGGGATTCGAACCCACAGCCTTTTGGCTGGAGAGGGGGATATGCTAACTACTCGGCCAACCAGGCCGGCGTGGTTAGTGTATAGTTTATATTTGCCCTAATATAAATTCGCTCCTTATAACTGCATGCATGATATGGGCAGACACACATTTAACAAAGATAAAATTTGATTTTTAGGTAGCACGGCGAAAAATTTATGAAAAGATAAAGGGTTATTACAATTTGTAGACTGTTTTTATTAAAATCGTGTTGTATAAGTACCGTGTTAAGCGAGGGCTACCTGTATTTGGTTAAAAAAAACAACAGAAAATATAAAGAGAATAACAGTGGTTAAGATTCAAAAACATTATCCACTTCGCATGTATTTTAATTTGAAACCAGAAATGAAAATTTCCACCAAGTCATTTAAAATTAGAAACTAAAAGGTTTTACATGTTAACAATTCTGAACATCAGTCTGCTACATCCTACTGCTAGGCAAAGGCCTATTAAATTTTCTCTGCTCTTATCTCTCAAAGAAGATCTCGTCTAAACGTTTTCTGCATTTCTTATCACCTCATCGTTTCATTTCGTCTCTGCGAGAGTGTCTCTCAGTATCAAACTGTAGTATGGGCAGTCTATCATTTTTCATCTTGGCTACATGGCCATTCAGTTACAGTATAGTTGTTTGGCTTTGTGAATAACATTTCCTTTTAAGGACTGTGTCAATGTGGAGAATATAATGATCTATTTAGAACAATTTATTTTTGTTCTAAGAGTTTATCAGACTTTTTTTACTCAAGAGTACTGCAAATGATGCAGCACCATTGTAATGTAACACTTCATGAAGAATATGTAGAATAATGTGCAAGTTATGTGGTTCTATCTCAATTCCTTCATGGTGATTAACACAACTTTGCAGTACACTCTTGTGTATTCCTAGGTCTCTGCCAATGAAAGGTATCTGTTCCAGATGAGTATACTTACTCTGGCATCTATTCAATGTCAGTACCATCTAGCAAAATAGGAATCTGGGCTATGTGTCATAATTTTTGCTTTTGTAAAATTAATTTCAAGTCATACCAGTTTGGTTGTATTCTTCAGTTCATTCATTACCAGCATTTAGTGGGTCTTCTGAGAAGATGGTACTATTAGCTAATCAAAGACTGCTTAGTTTATTATTTTGTAGGAATGACAAATTTCTATATGTTGCTTTTATCAACTAGCTGTGTAATTAGTTGATACATATACTGTGCAAATAGCTGTGGAGTGAAATAGCAGAGTATTTCGCTCCACAGTTTACACAGCTATTTGCACAGGACAAGTAACAGACTGATTTGGAGGAAAATTGTAGATAGAAAGTCAGTAATGATGTAAATTTTTCATGTAGTACTATCATATCCTGTACACCCCTTGAGGGTACATGGCAGGAAATGATGATGATTGTCAATCCAACAAAGTTTTTTGAACATAAGTGTAGCTGTAAACAATTTATAGCTCCACTTGAGCTGACTGGGAAAAGACTGCTGATTGAAAAGTAATCTTTTTCTTTGGCGCAAATAGCTGTGTAAACTGTAGAGTGAAATACTCTGCTATTTCACTCCACAGCTATTTACACAGTATATGTATCAACTAGCTAATTACACAGCTAGTTGATAAAAGCAACATATAGAGATTTGTCATATTCATGATATTTTTCAATAATTTTTTTATTGAATATGAGTGGTCTGGTGTAGATTTTCCAAATCCTGCTTACTCACATGGCTGGTTGGTTCTAGTTGGCCTGAAATTCTATTTTGAATAACTAATAAAAAAATAACTTAGTGATGGGAAGTAAGACCTAGTAGTCTATAGTTGCATCTTATTCACAATTTTTTTTCTGTAAAAGGATACCATCTACTTCTATTGTCACTGTCAGAAGTTTTAACTTTTTTCACATCATGCATAGCATTCTCAACTCTTACTTCTAATTTCTGTTGTCTTATAGCAGGCTTGTGGTGGCCCAAGGAAGTTGGCCAGAATCCTTTCTTTCAATGTGATTAAATGGTTAGCAGCACTCGTTATAATACATTTATGTATAGTAAAAATTAAATAATTTAATTTTTACTATACGTTTTGTCTTTATATCAAGATTATCCTCTTGAATATATACATACATATGCGTTGACTACTGACCTTGCATGGCCTGATATCTTGTTGGTGAAAGGAATTTATATAGTACATCAGCTCTACTCAGAAAATCTATTTTCAGAAACGTTTCAAGTACAAAACTGTACTATGATCCATAAATCTATCAAACAAAAATCCTCAGAGTCCACTCTAAAGGATTTCTCCCTCAGTCTGCTAGCAAGAGCTGATTGATCCAGCTTTTTATTTTATTTTATCTATACATATTTTATCATGGGGTGCTTAAGGGTCAAAGCTGTATAACTGAGAGGAGACCTCCACATAGCCTTTAAAGGAATGCAGAGAACCAACCAGGGCTTCTGACCTAATGTCCAATCCTCACCTTCTCATGGTGCACCCTGTTAGGTATCTACCTGAATACTGAACGAACGAGGATGGGCCAACAATTTGGGATTTAGCTGACCAAATTGTATTCCTATTGGTTAAACAAAAATACAAAATGATGGTACAACATGACAAAATTTCATGCCAGCTAGGGTGTCGCCCGGTTAAACAAGGCCCCCGTTGTTTTCGCCAGGGAACCAGGGTGAACGCCGAAAAGTCAGCTACTGGAACAAATCTGGAAACACACCCCAACTCAACATCACCAGAGTTAAAGATCGGTACTATCAACATAAGAAGCCTGAATGGCAAAGAAAAAGAGCTAGTGGAGGAATTAGATAAGTACCAGATCGACATAATATGGGTGACTGAAACAAAAAAGACAAAAACTGGTGAGATCTTTCTGAGCAATAAATACAAAATGTTATATTCAGGCAATGACAATCAAGGAAAAGAAGGAGTAGCTATAGTATTCAACACAAAATACGAAACTCATCTTCTTGAATGGCAGGCAGTGTCAAGTAGAGTGATTTGGGCAAATATCAGAATGGGAAACTGGACAATGAGACTTATTTGTGACTATGGTCCCACAGAAAGTTCTACTAAGGTAGAAGTGGAGGACTTTTTTGAGGCTGTAGAGAAAGCTATTGACACAATGAAAAATGAAAATTTGGTTCTTGTTGGGGATCTAAATAGCAGAGTAGGAAGTGATTGTCAGACATACAAAAATATTTTGGGAAAATTTGGAGAAAAGAGGAAAGCTAATAATAATGGCAAATACCTGTTGGATTTCTGCTCAGCACATGGACTGGTTATTACTAACACCCTGTTCCAACATAAAAATGTGCACAAATTCACATGGAGAGAAGAGGCAAGGAATAATAAAAGTCTCATTGACTATGTTATTGTTGATAGTGATGTTTTCTCCCTGGTGCAGGACACCAGAGTGTACAAAGGATTTGAAATTGGAAGTGATCATTATTTAGTCTTCAGCAGGATAAAATTGAATTTCATATTGAAAAGAATGACATATAAGAAAGTTTTAAACCGAATAAAAGTTGAGCAGCTTTCAGATGTGAATTGTAGACTAAAATACACAATGATTATTGAAGGAAAAATGAAAGAGTTTGAGAACAGGAACCAAACCTTGGAGATTCGGTGGCAAGCCTTGAAGAAAACCCGGATTGATTCAGCTAGAGAGGCATGTGGTGAAGTTGTCTACAAGGATAGAAAAATTAGAACTCCATGGTGGACACAGGAAGTTAAAGAGGCAGTGAAGGAAAAGAAGGAAGCATATCAAAAGTTCCTGGCCAATAAATCAGCTTGTGATCTTAGAGAATACAGAGACAAATGTAAGAAAACTAAACAGTGTGTAAAACTAGCTAAACAAAAGTCATGGGAGGACTTTGGCAAGAACATGGAAAATAAATATCAAGAAGGTGGCAAAATATTCTGGAGGTCATCGAAGAAGCTTAGGAATGGAGGAAAGAGAGCCGTAAAAGGAGTTAGAGATGATAAAGATGAAATGAAAACAGGAGAAAAAGATATCCTTGAAGTATGGAGTAATTACTTTGAAAATTTGCTGAATGAAACAAGCAGTGATGACAACACAGTGATAAAAAAACACTGACCAGGCATGCAGTCAGGAATACATATCCATCTTGAAGTACAAAAAGCCATCAAAGGCTTGAAATATGGAAAGGCAGCAGGAGTGGATGATATTCGACCAGAAATGCTGAAGTATGGTGGTATAAAAAGTCTTACAGTGGCTGCACTGCATAGTTCAGAATGCCTGGACAGAGGGATGAATTCCCAATGATTGGAGTAGAGCTCTCATAGTACCCATATATAAAAAGGGAAATAAAACTGAATGTGAGAATTACAGAGGTATATCCCTATTGAGTGTTCCTGGTAAGATATATGCAAGTATACTTGAGAAACAGTTGACAAGAATTGTGGAAGAAAAGCTTGGTGAAGAACAAGCTGGATTCAGGTCAAATAGATGCTATCAGGATCAGATCTTCACTTTATGACAAATAGTGGAGAAATCGTGGGAATATAACAAAGATCTGTATTTAAGTTTTGTTGATTTGGAAAAGGCATATGACAAGGTGCCAAGAGAGAAGCTATTCAATACGCTACAGTTATATGGTGTCAATGGGGCATTATATCAAGCAATGCTAAGTCTTTATTTGAGTTTGAGTCAGCTGTTAGAATTGAAGGAAGTACAGGAAGATGGTTTAATGTTAAATCTGGTGTGAGACAAGGATGTACATTATCCCCTGTGTTATTCATTATCTACATGGATTACATTATGAAGGAAAGTGGTATTAAACCTGATATCAAGATTGGAGATGTTAATGTCAGCTCCTAGCTTTATGTGGACGATGTTATACTTCTAAATAAATCCGCTACAAGTCTGCAAGATTCTCTGACTAAATTGAATAACTGTTGTAATAGATATGGTATGAAGGTCAACAATAAAAAGATAAAGACAATGTAAACTGGCAGAATCAATGAAAATGTCAACTGCTTTGTGGATGGAGAACCTGTGGAACAAGTAAAATATTTCAGCTACTTAGGCATGATTTTTAGTGAAGAAGGTAAATTAAATATGGAAATAGACAACAGAATCAACAAAGCTGGTATGGTAGGAAGTCAACTGAATAAATTCATATGGAATAAGAGAGAAATTAGTCGGAACACTAAATTAGCTGTATACAAGACAGTGTTCAAACCAGTTTTAACTTATGGATCTGAGAGCTGGGTCAGAAGTAAAACACTTGACCAAAGACTAGCGATCGCAGATATGAGAATCCTGAGAAAGATTAGAGACGTGAAGAGATGGTATCAATGGCAATATCATATTAAAAACGAGGATATTAGGAAAGAACTTGACATTGTCAGCATCCAGGAATGCGTTAGCAGAGCTAATCTCAGGTGGTATGGTCACTTATACAGAATGGGCGAGGAAAGATTAGCAAAACAAGTGTTCTCTGCCAGGTTGGCAGGAAAACGACCCAGAGGAAGACCAAGATATAGGTGGATTGATACTGTACAAAGTGCCTTAGATGATAGAAATATAAGATCTGATAAGGTTGGAGTCTTGACAGGTAATAGAGTGATTTGGAGGAAAATTGTAGATAAGAAGTTAGTAATGATGTAAATTTTTCATGTAGTTATGATAATACTACATGAAAAATTTACATCATTACTAACTTCCTATCTACAATTTTACTATCTACTTCCTATCTATCATATCCTGTACACCCTTTGAGGGTACATGGCAGGAATATAATGATGATGATGATATTTTATCATGTGAATTCAATTATTTGTTACTGTAACATTCATTATATACAATTAAGATAGTCAAATGAACTGTAATTATTTGCTGGCTTGGTTGGCCAAATGCACTTTTTTTTTGACAACCAACACTATAGTGTGGGTTCAAATCCTGCCATGGGCATATATGTTTGTTTATGTCTTTAGATGGGAGATGAATTTCACTGTCCTGTGTATGTTCAATGCTCTGCTTCCAGTAGGCCTACAGTGGCTAATGAACGATTCCATATTTGGTCTCAAGAGCAAGGTTTCTGGATTAGATAAAAAAAAAAAAAAAAAAATTAAGATTACAAAAAGCAAAAAAATTAAAAAAATTTCTTAGCCACCCACAGTACAAGTGTACTACAGGTTTACCTTTCGTAAATGGAAATTGCATAAAATTCATTCCTGATTAATCATCCACCAAGATCACAAGTGTGTGGCTATCTGTGCATATATATGCATAAATTGTCAACATGCTGAAAATAAAAACTTAAACACATACATATACTCACTTTCAAGTCATTATAAGAGTGAAGAGACAGTATGTGTCATTGCAGACATTGGCATAATCAAGTATTTTTTAAGGCACTCAGAGTACATAGTTTGTAGTGGACAGTCTAAATGTGACATGGCCACCACTTTACAGGATAAAGTCATGCAAAATTCATGCAATCTAGACAGGTTAGGATACAGATCTATATAGTAAACAAACTACATTCCTTTTTATACATAAGAATTTTCTGCATAATGTATGTAAGGGAATTTATAAACAATATATAGCACTACAGAGAATTTGATTATGCTTCAGGAATAAAGGAAGTGAACTGGTTACATCAATAGCCTCAGCTTATCCTAAGATTATTGAAATCAATAAAACACCATTGACAGCAAACGATGTCAGGAAACAGGAAAAGATGTAGACAAGTATAGTATGTTTCAGTAAGATAGGAATGGCAAATTATTATTATATGAGTATCTCCATGGAGCCAAAAGACTCATTGCAGGAGACTCACACTAACCATTATTCATACAATGTCTATCATACCCCTCAAACTTATTTATGTTTGAGACAATCACTTCTGGCAACCCATTTCATGCATTCCACACTCTCCAAATAAAGAACCCAGTCTGCACACTCTTACTAACCACCTAACTTCAGGGGTGAACCCTTGTTCCACTCCCCTCCCCACATTCCTCGTGCACTGAAAAATTTTCTTTGTGTCAGTTGCATAGAATTCATTCAGTAATTTATAAGTTTCTATCTTGTCCCTCTCCTCTGCCTGTCAACTAAACTCTATAACCCACACACCTTCTACATATCTTCATAAGGAGCATTCCATGGATCAATCACCACCTTAGTCACTCATCTCTGAATCCTTTCCAGCACCTCCTAATCCCCAAGAAACCCAGCTGACTAAATCTGTGCACAGTAGTCAAGCTATGGCAAAATCATAGCCTTATAAAGAGGGATAATAACTACCCTATCGTTACTTGTCAATATATTCTCCAAATAATCCTTTGAGCTATTCTGCAAATCTTTGCAATAAGTCCTCTGAACTGCAATTTTTCTCAATCACATGATCACCTCCAGATCTCTAACCTTGTTAATTTCCTGTAATGATACAAAATTGTATCATGTCTTCATCGCAAAGTGCATTACTTTATATTTAGTAACATTAAATTCACAATCATTTTCCTGCAGGATATTGACATTACCTTTATCAATTATTGTCATCCCCAGTTCTGCATCATCAAACAACTGAATATCCCCCCCCCCCATAGAAGCCTGGGACACTCCACTAGTTGCATTCATTCACCTTGATTCCAGCCCACCAATACACCACCCTCTGATATCTGTTTGTCAACCCCCCCCCTTCTTCATGTAGCTTTCTCAGTGAGAGAGTGCATCACCATGTCCTTCAAGTTCTCTCTGTTGGTGGCTTTCCTTTTTGTTTCTGCATAGTCATGTGATCCTGTCCATGATCTTATATCTTCAAGCCATGTCCTTCGTTTTTTGCCTCTTGATCTTTTTCCCATAATTTTTCCTTCCAAAACTGTTAGTATCCTCTGTCCTGCTGAACCTCTCAGTACATGTCCTGCCAATCTCATCTTTCTCTGGATCATTTCCTGTAATAGAGATCTCTGTGTTCTCATTCTCTTTAGGATATCTGTATTTGTCACATGTTCTGTCCATGGGATTTTCAGAGCTCTCCTATAATACCACATTTCAAAGGCCATTATCTGTTGCCTTACTCTCTTCTTGAATATCCAGGTCTCACTTCCATATGTGAACATTGGCCACACTAATGTTCTTATCATTCTTTTCTTTGTCTCAATACTCACAGAACTTCTGAGCAGATCTTTATTTTTCCAGAATCCATAATTAGCTATGGCTGTTCTTATTTTTATTTCTTTATCTTGCTTTCCATCTGCAGTAAAGTAGGTGCCTAAATATTTGTATTCTGTTGTATGTTCAATTTTCATATTGTTTATGAATATTTCTGGCACGGATCTGCTTTCTTTTGAGATTTTCATAAATTTGGTATTTTTTGCATTTATATCTAATCCAAATTCTTTACCTTCTTCAATTAGTAGCTGCAGTAATTTGATTAATTTGTCTCTGTTTTCTGCTATTAGAATGGTATCATCAGCATGTCTAAGATTGTTGTATTTTATACCATTGATACTAATTCCTATTTTTTGTTTTTCAATCTTTTTCATCACAGTCTCACTATAGATAAATAGATTTGGTGAAAGGATACAACCTTGTCTACTCCTCTTTTTATTTTCACTACAGAAGTCTCATCGTTAAACAGCTGCATTTTCTTTTGGTGTAATTAATTTTTATAATCTTAAGTATATGATCTTCTATGTCTAATTTATCTAATATAATAAACATTTTATTATGTTTTACCCAGTCAAAAGCCTTCTGAAAGTCTATGAAGCATATGTAAATGTTCCTACTTCTTTCAAGTGATCTTTCTATTAGTATTTTTAGTTCTAGGATAGCATTAATGGTTCCCATTCCTCTTCTGAAGTCTTTCTGTTGTTCACTCAATTCACCACTTAAAGCACTTTCAATTTGTTTGTTAACAATAGTTAAAATAATTTTAGATGCATGGAATATTAGGCTCACAGTTCTGTAATCCTAGCAATTTTGTGCATTAGTTTTCTTTGAAATTGGTATGCAGATAGATGTTGTAAAAACTTCAGGTAATTGTATTGTTTTATAGATGTCCTGAATGGACTCCACTAAATAGTTATTGCCAGTCAAAGCTTTCAGCAGCTCAGCCAGAATATTATCACACCCAGGGATTTATTATTAGGAAAATTCTTAATTGCATGTTCTACCTCCTTTCTTGTGGGTAGAGTGGCATCTGTTGTTATTTAACTTAAGGTGTCGTGAATCATCTACCATGTTATCATTATCATCATCATAAGAGATCTGATAAGAACTCCACCCATCTTTCCTTTATCTTTTCCTTATCAATGAGTATGTTTCCATCTTTGTTCTTGATGTTATTAGACTGTGTACGTTTTGCTTTTCCATTAAATTCTTTCACTTTCAGGAATGCTTCTCTGGTTTTGTTCCTATTTTGTAATTCTTCTATCTCAGTGCATTGCCTATTTTATCTAGTTTTCTTTCAATCTTTTACATATATGTTTGATTCTTTTATCTAAAGTTTTATATCTTAGTCTTGCTTCTTAATTTGTTCATCTTTTCCACGTTCTTCTTTCATCAATAAGGTTGATTATCTATTGAGTTATCCATGGTTTTTTCTTTCTTTCTTCTTGTTTATCAATGTTTTTTACAGATTATGATAGCTACTTGTAGTCTATTCCACTGGGGGGGGGGGGGTCATTTTCATTTTGCAACTGTGCAGACAGCAGTTCTGAAATATTTTCATTAAATTTTGATTTTACTATCAGATTTTGTACCATTTACAAAATAAGTGTTAGTTATGATGAGACTGTGCTTGTTACAGAAATCAATCAGCTTTTGTCCTCTCTCATTCTGAATTCCAAGTCCAAATGGACCCAAGTGTGTAGATGTTCTCTCTGATCCAACTTTTGCATTCCAGTCACCCATAGCACAAATAACTCGATCTTTCTTGCCCTCCGACTTCCTTTATACACCATTCTACTTCGTCATACATGATATCTATTTCTGCTTCCTCATTCTGTTCTGTAGGAGCATATATTTGAATGATCAACATATCTCTAGGTTTAGATTTCACTAGAATTGCCATTACTTTATCTGATTTTTTAATTATATGGATAATGTTTTTATTAGTTTTCTTCCCTACAATAAACGCTACACCTCTTCTTGATATTTCACCACCTGACATATATATTTTATATATCTTGCCATTTGGAAGTTTTGACTCAAAATCTGATGATCCTTTCCATAAAGTTTCACTTATTCCTAGTATACTAATATTCAATCTCTCTCTCATCACATTAGCCAATTTCCCACATTTATTCAATCCTCTTACATTCCAAGTAGCAATATTTAAGCAACTTCTGCGTTGAATTTCTTTATAGCAGTCATGGATATTTTAAGGAAAACAAAAAAGCACTATAAGGTAGTACAAAAGTATTCAAATGTAACTGCTTTTAGGGTTATATATCATGCTGTCCACAGATGATACAAGTCTAACTCAAAGTAAATTAAGAGACATATTTTACTCTACAGTAAATTGACATTTAGTTCAATTTAAAAATATCATTTAATTTACCTACCCTTCTTTCATTCAGATTCAAAGATGGAATTTGTAGTTTCCTAGCATATGACTTAGACCAGTCAATTGGGAGAATATTACCAAAATTTCCAGTGAGTGTCCACCACATTCTTATAGAAAGAAAGTATTTAATAATGCAATTAGTGTATAATTTCCTTAGTAAAATAAGTAAATAAAATAAAAAGTATATAAAAATACAATGTATAACTTAAAATAGTTTCATTATGTTTTATGTATTGCTTACTATATGTAAGTTAAAAAGGTGTTCTAATGTTATAATTTAGAACACCTTAGAAAATGCTCCCGTGTGAATGAAGTTCACAAGTCTTGAATGGCTTCACTAGGAAGGCACCATTTCTCCATAATGTCCCACAACATGGAGACAACTACTTCTTCAGACAATCTCACAAGTAAAAGTTGCAATCTAGCAAAAAGATAAGCACTTAGTCTTTGTGCTACATAAATTAACCAATCAGGTGTTTCTCAAGTCTTGCATAGCATCACTATGAGTAGAACTACTGCGACAAAAGTAATTGATTATAACTGCATGTTTAATAATGGCCATGACAAGTTTAACTTTAAGATCAAGTTTAACTTTAGGACAGTTTAGTTCTTAAATCCAAAAAATCTGTCAATTTCTTCTGTGAAATATGTAGAATGGAGATTATATATATTTCATAATGATATGAAGGATTATTAGTGATTTTTAAATAAATGACTATTCTGGAAATTTGACACATTGGCTAACTTGAAACACTGGTGAACTTTCTACACTCCAATTCAGCAAAATTGGAGACTACTGGATTATCATTCCCAGGGCCAGCTCTACTGACAGTGCAATGCGTGCATTTGCACGGGGCGGCAATTTTTTGGGGGGGGCGGCCAAAATGAAAGTGAATAAAATGAAGATGTGGAATAAATAATAATAATAATATTGTGTAAGATCGCAGTTTTTATAATAAGTTGACCAGTGACTTATTATGCCCATGATGCTGTTTCTATTTCCGACAATCCGTCGACCAATGATACTCACGTAATGCTCTTCGGTAATCAAAGCTATGTGAGACATTCTTCGCTTACTCTCTTTCCCTCTCGCCTCTACTCTCTATTCCTTGCATGTGCAACAATGGAGTCTGCAATAAAACTGCATTTAAAAGTTCATTATGTGATATTATATTTCCATCTTGTGCTTGTTAACTTACTATGAATTGAATTTCCCACTGTTAGCTGGTGTTAAATTCTGAATGAGAAGAATTATAATATAATAGTATTTCATTCAGAGTTTAACATAATCTGCCATTCCCAAGGCCAATTTTGTTCATCAGAATAAATGTTAAAATATTACCTACTGTTGTGTGTCACTATTTTGTATAATATATTGTAATATATTTGTAAAAACTTGTAGTTGTTAGATGTATTAATCATGCTTATTTTTAGTATTGGGTATATGCATACATTGTGAACTAAACACGGGAACTTGGAACTTAATCTGATTATATGAATTACTGCCTAAGGCAAGACACGTACTAGAAAACGAGTCATATACGAAGGAATTGAAATTTTCACTAGAGTCCTTCTTTTAGAGTAACAGCCATCGATACTGTAATCTCCAGAATGTTTCACTTGTTTTTGAGCATGTATTAAGGAAAGTTGATTTTGCTCGTGTTAGTGACCGTTACAGTGATAAGATTTTTTTTGAGTTTTATGTAAATTAGTAGTTAGTACAGTGTTTCAACCTCCATTAATTACTAAATAATACCAAACTAATAATAATATTTTATTGTAGGGTTTAAAACAATTTTAATATTCAAATAGATTACAATGTCCGATAAAAGAAAAAACTATCAGGTGCAGAATATCGCTAATGGAAACTGGAAAAAGAACGTGATATTCAAAAACATAGTGGGACTTTACTTAAATATCTAAAAACTGAATCAGCTGATTTGGGCAGGAGGAAATAAGTAAATGTACCGAAACCAATGATTCTGAGCTCATGGCAAGTACTTCTAACTCAGATCCCAGTAACAGACATTGCAAGGAATCTTGAAAATGAGACTGATATGACAATCTCCGAATCTAGAGATTTAAGTGATGAACTTGATAGGTACACTGATCCAGCTAGATGGAATCCTTCTTTAAGCCTTCTTTATTATGACTTGAAATCATAAAAAAGGGCCCATCAGAGAAACCAAACAGTGATTTCATTTTTCCGCGCAGCTCTAATGGTAGGAAATTTTCATTACATTTTTACACCAGGGAACTAAGCAATGGAGAACATATTAATCGATCATGGTTAGTGAATTCAAAAGAAAAAGATTCTGTATTTTGTTTCTGTTGTAAGTTGTTTTCCTGTAATATAATGTCATTCACTACTGATGGGTATAATGATTGGGGTTGTTTGTATGTGTATCTTAATGAACACGAGAAATCCAAAACCATTTGGAGTCCCATAAAAAGTGGATTGAATTATCGTCCAGGCTTAAATTAGAACAGACAATTGATTCAATGCAGCAAAAGTTATTAAATTAAGAAATTCGGCACTGGAGGAGCATAATAGAACGCCTAATTGCTGTTGTCCAGTTCTTGGGTCAACAATGCTTACCATTTCGTGGAACATCTGATAATTTATATGACCCTAATAATGAAAATTTTTTACAGCTTGTTGAACTGATTGCCAGATTTGACAGTGCTATGTCTGAACATTTAATGAGAGTAGTTTGTGATTCGGCCGAACATTATCTTGGGAAAAATATTCAAAAATGAATCGACTGCTCTCCTCTCTGGAACCATAAAAAAACAAATAATTTCTATGGTTGAGAAAGCTAAATATTACAGCATAGTTGCAGACTGTACTCCCGATGTAAGCCACATTGAACAATTAACATTAATTGTAAGATTTGTTAATATGGATCCAACTGATATCAACATTCATTAACATTTTCTTGGTTTCATTCCTGTAGAAGCCACTACAGGCTCAGCGTTAACCGAATGTATCATAAGAAAATTATCAGACATGAATATTCCAATCGCAAACATGCGTGGCCAGGGTTATGACAATGGATTGAACATTAAAGGAAAGCATTCAGGAGTTCAACAATGAATTAAGGACTTGAACCCAAGAGCTTTTTATATCCCCCTTGCTGTTCTCATTCTCTCAACTTGGTGGTCAATGATGCCGCAATCTCATCTAGAGAAGGGATTTCATTTTTTGAAACGGTTCAGAAATTGTGTTTTTCTCAGCATCAATGCTGCGTTGAAGAATCCTTAAGACACATATTACAACCCTAATGCCCAAGTCATTAAGTACAACTCGCTGGGAATCTAGAATCAACGCTATTCGTCCTTTAAGATACTATATTGAGGAGTTTTATTATGCACTGATAGAAATTGCTGATGATGAGTCAGTAGACAAAATGGCAAGACACGAAGCTGAAACCCTTGCTCTAAAACTTAGAGACTTTAAATTTTATGTTGTCTGGTTATATGGCACTATGTTTTAAATGAAATTAATGTTGCAAGTAAACTGTTGCAAAGCATAAAGATGGAATTGTCTAGCACCATAACAACACTGGGTAATGTTCTCAAAAGTCTTAAGAATCTCAGAAATGATAAATCATTTCAAAATTTTCTTGTCGATGCTACAACATTAGCTGAGAAAGTCGAAACTGATGCTGATTTGAAACCAACAATTGAAAGTACCAGATTGTGTCAGCAGAAAAAGCAGCATGATTATGAAGCAAGAGATGAACCTATGTTAGATCCCAAAACAAAATTCAAAGTTCAGTTTTTTCTTTTTTATTATTGATGTTGCAACTAATTCTATTGAAGAAAGGTTCAAGTAATTGGAACATCACAGTTCACATTTTTCATTTTTATATAACATCTCTAAATTAAAATCCGAGATGACAAATGAGCTCTTAGACAATTGTAAAAACCTAGAAGCCGTTTTAACGCATGAAGAAAATAGAGACATCAATGCAATTGAGCTATGCGATGAACTGAAAGTAGTGTCCAAATTAGTAACAGAAAATATGCCGCCAATTGAAGTTTTTCGTTTTATTGTTGAAAATAACTTTGCTCCAAATGTCGCTGTCGCCCTAAGAATATTACTGACATTGCCTGTGATGGCTGCAAGTGGCGAGCGTAGTTTCTCAAAACTGAATCTTATTAAAACTTACTTATGTTCAACAATGGCCGAAACTAGATTGGAAGGTCTTGCCATGATTTCAATTGAACATGAAATCAGTCAGAAATTGGACTATGCAGACCTAATTTCTGATTTTGCAAACATGAAAGCAAGAAAAATGTATTTTTAATCAGTAGATACTAAAAACAATATAAATTCTAATTAAAATAATGTGAAAATAGTGCTAAAACTATAACGTGTACATTCTATAGCTAAGTGTAACTCAACAGTTCACCATTGTACAAGTGAAGATCATTCCATATATGTAAGTAATAAATTATTACTACATTTCATTTAATTGTCAATTGATGAAGTCTATGAATTTTATGAATATGCAGTATTTTAATCACTTTATCAGTGCATTATTATTATTAATGGTACTATATTTAAAATTAATGGTCATGAAGCTAATATTGAACATAATGGTTTTCAAAACTCCAAAGTTAATTTAAGGTTGGCGCTGGGGCAGCAAGTAATGGATTGCATGGGGCGGCAAAAATTCTAGAGCCGGCCCTGATCATTCCATAGTTACTTGTTTCTCATTCACTCATTCGTGCCTGATATCTGAAGTAAGGCAAAATTGCTGTCAGCCTTTAAGTTACTTTATAATGTGTTTAGATTCCTGAAAAACTCACAGGTGGCAATAACATAGGAAATAAATGCATAATCCGACTCACCTCCACATGATGAACCCTGGAACCTGAGCAAACAAGTGGAAGATTGGGTATTAACCCCATTGGGAAGCTTGATCAGGTACAAATGAGTGAAGGGAGACTTAGGACAAGTTTGGAGATTGTAAGGTGACAGCCCAACCACCAAACTAAGCTGCAGATGGCCGACAACCAACTCAGCTGAATCTTCTCTTACTCCATTGTCTCAGGGAAAAAAGGAACTGGACTGTCACTCTGGAAAATGACAGAGGTTAACAGATATTAGCATGATTAGGAAAGGAAAAAGGATGAAAAGCAACAAGAATATATCTGGAATGCTGCTACTTGGAATGTCAGGAGCATCCATCACAAATAATAAGATCTAGTAGACAAAACCCAAACAGAAAGAAATATCAAATTAGCAGTAATAACAGAAACAAAGAAGAAAAAAAAAAGGCTGAATGAAACAGATAATTATATCTATATCTACAGTGAAGTCTAAAAGGAAGAGAGCAAAAATAAAGGTAATGATTTTTATTCACAAATCAATTAAACCTATATATCTATATATATCACACAATTACAAATACTTAAGAGCAGTGTTTCTCAACGTTTTTTGGATCATGTGCCCCCCCCCTAGCATAATAGTTAGCCAAGTTCTGAAAAAGTATAGTATAAATATGTATATGTACATTTTCTAATTGCCCCCCTATGGAGCATATATGCCCCACATTGAGAAACACTGCTGTAGAGCAAGAGAAATCTAAAAGTATAATAGACATATTATTATTATTATTCAGGCCTCCATAAAGTCACAAAACTCATCATGTGAACCCATCTAAGGAAACAAGTCTACCCCTCGAACTCATCGACTGCTCATGCTCTCATCACTATCAGGCAATATGAATTCCATGGAATGCATTGCAAAAAACCCACTCCTCACTCTCTTGCTCACAGCTTCCTTTTGTAACTTCCAGGGATAGCTCCTTGTCTTTGCTCCTTTCCCATGTTCCACCAAATGAAAGAACTCTCTAGTGCCAACCCTGCCCCTCAACAGTTGAAAAATCTCAATCATATCACCTCTCCTTCTTCTATCTACCAAAATCTCTAAGGGCCACATTCCCTCATCCTATCTTCATAACCAATATTGTAGAGTCCTGATACCTTCTTTGTTATCTGCCTCTGCACTCTTTCCACACTTAATTTATTTCCTTCAAATCCTGGGGACCAAATCTGAGAAATAGTCCAAGTGTGGTCTGATCAGGGCTTTATATAATGGAATGACAACTTATCTCTACAGGTCAGCATCCTTCTCAGTATTACATAGTGTAAAGGTGGTTACCTAACCACCTTTACAATATGTACTCTAAATTTCAGGTTTCTATCAATCATCATCCCTAGATCCCTTGCTTCCCCCACTTCCTCCAATAGAATATGCACCCTCCCATCGATGTATCCCAAACTTCAAGACTTTACACATTTAGCTGCATTAAACTGATAGCCCATTCATTCGCCATTCTATCCAGTTTATTCAAATCCTCTTGCAGGGCTACCACATTTGCACTATTACTAATAACTCTTCTCAGCTTCACATAATCTGAAACAACTGCATTGACAATGTCATTGATATAAAGGTTAAACAATATAGGTTCAGGTACTGAGCCCTGTGGGACCCCACTTGTACCTCCTTGATACTGCTCCCCCATACACAACTTTGATACCTATCAGACAGCCAATCCTGAATCCAGTTCACTAACCTATCATCTAAACCCATGTGCTGCAACTTAAATATCAGCTTATCATGCAGTACCCTGTCAAATGTCTTTGTAAAATATTAAAAAAAAAAAAAAAAAAAGACAGAATATGCCTTTCCCTCATCAACTGCTTGTCACTTTATTATAAAAGGCAATCATATTACTAAAGCAAGAGCATCCCTTAACAAATTCATGTTTACTCTCAGAAATAACATTACCTTCATCTGCCCAGTGCTGTAAATGATCCCCTGACTAATTTCTCCAAGATATTAACAACTACTGATGAAACACAAACTGGTCTATAGTATGATATTTTCAGTCTACTACCACCCTTATGCAATGGCACTATCTTACCCTCCTTCCACTCCTTGGGTACCTTTCCCCATGGCCAAACTTTCATTCAGAAGCCAGGTCAAGGGTGCTATCAGTTCTTTAGCACATTCTCTCAAAATCCATGGCAAAATTCCATCCAGTCCCAATGCTTTGACATGCACAACATGCAGTATTTGAAATGCACTCTCCTCTTGCACATCTAAACCTCGAACCTGCCTATCCCTGTAGTATTAAAACTTACTTCTCCATGACAACTCCACTTTGCCCTTTGCACCAGTCACTCTATTCCCATTTTTATCCAAAGGAATTCTTCCACAATCATTTATCCTCCTACTGGCCACATACCTAAATAATTTCCTAGGATTTTCTTGGGATCTCAGTGCCAATCCCTTCTCATATTCCAGTTTTGCCTTCCTTACCATACTAGTCACTCCCCTAGCCTGAATCTTATATTCTTCATGCATCTGCTCTCCAACCTTCTCCTTATATCTCTTTCATAACCTCTTTTTTAACTGCAGTTCCTGTTTGACAGTGTGTAATATAATAGCAGTAATAAAAGCTAATAGGTAAACAGCTAATATGATACTAGATAACCAGGCATTTAGAAGTGCAGGAATAGAATCTGATCATTATCTCTTACAAGGAAAACTAAGAATACCCCCCCCCCCAAGATGGTTTAAAATTAATCAAATCAAAGCTGAGAGAAATCTCCAGGAATCTTTTACATTCCTGTACCCAACTCTTGGACATGATAGAAATAGTAACTACCTTTATTTGCAAAGAATAAATGGAAAACTAGAGCAATAATAGAAAACGATATAGAGATAGAGTGGAATATTTAAAAAAAATTGAAAAATAATGCCTTGAAACAAAAAGTAAATGGAAGAAGAGAAAGGGAATAAGAAATTGGGATGAAGCATTGAAGCAATAATCAAAGACATGAAAGAAACTTAAACAATGGATATACACAAAATTGCTAGAAGCAGAAATTAATTATAAGTACAAAAGAGCATGCCAAAAAAGAACAGAGAAACATGGGATAACTTCATAGCAAAATTAGAAAAAGATCTTACGGCAAAAAAGCAAAATACATACAAAAAAATTCTAAGAAATATGAATAAGGAGGTAAAATGAAAAAGTGAAACTTGAAACAAAGAGAAAACCTGGCTGGACTTTCCAAAACTTATGGCAAAATAGTAATGAATCTAAAACTGATATAATGCTAACTATACAGAGGAAGAAATACCATTACAAGAAAACCAAACAAGCAATAGAGCAAAGTAAATCACAAAAACACCCTGGAGAAGACAGAATAAATACAGAACTTATTAAACATACAGGCAATCTATACATCAAATGACTTAAAATTATTTAGCAATATTTGGCAGTAAGGAAAAAACACCAGAAATTTGGAATAAGGCAATTATCATTCCAATATATAAAAAAGGCAACAAATGCAACTGTAAAAACTATAGAGGAATAATTCTCCTAAATAGTGGTTATAAGTTATATGCACGAATATTAACTTCAAAACTTAAATTATACGTAGAAGATAAACTTTGTGAAGAACAAAATGGCTTCCAGAAAAAAAAAAAAAAAGGTTCGTGCATTGACCCAGAATTTTACATTGAAAATTTTAATGGAAAAACATTGCCAATTCAACATAGAAACACATGGCATTTGTAGATAACCAGATGACCTTTGACAGAGTCTTAAGGAGCAAACTGTTTACCATACTCAAGAATCTAAATATTCCAAATCAGCCTTGCTGCAATAATTAACATGTATCAAAACAACCGAATATTATTATTATTATTATTTGACACCTCCAGGGAGTCTAAAGACTCATCGAGGGAGAGTGTGCCAACAGCATCAAACGATTGGTCACCTTCCAGCTACTAACCGCACTCAAACTTACTTAACTGAGCCATTAGTAGCAGAGGCTCTACCAATCGACCAACCTTTGCCAGCGTATGAAAAAAATTAAAAGGTTACAGAATGGAAATCAATAAACAAAGGGTCCCATCAAGGATGCTCAATGTCACCACTGTTCTTTAATATCTATATACAGTGCTTGGAAAGAAGTCAATAGACTCCCCTATAGGCAAAGGGCATCATGTCATGTAACAAGTTGTTGGATTCTGATTATATAGAGATTGGAGTAATTATTATTTGTTTCAGAATCCGGCATGATCTTCCATCACATAGGCTAGACTTGTAAATATTATTTAATGTAATTCACTTTTTTATAATTTAATATTCATATAACTACCGTTAACCTTATTTAATATTTAATTATTTAATCAAAGATGTATTAATAATGTATTAATAATGCATTAATAATTAAATATGTATTAATAATGAAAAGACTATTAAATATTACTAAGCTATTTTATTTATTACTATGTTAATAGTATAAGAATTTGTATTTGATATTTTAACTGCGTATTAATTGAAATGTAAATATTCTTTGTTTATTCCTATTTGTAGAAGTTTAGCGTTATGCAATACCTCAATTTTATTATATTTTGTTCGGTTGTCATGGAGACGTATGTAAGTGAGTGAGTACGTTTTGGAACACCATGTGAGGAGAAGGTTTATTGAAAAGAGTTTTAGAAAGAAATCACGAGAATAATTTAGGCGGGAAGAATGGATATAAAAAGGGAAGAACGCTGAAAATATAGAGAGATTAGATTAGTTAAGAGAGAGATAAAGGAGAGGATTGGCATTAGGTTGGAATCTGAGCATTCGGGAATCACAGTGCGATAATAGCGAGTCGGCAAGTCACTCAAGCAGCTAATAAAGTCTACTATCCTTATACTTCCTTATAAGCTTAGTAATATTCTTATATTTCCTTATAAGTCGAGAAGCAGTTAGCTAATAAGTTGTAGAATAACAATTATAGCTACGGAAAACAGCTGAGAGACTATTAATTAAACTAGCGATACTTGAATTGAGATATAATTTCAGGGCCGACCTGTCAAGGACACACAGAATCTTGAAATAAAGCATCGAGTAACTAGAGAATAGTAGAGGCTGTAAAATTGAAGTTTACCATTGACTGTGTTTAGAATTGTAGTGTCTAAAGAATTAATTGAATGCCAGAAGAGTGAACAACTGTGCATATAAAACCTCAAGTTAAGGAATTACTGTGTGTTGCCTTATTTCATGAATGATCAGTAGTACTTTATGCAACAACGTTTGTTTATGTGTATTGTGACCGATGATTAATTCAGTTATTGCTTAGAAGAATTATTTTAATGAGTGCTGTATACTGTTTAAGTGTTTACAGTTATAAAAAGTGTTTACATATAAGTAGATGAAGAAAGAAGATTATTGGTAAGATTATTCCAACCATTAATATTCCTTTGAAGAGGAGTGTGTGAGTTTCATCCTAGAATTTCCTTATACTAACAGTAACTATTGAGGAAGTTAGCTAAAGTGTAAATTTAAAAGTGTTTGTTTGTGAAGAGGTATTACTGCAATTTTTGTTATTTGGAACTTAAGGAACTGTGAGAAGACTGTACTAGAGATAACAGATTTACCATTGTATGAGTTGTATGACTGAATTTATCTGAGGAGTTAAAATGTTTGTGATATCTTAATTACTGATTTGAATTTAAGTGTAAAATTTGTGATTCTAAATTAAATGTTTGTTTTTATTTATCTAAAGTTGTATTTGCCTGCATCTCTTTTACTGCACCATTCATAAAATATTCGAACCAAAGTGGGTAAATTAAGTCAGTCAAATATACTCGGCCAGTATTTATTTTAAGGAGAAATAGTTGAAGGTTGATTTTTCTTCAATTCTTGAACTAATTCAGATATAGAGTGGCGCAGTCTTTAAATATAAATTTTCTCTATATTTGAATTAGAAACCAACTAGCAACTTATTATTTTGTTTAAGAACATCATAGTGACTAACATGTCGGATTCAAAGTATAGATTGAGACGAAGTAGGATCCAACAAAGTCATGTGTTTGTAGACGGTATAAATTGGAGGAATATGATACTCCCTAGTCAGGGCATCTGTATTCAAGTGAAATGGCTGCATGAAAGGGTCTGAAGGAGTTTGAAAGAGTCAAATATACTCGGCCAGTATATATTTTAAGGAGAAATAGTTGAAGGTTGATTTTTCTTCAATTCTTGAACTAATTCAGATATAGAGTGGCGCAGTCTTTAAATATAAATTTTCTCTATATTTGAATTAGAAACCAACTAGCAACTTATTATTTTGTTTAAGAACATCATAGTGACTAACATGTCGGATCCAAAGTATAGATTGAGACGAAGTAGGATCCAACAAAGTCGTGTTTGTAGCCGGTATAAATTGGAGGAATATGATACTCCCTAGTCAGGGCATCTGTATTCAGGTGAAATGGCTGCATGAAAGGGTCTGAAGGAGTTTGAAAGAGGCATTGTGATAGAATGCCATGTTGCAGGCCTATCTGTTCAGCAAATTGTTGACAAATTTGACCATCCCAGGTCAACAATCAATGATACTATACTGAGACGTAAGCACATGGAGTCAATTGCAAATGCCACCCACAGTGGATGCTATGTAGGATGACTACAGAAGAGGAAAATCACTAGTGGTGTGCCCCAGAGGTCTGTGTTTGGGGACCTTGTTTATTATGCATGTAAATAACATTGGAAAGAGCTTAAATGGTGATAAACAGTTGCTCACAGATGGTATCAAGTTGGGGAGAGAGTTATGAGAAGTAGAACAGATGTTGTAGCGTTGCAAGGGTACCTAAACAGACTGTCTGAATGGTCAGTGTGTGTGTGTAGGGAGGGATGTCAGTTTAACGTTGCAAAGTGTAAGATAGAATGTAGACTATAGGATTGGTGGGGGATATTTTAGAGCTGGAAGAGATGAAAGATCTGGAGATGATGGTGGATTGGGACTTGAAATTTTGTAGACATTTTGCTAAAGTGGTGAGAACAACACAGCAGATTATGGGAATGATACAGAGAACATCAAACGTGTAGAAGTAAGAATGTTTTGATTCCGTTGCAGAAGGCTTTGATCAGGCCACATATGGATTACTGTGCACAGATTTGGTCGCCAGGTTTTCAAAAGAATGATGAGAATGACATGTTGAAGAGGGTTCAGAGACGATTAACTAAGTTGGTTTCTGATCTCTGGAATGCGAAATATGAGGACCAATTGAGGGAATGCATATTACAGAGCCTAGTGGATGAAAAGAAGAGGAGGAAACACGATCAAGAGGTATAAGTTGGCAAAGGTAATTACCAGATTAACATGGATAAGGTTTTTAATAGAATTGGAGACAGGGGGGAGTCCATCCCTGAAAGCTGTATAAGGTGGGTGTGGGCAAGGGGATGGATGAGGAGTTGATTTCTTGCATGGAGAGTGGTGGGTGATTGGAATGCATAGCCTGAGTGTGGTGAATACAGGGACAGTGAATGCATTTAAGTTGAGGTATGATGAACTGTGCATGTGAGAGTGGGATCTCCCACAATGAGTCTTTCGGTTCCATGAAGGAAGGTCTGTTGATAATAATAAATTACTATTATTGATGACAATAATAATAACTTTTTCTTTGTCTGAAACTCCTGCTTAATGATATTACTCATCCACTAACTCCTATCTGATTTATTCTTTTGACTCTAACACTGCTGAAAGCTGACTCCTCAGTTTGTCATAATCACTGCTTTGTAATTCCACATATATCCCTTCTTAACAGAAAATTCATGTCTGGCAGTTTCCCAGGTCAAGAGTAGATGCTCACTTTCCTCCAAGCAGAGACAGCATAGCTAGATTGGTTACTGTTACGTTCTCTAATGCTATGATCAGAGAATGTAACAGTAACTCTCATATTCCCCCTTCATTACATGCTGCCTCAGGCAATTATTTCTCAGCAGCTGTATAAATTTCATTTCCTTCCCTCCCTGTGACCATTCCTCCTAATGTATATCCCTATAGTTGAAATCATCCTCCTAATGTATATATCCCTATAGTTGAGTAATTATTACAGGTGAAATCACCCATAACAATTACTCAACCTGCACTCATACTAATTTGCCAATGCATGTCATCTACATTCTCTGTTATACCTCCTGGATTATAGCAGTAGCCAGTTATATATTTTGTCCTGTTCACCTCTATTTCACACCAGATAGCCTCAAATGAACTGCCCTTCTAAATGTACTACTACTAATCTTCTTGGTTTCAATTCCTCTGCTATAATTAGCAACCCCCCTTATCCTATTCCTTCTATCCTCTCTCATGATACTATATCTAGCATTCTATTCCTGTATCATCCTCAGTCAACCAAGTCTCACTAAATGCCTATAACTTTTGGCCAAGTTGAGTTAACCAATGCCAAAAACTATAATATCCCCTTCATCCCACACCCTCCCTTACATCTTATGTTGCTTAGTCCACTAAAGTTATCCTGGGGTGTGACATTTATCATTAATGTGATCACTATCCCACTTACTGATCTCTAGGTTGCCTAGATGCACGTTCACCTACATCCCCTCACTGGACAACACTTCCTTTAGATTCCTGACCCCACATCCAATGAAATGCAAGCCATACACCTTATATAAATCATCCCATCAAACCCACTCCATACCATTCCTCCTGTACAATTTGCTCACTGACTCATTTGCAAATCATAGCTCTCTGTCTCAGCTAACCTCTATCTATCTACTGACAACAGACTCAACCTTTACTTTCTCACTTCTTTTTCACATGCACTACCTTCATATATTTTTGCATACTACCCTTGTCACCTCTAAATTATTCGTACACTCAAAATTAATGTCTCTTTCACCTAATAAAAAGTAATAGAGGTAACAAGAGGTTCAAGAGTTTTAGATTTGGTCAGCGCATCAAAAAAGCTGATAATAAGTGAGATGACTTCTCTCCCACCAGTTGGAGAGAGTGACCATATGGTTTTGACTTGAAGATGAATAGACCTGCAGGAGTATCAAAGAAAAGGGAATGTATGTATGTGGAATTATAAGGCAGGTGATTATAATAGTCTTAGGTTTCAACTATGGGCAGTTCCATGGAGGACAGAACTGGAAGGTCAGGATATCATTAGTACTTGGGAAATTGTGAAGGAATATTTGTTAGCAGCAATAGTAAGCTGTATTCCACGAGTGAAGAAGTGGACACAATTTGGTGTAAAGTGGATGATAAACAATATCAAACTGGAACTGCAGTTGAAAAAGAGATTATGGAAGAGATATAAGGAGAGGGGTGGAGGGCAGATACACAAAGAATATAAGACGCAAGCCAGGAGAGTGACTAGTATGGTGAGGAAGGCAAAACTGGAATATGAGAAGAGATTGGCACTAAGATCCCAAGAAAATCCTAGGGAATTATTTAGGTATGTGGCCAGTAGGAGGAGAAATGATTGTGAAAGAATGACATTGTGGGATAAAAATGGGAACAGAGACTGATGCAGAGGATATAGTGGAGTTGTTCAATGAGCACTTTATTGGAGTATTTCATCCTGGAGAAGAAGGTTTTAATACTAGAGGGATAGGACAGGTTCAGGGTTTAGAGGTGCAAGAAGAGTGTGTTCCAAATACTGAGTATTCTGGATATCAATAAAGCTGTGGACTGGATGGTATTTTACCATGGGTTTTGAGAGAATGTGCTAAAGAACTGACAGCTCTGTTGACCTTGCTCTTCAATAAAAGTCTGGCTGTGGGAAAGGTACCCAAGGAATGGAAGGAAGGTAAGATAGTACCACTGCACAAGGGCAGCAGCAGACTGGAAGTGTCTAATTATAGGCCAGTTTGTGTGTCATCAGTAGTTATTAAGATCTTGGAGAAATTAGTGAGGGACTATATACAGCATTTGGACAGATGAGGGTAATGTTATCTGTGAGAATCAACATGGATTTGTTAAGGGACGCTCTTGCTTTAGTAATATGATTGCCTTTTATAATAAAATGACAAGAGCAGATGATGAGGGGAAAGGCATATATTGCCATTTTTTTTTGGATTTTGCAAAGCCGTTTGACAGGGTGCCACATGATAAGCTGATATTTAAGTTGCAGCACATCGGTTTAAATGTCGGGTTAGTCAAATGGATTCAGGATTGGCTGTCGGATAGGTATCCGAGAGTTGTGTATGGTGGGGAAATATCAAGGAAGCAGAAGGTTACACGTGAGGTTCCACAGGGCTCAGTACTGGGACCTGTATTGCTCAATCTTTATATCAATGACATTGTCAATGGATTGCAAGGGGATATTCAGTTGTTTGCGGATGATGTGAAGCTGGAAAGGGTTATCAGTAATAGTGCAGATGTGGCAGCCCTGCAAGAGGATTTGAATAAACTAGACAGATGGGCAAATGAATGGGGGAGAGTCGGTTTAATGCAGCAAAATGTAGTCTTGAAGTTTGGGATCCATCGATGGGAGGATGCATACTTGATTGGAGGAGCTATACTGAAGGAAGTAGCGGAGACAAGAGATCTGGGGGTGATGATTGATAGAAAACTGGTGCAAAGGTGGTGAACGTAATCCAGAGGATTGTTGCAATACTGAGAAGGAAGCTGACCTGCAGAGATAAAAGAGTTATCATTCCGTTGCATAAGACACTGATCAGACCACACTTAGACTATTGTTTTCAAATTTGGTCCCTAGGATTTGAAGGAGATAAATTAACTGTGGAAAGGGTATAGAGGCAGATAACAAAGATGGTTTCAGGACTGTACAATGTCAGTTATAAGGATCAGCTGAGGGAATGTGGACTGCAGAGTTTGGTAGATAGACGAAGGAGAGGTGATATGATCGAGACTTTTAAACTGTTGAGAGGCAGTTACAGGGTGGACATTGGGGAGTTCTTTTGCTTGGTGGAACAGAGGTAAGGAGTGATGACAAGGGGCCATCCCTGGAAGTTATGAAAGGAAGCTGTGAGCAAGAGAGTGAGGAGTGGTTTCTTTGCATGGAGGGCTGTTGAACCGTGGAATGAATTGCTTGAGAGAGAGTGGTCAGAGCAAGAATGGTCAATGAGTGATATAATAGACTATGTTTCCTAAGAAGGACCTCCACGATGAATCTCGACTCCATGGAGGCCTGAATAACAATAATAATAAATCTCTCATCCTATGAAGTGCATACATTTTGTATACACTGCAGTCAACCAAATCATGCACATTAAAATCCCCTGTCATTGTTTTGTGCATCGATGCCATGATGCACAGTACAACACACAATGAAACAAAAATAAAATCTTTGAAAAAAGCACAAAAATTAAGCATGCTACCCTTACCATTAACCAAAAAACACTCAAATATAATAATACTAAAAGAATGAGTTAATTATGCAAAATACTTTCAAAAAGAACTTATCTTTTGGCACCAGAAACCACCACATATAGCACCTTCTACCCTCCCATTTATAAAACGGATATAAAGATCCATTAAAAATTTTTAAAAAAAATGCAAAAGGAAATTATAAAAGGATTTTTACCAACTAGCTTATCTTTCTCTGGATTTCAACCCAGCATTCTTAGAGTTACAGTTTACATGCAACAAAGAGCAAGTAAGTGAAGCATCTAAATTATAATGGGCAAAAGATCTAAAGTCCTAATTTAGCATTGGTCCGCCAGTCCTGATTTGCCATAATAATGGTAACAAATAAATTTCTTATGTTCTCCAAGGCAGTTGTTAACTGATCTTCCTGTCTGTTTATAGTTACAACCACAGGCACTTCATACAGTTTAGGATGTATGATGGAGATTTTCCTTAGAACAAATTTGAGTTGCTAATTTGACATGTTATTTGAATGTGGTGTGAAAGTTATACTTATTAGTACTTTGGCTCTTTTCAGATATGGAATAGGAATAGTGATGTTTTGCTCTTGTGTGTTGACAGATGGGGAGGGACATGTAGTATTTCCTCTATTTTGTAGGAGCTATAGCCACTTGCCAAAACAAAGTGTGGCATAGATAGTTAAGTTCTATGCAAAGGACTGCATAACTTTCACACTGCATTTGTGATCTGTTCTCCTACAGAAAAACCCCATCCTCTAACACATGCTGAAGCATATGAGGCACCCTGTAAATTGGCCTATGAATAGACAGCAAGATCAGTTATCTTTGCACTGGAGAACAAATACATTTGCTACCATTATTATGGCTAATCAGGATTGGCAGACCATGCTTTTGATAACACTTAACACAGGATTAGATGGAAGAAAACCAATGTATTATACAAAAGTTATGTCAGAGACTATTCTTAGATCAACTTCTACACAACTGTAATAACTTATTTTATACAACATTAGAGGATGCCAAATCAGGCCTTTAGATCTTTTGTCCATTACAATTTGAATTATTTCACTACTCGCTTTTACAAACTGGAATGTCATTGGGCTGTGAGGGGGATGCTGGGTGGAAATCCAGGGAAATATAAGCTAGTCAATAAACATCCTTTTAAAATTTACTGTTTTGTTTTGGTGCTGTAATGCTGTTAAAATAAACTATGAAAGGCAGACCAGCCTACTAAAAATGAAAGCCACATTAACAAGTCAGATGCCAAAATCACTAATATCAAACCATTTGGTAATTTAAACGTCCAATAACTGTTAACAAACAAAAATACATGCTAATAACCAATCAAGTCTTCATTTATGATGTTATCCATGAGCAATTTGAAAATCCATACAACATAAAGCCATCAGCAACATATAAGTATTTTAAAAAAACTAGTATGTCACATCATTTGCAATGAGAATGGGTAATGAACAGATAAAGTAACTGCACCACTTGTTTTCTTGTATGAGACCACATACAAGGATTGCTTAGAAGCAATCCTTGCAATTTCCAATCACAGAAATGAATATTCCTTCTGGCTTATACACATCATAAAACACCACACATTCAAGGTGTTAAGAAGAAAATGAATGTGCACTGAATGACAAATTGTTTGATAAGAATTGGGCATCACTTAACTTATTTTTTACTTGATACCTGAATCACTTTTTCTCCAAACACTGTGTTTTTGCACATGCTCCATGCTAATAACTGCTGAGACAATAAACATTTAGGTGAAATAGTGGGGGAAGAGAAGGAGAGAGAACAGACAGCAGAGCTTTCTTGTTTTTGTGCAATTATAATCCTAGAAAATTTCCCCAGACTATTATGATGGTTATTCCTGGAAGATGAGCATGTCACAAAAGTTAAAGAATTGAGCATCAGAATTTCAACTGAAATTAAATGCAGTATTAGAAAACTGTAGGTTATCTAAAAATAGATAATCTACAGTTTTTTGTGATGATTGCAGACACTTTGTGTCTGCAATCATCACAAAAGTTCTTTAGAGATATGTCTGAGCTTGTGAATGGAGAGCTTCCATAATTATCATGTATCATTAAAAGCAATATATTATTGCTACATTACATAAACAGCTGATATCAAGTTCAGATTTTTATATAATGGAAATTTCAACCTAGTTTCAAGTTCACCTGAGCTGCAACATACTCTCTAGGTGATGAATCAGTCACAAACTTTTCTTTAAAGTGAAAAGATTTTGCATTGTGATAAAACTTCCAAACCTTCAGGTGTGTAGTTAGCTTGAAGGGCATGTCCTCCAATGTCTTCCTCTAAGATGACCAATCAGAATTTTCATGCAGTTCTTCTGAAGATTGAGAAATAGGATGTTTCATTCAAACATCACATATGTTATGAATGCATATATTAAATTGTAGCTATACTTAATGGTCTTTTTTTTTTTTCCTAGGCATAATGGATGGTAAGAAAGCTATATTTAAATAGCTAATATGCATAAATGTACCAACAATTTTTTTTACATCTTTATATTTCACCACATGGATAGGAATATTATCTAAACCTTTTAATGTCCATCTCATCAACAAGAAATTGTAAGTCTATAAGACAGAACCATGGATGGGCTAAGGATTAGTAATCTGAATGCTCTACTCTACAGACCAAACATGGTACTTTTTTAAAGCTCCTTCAAGCATCCAACAAATAGAAGTTATCAACAAAAGTCCAGCCACCACACCATAGTGAGAATTGAATCCTACAGTGAACTCTGATTAAAATTGTTAGAACTCTTTATATAGCTATCTTCTGCTTGTAATAAACTGCAAAGTCCAGGTGGAAAGAATGGAACATAAATGCAAATTTAAGTCTTTGCTTTTTTTTCCCTTTTTAATCTATTATAGTTATAAACATGAGAGAGGCTAAAGCATACTCCAGTGAGCCTGCATGCTTTAGTCTCTCTCATATTTATAACCATAATAGATAAAAAGGTAAAGACTTAAATTTGCTTTTATATTCCATTCTCTTAATTATTTCTTTGCACCTGGACTTTGATGACTAAAGATGACCAAATGTATGATGAAAGTAATAGTCAGAATGTGATGTTAGAGAGGGAGATGACACAGCATGTGATTAAGGACCTAATTTGAGCAGAAATAGAAGGGAAAGAGATGAATGTACTGTTTACAATCAGTGAGTGGAATGGGATGATCATAAAATTTAGCCTGGATGAATATCTGTGATCTTAAGGGATTAGTGCAATGCTTAAATTAAAGCTGAAACCATCAAGAATAAGAGGAGAGTTTGGGGCATAAATATTAGTGAGCTTTAGATGAAATAGGGTAGTGGTCATTGGAATATGAGAAATATTGTATATGCAGGAAAGACATAACAGAATGAGAAAGGGTCTATTATTGATGATAACACAAAAACTGACCAAAAGAGTGGAAGTTTAACACAAAGATACCAGTAAGGTCATAAGGTCCACAGTATATCATCTGTCTGAGAGAGAGGTCAACATTACAAAATATACAGTCACTTCCTATTACAGATTTAGAAAATGCAAAATAAGATGCAGATGAAATGTATCAGCAAATCAGTTCACCGAATAGAAAGCAAGTAATCATTTTGGAAATTTTTAATTATGAAGACATACTGGAAGGAGGACGGAGCACATGGGATGTAAACAAAAATGTAAATGAAATAATTACCTAAAACAGCATGTGGTGGATATAACCCAAGATATGCAAGTGTTGAAGTTGGCAATACCAGAGAATTGCCCATGATCTCCAACTCAGTATGCAGCTTTAATTTGGGAAGTGGAAAGCAATTGTAGCTGTTTGAAATTACAAAGTAATCAAAACTATGAGACCTGTATATTATGCAGGTCTCATACTATAAATTGCATGTGTTCTACTAGCCCATTTGCCTGCTTTGCGAGACAAAGCAATTGTATGGAGATAGCAGGGTTTCCTCCCAGAAACCCTGCTATCTTCATATGAGACTGCCCAACTTATCTTCCTAAAAATCCCTTAGAAAGTTTTTTTTTTTTTTTTTTTGCATTTTATACAGACTTATATTATCCAGGTCTTTCAAACCAAAGGGCATTATCAATATTGAGTGAGTTACAGATTCTCCTGGTTGCAAAACAAGAAGGTTCTTGATTAAGAAGGAGTATATGTGGAACTACAGAGAAGATAATTATGATAAACTTAGAAAACAACTTGGAACAATAAATATTAGTAGCACATGGGACATTTGAAGAAAGCAATATCAGTGTCAGAAAGATATTTCAGGTGAGAGTTAAATGGATGATTAACATCGCTAAGCAGCAGATGCATAAAAAATGTTGTAGAAGGAATGCAAAGAAAATGTGATGGGCAATGAATAAAGGATGAACTATGGAAGTAATAAATGCAGATAAGTTGATATAGCTGAAGTAGTCAGTGATCACTTTGCCAGATGGAATCATCCGGGTGGAGATAATATAGCTGATGTAATGGAAGAATCAAAACAGACGTAGATGAACTAGACATGCTTATGTCATTGCAAACTTTCAATAAGTCTACAGAAACAGGATTAGATGAGATATCAACATATATTATAAGAAAGTGCAAGAGAATTCACATTCCACTAAGGTGTTCAAGGTCCCAGTACTGGAAGGTTCCCAAGGGAGTTAAAAGTGGGAAGGTAGCAAGAGACCCTGCAAGATAATTTAAACAGGCTGGCAGTATAGGCAGAGGAAAACAGCTACTGTTCGACCACAGATCCAAGACCCTAGTCTGGTAATGTGCCAAGAAGAGTCAATTCATGCTAAAGAGGAGAAAGAAATAAAGGATGTACGAATTGGTTCACCAACAAGCGAAATCACATGCTTTATACGTAAAATCTTCCAACTGTTATACATATTTTGCTTAATAGTGGTAACAATTAAGCAAAATAGTTACCACTTTAAAAACTACAATGTTCATAAAAGAAAAGTTAATTTTATTTAATTAATTTTAAGTAATAATAAACAACTTATCCCACAAGATGGAGTAGATGGAGAGATTACCCTATTATCGAAATGGATTCTCCATCTTCTGACATGCACAGAAGTCTCTCTCATCTGTGGACATATAGTACTTTTGAATGAAAAGATTTCAAGTAGCACACTATGTTAAATTGCAAGAAACTCACCAGACTAGAGATTTGTAGGCAACTGTGGAGAAATTGAAGTTTAAAAGAGGTTATATGCCAACTAAATATTTGCAAAAATGTGTCCAAAACAACTCATGGATTACCTGGATGTCAAACAATACGCTGACAAGCAGAGGAGGTAAGAAAGTTATCCCCCATTATAAGAGTTTGATAAGACTACGTCTGTATTACTGCACATAGATCTGGTCACTGTGCTCTTTCAAGGAATGAGGAAGTGATGAAGAGGATCCCTATAGGCACCAATGATCAAGATAATGGCAAGTCTGTGGAATGATTTTTATGAAAACAGACTGAAAATTTAAGGGGCTAAAGAGACTAGTTGATAGATGGAAAAGAACAGATATGATAGAAAATTGTAAGTTATTAAAAAGGGAGTTTAATAACTTACAATTATAACTTACCTGGGAACTGACAAGTACTTTTCACTTCATAACAGGGAGAGAGGTCAAAGGAAATTATGTAAGAGTATAGCTGGCAAAGGTGTAGGGACCAGATTTTTTTCCTAGATTATCAGGAGTGCTTTATGTGTAAATGAGTTCAAGAAGTATGGCATGAATAATGGTTAGTTTGAAGAAAACCTGACTTCATGGAGATGCTAGATAAAACAGTAATAATAGTCTCACTATACAAAGGCATCTGTTTGAAGAGATGAATCTATAAAACAGAGATAGCAATTACAGATTCATCTGTTCAAACACCATTCTCAAGAATGGCAGTTAAAGTATTGGAAAATTGGTTAAGATGCAAATTCAGGAAAAGGTGAAAAGAGTATAATACACTCTTATGCAAGCTATAATGGCTTTATAAAGAAATATTTTACTAGTAATGTATTTACTTTCTATAATGAAATGGTAGTTGGAATGGCCACTATAACACAGCTAGACTTTAGAAAGACATAACTGCAGAAGGCCACTATGAAAGCTACAACAAAGAGATGCATATAAAGCTGATATTATTATTAATAATAATAAAGCTAGTAACAATGATAAGTAAAAAGTTGAGAAGATTCCAAAGTGGTTGAAATACAATCTAAGAGAATGCAAATTAACTAGCAGTATGCCATAAGGCTCTGTATTTAGATTGTCTTCCCCATAACAAGTCAAAATTAAAGGCCTAAAGAAGCATGCTCTATAGAAACATAATAATATATGATGGGTGGTTAATCCAATCTGCACAGTCTGATGCTGGCCCTGAGTTCCTGGGAAGCAGGTAAAAAAAAAAAAAAAAAAAAAAAAGAAGATTTTTTTCACAGTAAAAGTCTAAAGTGAGTTAGTTGGTGTCATCTCTAAAAGAGACCAGCTCACTCACCTTCAGGTGAAAAGCCACCATAAAGATTTGTGTCCTAGAGAGAATTCAAACTGAAGTCTTTCCAACAAAAGGGCATCATCATTACCAACTAATTGATGGAGACACTTGTTTAATTTATACATGAATGATACTGGGAATATCCAGTTTTTGCTGTTGATGCTAAATTAAACTAATGCAGAGATCTTGCAAGTCTTAATCAATTGACTTACAGGCAAAGAATAATGGTTGTCAAATCAATGATGCAGGGTATAAGATTATGTGGTTTAAATATTATAAGTTATGTGTTACACTGGCAAGACTGCAGTGCAAGTAATTAAAAGTTAGGAATCTGGGATAGAGTTCAAGTTCAGGGGACACTTAATGTAAAAGTAGGCAAAATAACATTTTGTCCACTTTTATATGAGTTCACTTAATGTTGAAAACAAATGATATAGGGATAAAGAAGATATTGTACCTCTTTATAAAGTCTCTTGATACTACAACTAGATATTGTACCTCTTGATACTACAAGAGGTACAATATCTAGTTTGCTGGTTTACTGGAGTAAACATGCGTTTACATGAGTTTGAGAATTCAGAAGCAGGTAACCAAATGCTAACAGTTCTGAAATGTGACAGTAAAAATTAATTTGAAGAAAAAATAATATTCTAGAGAGAAAAATGAAGGGATTTTACAGACTAGATGAAGGGAAAAAATTTCAATGCATGCAGGAGATAAATGAATGAGGAAGACTCTGGAGTACAGTTAAAAGGATGCAAGGACAAAAATTGTTTTGCTGACGAGTGAAATGCAAATATGCTGTCAGTGAGGAGATAAAATATTATGGACTTGTTTAGTATAGAACTCCCATGATGAGTCTTTGGAATTCAGAGAGACCCAAATAACATTACCATATGTCAAAAATAAGTGGAAGACTGATTTACTCCTGTAGAATCAGCAGAGAAAGAAACAATAAGAAAATAGATATAAGAAATCAAATAATTTACTATTGCTACTATTTTTTATTGACTCTTTGATGATAACACTGAAATCTTTTGTGAAAAGAGAACTGTCACTTATGGAACTCAAATAGCAAGAAAAAGAGGTGAAGGGATGCTTGCTGTCTTCAAGAAAACAGCAAGGAAATAATCATAAAGGGTCAGAAGTAATCATTTTACTTCCTGCCATGATAACAGAAGAAGCATGCTCCAGCACCATCATGCATGTTAGAATATTTATTAAATATAGAATTCAACTGTTGAAACTATCCTTACCTAATAGCATTGACACGAGCGGTGCAGGTAGTCATAAAAAACTTGAAATAAGCACCAATTATAATAAATTTGAGAACTACATAAAACATCAACTGCCTCAAACCGACATATTAGACATAAATCAGCTATATGAGGAATTTATCAGAACAATTAAATATGCAGACAGCAAATCGCAATATCACAAAAGAGTTACTACAAAAAAGGATGTTCACACACACTGGATAACAGATGAATAAAAATATGATAAGGACAAAAGAGAAAATATATGATAAGCATAGGAAAAATCCCAACAATTTAATGTTTGAACAAGATTACAAAAGTTTTGCTAAACACCTAAAGGAAAAAAGAAAGCAGGCAAAAGAACATTATCTTCTATCGAAATTTCTTTCTTGTAATAATGATAAAAGTAAAGAATGGAGGTTGGTTAATATAATAATAGGTAACACAAAGCACAAAACACATGAATTCCCAGAGGGTGGGGACATCACTGATGTACTTAACAAAATGAACAACCACTTTACAAACTATGGTAGTTGTGAATTCGACCCTGCAGAAAGGACAAAGTACGTGAGTCACCTTCCATGGATTAAGAATTCCATGTATCTACACGCAGTAAACGAAGATGAGGTAAAGAGTGTAGTAATCAGATTAAAAAAGGGGGAAAAAATGGGAAGTGACAATATAAATGTCAAAAAACTAAACATTATCATTAAACACAAATTAGTTTTTTTTTTTTTTTTTTTACAAATATCATTAATAAATCCTTTGAACATGGTAAATTTATAGAACACTTAAAGACTGCTTCAGTTGTACCTCTATATAAAGGATGTAACAGAAATGAAATCAAATATTAAGAGACCAATATCTATACTATCCACAATCTCAAAGGATACTGAAATTCTATTAAAAAATGCTTAAATAGCTGTTTAAATACCATATCCTTTTATGCAATTAATCAATATGGGTTTAGATCTGGATACAATACCGAAAAAGCATTATTCAAGTTTCATAAAACAGTCTGTAGTGGAATAAATAAAGTAATACACACAGCAGCCGTTTTTCTTGATATATCTAAGGTGTTCAACAGTGTTCATCATGACCTATTGCTACTGAAAATGTCCAAATACGGCATCAGAGGAATTACTAATGACTGGTTCAGATCCTATCTAAATAATAGAAAACAATATACCAGTTACGGTACATTCAATAGCGCAACAAAAATAATAAAATACAGAGTCTCACAAGGGTCTGTACTAGGACCCATCCTATTTTTAATATATGTTAATGATTTATGTAAATACAAACTTTTTGGCAAAATGATATCCTTCGCCAACGATATTAACATACACCGAAACAACCCTTGAAGATCTAAAAAATCGGATTAATAGTGATATGTGTAGAAAGTTTTTTGCCTTGGGTATAATATATATGTATGTTAAAGATACCAAGCTATTTTAAATATAAACCTAGTTTTTTTTTTTACTCCATTTCCCAAGTAAGCAAACAGACAAGTCAGTCAAGTTTGCACCTGCAAGTGTTGCAAGTCTAGCTGACCCTGCACGAGTTGCCTTGACTTCCACTTTGTGCAGGGTCAGCTAGACTTGCAACACTTGCAGGTGCAAACTTGACTGACTTGTCTGTTTGCTTACTTGGGAAATGGAATAAAAAAAAAAACAGGTTTATATTTAAAATAGCTTGGTATCTTTAATAGTGATATGTTAAAACTAAGTAAATGGTTCAGCAATAATGGACTTAACATTAATACCGATAAAACGAGATATATCTTCACTTTAACCGATAAGCTAGACCACGATATAACCATAAAATAGCAAGAAAGGAAATGTAGTGACATCCTAAATTGTAACTGTAGCTTAATAAAAAAAACAAAATCAGTCAAGTATTTGGGCCTCCATATCGACAGCAATATGAAGTGGAACTCCCACACCACTTTCTTAACAAATAAGTTTAGGTTCATAATTAATAGAATATATTATGTTAAAAAATTCATAAATGCAGCATTCTTAAGATGCTTATACTATTCCTGGGTAAATTTCTCACTACAATCCTTCCATTAATAAGAATACAAAACAGAATAATTAGAGCCATAACGACTACTGACTTCGCACATTCAACCAATGATCTGTTTATCATGCATAATATTCTACCACTACAGAAACAATATCTCTATGGTTGTCTATTATACGTAAAATATAATAAAGTTTTATTATATAATAAATAAATAAATAATATAATAAAGTTTCTTGGTATATAATGTAGACTATGGATTACACTGTGGCAGGAATATGCTGGTAGTACCCAAGGCAAACAAAGAAATTTTTCATAAATCCTTCGAATACCTAGCAACAAGCAGCTACAATAACCTCTGTTTATGCATTCAGAAAAAGATTGAGAGACTACCTCATGGGACTAAACGATGTTGACAATTACTTTATACGTAAAGTATAAAGTATCATTATAACTCACATATCATATCCAATTAAGGTACCAATATACTAACTAGTTCATTCACTTAGGAGACTAATATATTAACATGTACATCAAATCAAACCGTGTAAGGTGAGCCCTCATAGATACGGTCACTGGACTCGCAGTGACTGTTTCAATCTAATTTAATTCTATAGTAACCAATATGGCTACGGCCCTTGGGTACACATAAATACACAAACTAATTTACTTTATCACTAAAACCAGTAACTTATTATAAACTACGAAAACTATCCGAAACGTATTTTACTCTATTTGTATATATAAGGAAACATTTATTAACTGTAACAAAATAAATAGCCAAAAATAAGTGCAATTACCAACAGAAAATGATAATAATACTTTAATTGTATTGTATAATATTGTACACTGAATTGTATAATATAAATATCTTGTATATATGATGGGAATGATAATAAAAACATCTACATAGTCTAAAAAATAATAATAAATAAATATATATATATATATATTCATTTTGCTTTCCATAAAACTGAGTGCTTTCTGTATACAATGGCTATTTTAAACAGCTGTTACACGTATTTAATGGAACTGAAAATTCTAAAGCAGCTATTAGACGTGTGCTTAATTAGCTGCTACAATAAATCTGTTCTGTTTGCAAAAAAAATTCAAGCTATGGTGCTAAAATGTGCACTATATTACATGTATTCCCATATAAAATTTATGTATATACAATTTGGCCACCTCCTGCCACTGATTAGTAACATATTTTGTTTCAAGTTTTTATATGATGCATGTACAAAATGAGATAAAGAAACATAGAGAGCATAGTGACAGTGAATAAATTTAAGAACAGAAGTGTAGATGCACATGCTGATGGTTAGCATAGATCTACCAACATCTCAACCATTAGTATAACCATGTCTATGTGGACAATTAATTTCACTGCCTGCTGTGAGGTGAAAAGTTCAATCTTTATACTCATCTATGGGTTAGGTTTATCCTATTCTAGAACAGTTTTAACCTTAACAGCCTACCTCAGTATTAACACTAATTTAATACTTGCTAATAGTTTTTCTTGGTTGAGATCCATACTGAAGTCGAAAACTTCTGTATCCCAGACTTGACACTAAGCAATAAGTTCAGCAATGAATGCAAATATCTTCACGTGATGATTAATACTTTTCTAATTTTCTTCATATACAATACTCTACCATTTATCATCATCAAATTCCTGACATGTACCCACAAGGTGGGGGTCCAAGATATTATAGCTACATGAAAAAGGCAAATTAATAATTTTCTATTGACAATATTCCTCTAAATTAATCTGTTATTTGGCAAGACTCCGGTATTATTAGATCTTATATTTCTATCTTCTAAGACACTTTACTGCATCAATCCACTAGATCTTGGTCTTCCTCTAGGCTGCCTTCCTGCCATCCTGGCAAAGGTTTTACTAACCTTTCCTCACCCATCCTATTTATCTAACCATACCACCTGAGATTAGCTCTGCTTAAACATTCTTGTCATTCATTCACATACCATCATTTATCTGACCCTTTAATTATCAGTAAAGTGAGTTCTGATAATCGAAGTACAATGACAGTGCTCTATCACAAGTCAACTGATATGCAGGGGTCAGTAAATTGAAGGATCACTGTTTCGAAGGTCAGATAAATGGTAGATTATTATATAGTGTTGTGTGTGCATTCATGTGTCTTTTCCTCTCTGAACGTCTGATTTATATCAAAAGAGAAATGCTTAATTTGTGAATACTAAACGATACTTGAAAAACAAACAGATTTCAAATCCTAAAAATAACTACAAGTTATTAGCTGCATACTAATTTGTAATTTGTTATTTCTCCTATCCTAATAATCAGAATATTCTCTTTTCTTGATTATATTCTTAAGAAATTCTTTGACAGTGAAGCTGATAGCAGAACAGATTATGGCCAAGTTAGTCAGAACTTGCCCATAATGTCCATTCTGCTATCATGTCTCACCAATTGTATGTTGAAATACTAGTTGGATTTTGATGTTTTTAATTATACAGGTGTCAAACCTATAATATTAATGCTAAGTGTAACCAAGGATATATACAAGCATTTCAAAAGTAATGGTTCAAGTATGATAGCTCTCAGCACCCAAAACAGATATCAGTGAAATTAAAAAGTAAATAAATAATAGTTACTTTATTTTCATACACTATTTCTCAACATAATTGTCTCCCTTTTCATTTTCTTCATGAAACAAGTTTTTCAAAGTCATCCTAGCCTAGTAAATCCCTTCTGGCATTTTTGGAACCATTTTCTCATCTTTGCTTTGACCTGTCCACCCATTTCAAAATGGACTAACCCTGAGATGTGGATTCAACTTTAGGAAATCGCCTCAAAGTGTAAGAAGAATATTCTACAACTTCAGTTGCTTCAATGACTGCTGAAGAAATCTCATCTGAAGTTGCCACCATCCCTTCCTATTGTTAACCTCTAAAGCTTATGCTCAACATACTCTAGATACCTCTATTTTAAAATGCAGAATTTGGTTCAAATATGTTGGTATCATTTTCATTATTTGGCCCCATGACCACCAAACTTTAAACAGCTTCTGCCTGATCAAACACAAACACTTCACCAATGAAAATCTGTGTGTTGAGGCTTAAGTGCTGTGAAGAATTTATGTTCCACCATAGCGCTGATAATATTCCATTAAATCTCCTGTTGGAGGTTTAATGGAATATTATTAGCACTGAGAAAGGATTAAAACTAATTTTAATGCTTCCAATATTACATCTCAGTCACATCTTCAGGGATTACAAAAAACTTTTTGTAACAACACACACAAACAATACAAGAGCGAGTGAACTAAAGTCCTATCTAGGTGGTGCGCCCTCTATGGACATTTGCAGGTGGCCTAGGATGTAAAGAGGGGATCTCTAATAATTAATGTTTCCCAAATTTTGCGAAGTTTTATGCAACCATATTTGTTTAAATTAGGTTGATTCCTGAGTGCAAGTGCAAAGAACAGCCTTTCTTTTTTGAATTTACTATGATGGAGCATGGTGTTTTTTCCCCAGGAGATCCTGTATGTTGTATCCAAAACATGGTCTGCAAGGCCAGATTGATTATAATCGTGATTGCAGATGTATGACTTTTGTTCTTCTAATCGGATGGTTGCTGATCTGCCTGGAAATCAGCAACCATCCTATTAGAAGAAAATTATGAAAACAAATAACATATCCACCCAGATTAGACTTCACAGGAATTACTGAGACATATAGCATTAAAGTGAAAAATAAATTTCTAGAACTAGGGAATTACACTGATGAAACAACCCCAGAAGAACTTTGGGATAAAACCAAAATATTACTGAAAACCACAAAGTCAACATTGCCCAAAAAATCTAGAACCAACACACCTGGATATCCAACTAAACTCTGAAACAAGTCAAGAAAAGAAGAGAAAGTCAAAAGGACTTTACAGAAGATGATAGACAGATCTATAGCAAGTTATCCAAGCTCATCAAAGGACTTTGCATTAAAGATAAAAAACAACTTTGTCAACAACATATGCAGAGAAATTGAAAATCACTCAAATCAAAATCACACCAAAGACCTATTTAACAAAATAAGGCTGATGAATAGAAAATTTAAACCAAAGTATTCAAGTATGGTTGATGTCAACAATCATATTCTTACTGATCCAAAAGACATCCTTAATAGATGGAAAGACTATTGCTCAAATCTATACAAAGATAACACCAGAGACTCCATAAGGAACCTTTAAAAGAAGTAGAAGAAACTCTAAAAAAAACTCAGAAAAGGGAAACCCCAGGCCATGACCAAATACACACTCTGTCCAAAAAGAAACTGAACTTTTCGAAAATAGAAGAAACTAGTGGCGTCACTTGTTGTATATTTTTGTTGTCGAAAGCGACAACCTTCATTAGTGTTGTGTCAACTATTTATGACATTTGTTTCATTAGAAACCGAGTTAAAGTGCCAAAAGTTACAGTGTGTTTTGACAAACGGTCGGAAAATGAGTTTCAAACAGAGAGCTGCGATTGACTTTTGTGTTAAACTTGGTAAAAGTTTTATCGAAACGCATCAAATGCTTTAAAAAGCATACGATGAGGAATGCTTATTCCGTACTCAAGTTTACGAGTGGTTTAAGAGATTTCAAAGTGGTAGTGAGACGCTTGAGGACGACGAAAAGCCGGGCCGTCCAAAAACTGGACTGAGCGAAGTTAACATCCATGATTTCATAAAAGAAAACCTGAAATCGTCCATGAGATTGATTGAAGATGAATTAGGGATTCTAAACTCAACTGTGAATGACATTTTGACCAAGAGTTTGGCCCTTCATAAATTGAATTCGCGATTTGTTCCCCACAAGTTGACCGACGACCAAAGAATGTATTGAATCAAACACTGCAAGGATCCCATTAAAACCAGTCGTAAGGACTCAAACTCCCTTGAAACAATGGTTACTGGTGACAAAAAGAGGTGTTTTGAGTATAAGCCTGAAACAAAGTGCCAGAGAGCTGAGTGGAGACCACCAGAAGAGGGGCACCCTAAAAAAAAAAAAGTCGCTTGGAGAAGTCAAAAGTAAAGACAATGCTGATTTGTTTCTGCGATTCCAAGGGCATTATCCACAAAGAATTCGCTCCGCCTGGTCAAATGGTCAATGGTGAGTTTTATCTCGAAGTTTTGAAGCGATTGATAGCAAGAATTCGTCATGTACGGCACGAATATCGTGATGTATGGAGCAGGTCACTTTTGCACGATAATGCACCATCTCATCGTTCGAACATTGTGAGACAGTTTTTGAGCAAAAACCAAGTTTGTGTGTTGGAACACTAGCCATATTCACCTGATTTTGCACCCTGTGACTTCTTTCTCTTCCCCAACTTCATTTGCCAATGAAAGCGATACGACACCATTGAAAACGTTCAAGTGCAGTAACCACGACCCTCAACAGTATCCCAAAAACCAATATAAAAAACTCATTTAACGAACTAATTGAGCATGCCAAACACTGTATCAAAGCTTAGGGAGATTATATTCATTGAAATAAATTACTTGAATAATTATAATTGGCCTGCGTTTTATTTTCTATCAAAAGTTCGGTTTCTTTTTGGACAGAGGGTGTACCAAGTGAAATTCTCGTATGTCTAGGACCGATAAGAATCAAAACAATCAGAAAAAATTGTAATAAAATCTGGAAGGAGATTCGCATGATGATCAAATAAAATCCATTTTTACCCCAATACACACACGCACACAAAAAAAAGGAAATGTCAACTAATGCAATAATTACAGAACAGAGTAAGGCTCTCGAAATATTTTTCTCTATATTATTAAACAAAGACCTAAACAATATGTTGAGCAACAACTCCTGCAGAACAGGCAAACTTTAGAAAAGGATGTGAAACCAGAGATCAAATTTCTAACCTAATGCACTTGGTTGAAAAAGGCTCAAGAATTTAATATTTCCTTGTATGTGTGATTCATTGATTATGCCAAAGCATTTGACTGTCAAGTAGAAGGACTGTAGAAAATGGGCATCCCAAGAACACTTGACACACCTTTTAAAACAACTCAATGAGAAGAATCAGGCTGTGGTGAAGATGTATGGAAAAACAGCTCAGTGGTTCAACATCGAAAAAAAAAGGCATGAGACAAGGATGCACACTCTTCCCTGATCTATACAATCTTTATGGAGACTACATTATGAGATAGGCACTTAACAAACATGATAGTGGTTACTCAGTTGGTGGCAAAAAGATAATCTTAGGTATGCTGATGATGCCATTCTTATTGCTAGCAGCAAACAAGAACTAGGGTCCCTCATTAAAAGAGTTGAATGGCAAAGCCTGAAATATGGTTTATCATGATAAAACAAAATACATGACCATAGATGAAAATGAAAATTTCGCTCACCTTCTTGACTTCAAGAAGGTGGATGAATTCAATAAGCACGAAGAGTAGATGTCAACCAGAAATTAAAAAAAGATTTACCATGGTGAGGTCACAATGGTGTAATTGCAGAAAATATGGAAAAAACAAACATTTCTATCACCACTAAATCAAGACTGGTCAAAAGCTTGGTCTTTTCAATTTTTATTTATGGTGCTGAATCTTGGACACTCAGCAAGAAAGATATGGACAAGATAAACAGCTTCAAGATGTGGTGCTGGAGAAGGATGTTGAGTCTCCAGGATAGACAAAAGATAAACTCAAGAGGCAGCTATGTGACATTATAAATGAAAGAATTATCAAATATTTCGGTCACATTTCGAGATGTGAAAATAACAACCTGTAAAAACTTATCATCCTACACAAAGTGGAAGGACAAAGAAAAAAAAAGAGGATACCCAAGACGAAGATGGTTGGGCCAGATTAAAAAGATCGCTGGAGTTACTTTGGAGTTGGCCACTGCTGCAACAAAAGACAAAAGAAATGAAGAGACATTGTGACTAGAGTCATGAGTCGTCAGACATGAGGAGACCGAGCAAGAAGATGATTGCATGTGTGTCATGGGCACCAAGAGTGAAATCTCATATCACATATAAAACAGGATATATTTATATGTAAAAGAGTAAAAACTGCCTTAATAAATCTAAATTCCATTCATGAGGTAACTGTACTGTAATCATGAATTCAATCTCCACACACCTTGTTTCAAACAGATCATAATAATTAGGAACGCAGGATGTCCAAAACATTCAACATGACTGAATGGGATTTGAGCCAGCCAACAGAATGTTGGTTACAATGTAACAATGATCACTCATTTTGTTAGGCAAGATTAAATTTTAAAAAAATTTTAAAAAATACAGCTTGATGGTTTCATGACTTATTTTTAAGTTGTATTAACAACACCAAAGCACAACACAGCATGTATGCACGACAGTGAGTAAGTGAAACAATGAAATTGTAATGGACAAAAGATCTAAAGACCTATTTTGGCACTCTCTAATGTTGTAAAAAAAAAAATAATAACAGCTATGTGGAGGTTGCTCTTAACATGACAGTCTCCCAAATTTTTGGCAAATTAATGCAACTATATTTGTTCAGATTAGGAGAATTCTTCATAACCATGACTGATTCAAAAAAATAATATTTTGGATCTGTAACAACTTCAAAATAGCACATTAGTTTTCTTCCATCTAATTCTGTGTGAAGGGGGTATTTAAAGTGTGGTCTGCCAGTCCTGATTTGCCTTAACAATGGTAGTGAATGTATTTTTTATGTTCTTCCAGGCAGACGTTAACTGATCTTCTTGTCTGCCTATGGTAGGCCAAGTCACAGGGAACTTCATACATTCCATTGTGTACTACAGGGTGAATTTTATCCTTAGGCAAGCTGATCGAAATTGCTAATTTAACATGAGGTTTGAATGTGGTGTGAAGGCCATATTTCATCAGTACTTTGGCTATCTTTTCTGATGAGTGGTAATGGGATCACATTACCCCTCCCTCCCCTAATACACAGGAACACATTACCATTTCAAATCCCTATGTCAAAGGTACATAGAAAAGATAGCCAAAGTACTGAAGAAACATGGCCTTCGCACCACATTCAAACCTCATGTTAAATTAGCAACTCTGATCCGCTCACCTAAGGATAAACTTTACCCTCTAGCACAGCCTGGAGTGTACTGTGACTTGGCCTACTATCAGCAGACAAAAAGATCAGTTGACATCTGCCTGGAAGAACATAAAAAATACACTCACTACCATTATTATGGCAAGTCAGGACTGGCAGACCACACTTTGGATGCCCCTTCATACAGAATTAGATGGAAGAAAACTAATGTGCTATTTAGAAGTCATTACAGATCCGAAAGATTATTTTTTAAGTCAGCCATGGCTATGACGAATTCTCCTAACCTGAACAAATATGGACGCATTAATTTGCCAAAAATTTGGGAAACTGTTATCTTAGGAGCAACTCCACATAGCTGTAATTTTTTTTAAACATTAAAGGGTGCCAAAATAGGACTTGAGATCTTTCATCTGTTATAATTGTATTGTTTCACTTACTGTCGTATATACATGCTGTGTTGTGTTCCGATGATGCTGTTTTGAAATTCCATGTGTGGCCTAAATCAAAGGCTTATACAACAGAACAAGAATCTCACTACTTCTACATGTCAGTGTCCTCCGCATCATTCCCAGAAGCCTTTGTGTTGTCTTCACAATTTTGGCGATGTGTCCCCTAAATTTTAGATCCTTATCCACTATCACATCTCTTATTTCCTCTACCTCTAACAATATATTCTCACCAAGCATAAATCTTTGTTTTCCAAATTTGAAAACCTTACATTTTGCAACATTGAACTAACATCCTCATTTCCATGCCCAATTACTCAATTTATTCAAGTCTTCTTGTAAGGCCACAACATCTTCACTACTCTTTATGGTTTGTCCCAGCTTTGCATCATCTGCAAACAACAATATCTCCATCCAAATCTTCGCCAATATCATTAATATACAAGTTAAACAGTAATGGCCCTAAAACAGACCCCTGAGGCACTCCACTAGTGACTTTCCTTTTCCTGGATATCGCACCCCCATACACAACTTGTTGATATCTATCAGATAGCCAGTCTCCAATCCAATGCACTAATCTAATATCCAACCCCATCTGCTCTAGTTTGACTGTCAACTTATCATGAGGTACTCTATCAAAAGCCTTTGCGAAAAATCCAAGTATATTACTGTGTATCCTTTTCCTCTGTCCAAGAAAGCAGTCACTTTATTGTAATAAGTAAGTAGATTACTAAAACATGACCTCCCTTTAGCAAATCCATGGTGTCCATCAAAGATAATACCATTGTTGTCAACCCAACTCTGGATCCTAGTTCTCACAAGCTTCTCCAACAACTTAACCACAACACCTGACATACAGATAGGCCTATAGTTTGATGCTCGAGTTCGATCACCTCCTTTATGAAGTGGCACAATCTTGCCCTCCTTCCACTCCTTAGGAACTTGACCAAGTGCAAGACTCGTATTAAAATAATATGTCAAGGCAGGTGTCAACTCCCTGGCACATTCCTTCAGAATACGTGATGATATATTATCAAGTCCCACAGCCTTGTTTACATCTAGTTTACTCAACTCCCCAAACACCTCTTGCTCACTTATGGTCAGTCTCTCCTCCCCATCATCAACTGCTCTCAATCTCTCCATGAAGTCACATTCACAAGATTGAAAGATCTTTATGAACTGCTCATTAAGTATCTCCACCACACATTCTGCAACAGCTGTCTTTATACCATTTTCTCCAATCAATGTCATCCTTCCATAATCATTCTTTCTTTTGCTGGCTACATATCAAAAGAACTCCCTAGGATTCTTTTTGGCTTCATTAGCTAACTGCTGTTCATACCTCAATAACAATTCATACCAATCTCATGCTAATTTATCTTATTTGTCAATCTCACATTTATATTTTCTATCCTGAGGAAGACACAAAATAATGTGGTGAAACTATTTGGTATCTTCTTAATTACAAGTGTTTTTTTTTTATGACCAGAGAAATCCAATCTTCATTATTAATCTTATACTTCACGCAAATCACTCAAACATGAATTATTAAATTAATTACAATTAAGCTTTTAAGTTTTTTAGTGTATTTCTGAATACACTATTGCTACATGTGCGTGCATAATATGAGTTGACACAATGACTACACTTTCATTCCCAGAAATATTTTAACTCCATCAGGGTACAACCATTATAATTTAGTAGAAATCCATATTTTTATGTTATATAAAACAAAAATTATTTCATGTAATTCATGGACGAATGCTAATAACAATACATGAATAATTATTTTTTTGCACAACTTTTAGATTTTTAGCTAACAGATTTGAATAATTTACGCTACTTTATTTATCTATAAAATTTTGAGTTAAAACTGGGCAGAAGTACATGTAGATCTAACATTATATACTAACACCACTTACTGAAGGGAAAAAAAGGAGGAAAAAAAAACATCTGCTTGTACTATACTGCATTCAAATCTGAAAATATATTCTAGCATTTATTTACATATTGAGTAACACACAAATTCATGACATTCCATAAAGGAGGAAAGAATCCATGTTTTCATTATTATAAAAAAATCAGCCTTACTTGGAATAGTTAATGTAAGTTATTAATCAGCCAAAATAATAGCAATTAATTTTGTGAAGCATATGAGTTTTACAAAAGTATACATGCTCTCAAAAAGGGAGATGCAACAGCTATGATTCCCAACACACCACTTATGCAATAGATAATTTCATAATGGAAACACATCATTGTGATTTTCAAATGTATAAAATTAAAATGCTTATACTTAATTATCTTAGATCAAAGGAAAATTGATATTACACATCCAAGGACTTATTGGGAAAGGGTACTCCACACAATACATCTACACTACTTAATCTTTTCTCTACATACTACAGCATCTAATGCCTATTAATAATACTTTTGTCTGTTGTGTTTTCTCCAGCCAATGTGCCTGCATGTAGGACCCAGGAGAAAGAACCCCTAATATTTCTGTATGAGATCAGCTAACTTATTAGCTGCAAAAGCTCATATAAAGATTCCTCTTGAAATGATGAGAATCAAACAGGTATTTTCCAACTGAAGGGTGAAAACTGCACTATACATGCAAGCTACCTACCTACTTTCATGTATCTCAGATATAAATGAGGACTCAAGCTTTTTCACTGGTTTATAGTTTCCAAAAAAGAGAGTTAAATAGTGCAGTTAGGTATTGAAGTACTGTTTGAATGTTATGATAAAACATTTTATGTGATGGGAGTCAGTTAACCTGTTTGTATCAAGTTTGATATCCAAACATGTAAACCTGGGTTACCCAATCCTTAGTTTCCCCCCACTCTGTGCTATATATATACAAGTTTACCTTTTCTTGGTTGGTTGGAATCCACAAAAAAATAATATGATGATCTATCATGGTATTAAAAGTAGTGTAATCTTTAGTACCATGGATGGACTAAGGAGTCTTCTTCTTCCTATCATGGAATATAGGCCATGTGGCCTGTTCCGGTCTCATGCCATCTCTTTCTTGGTCTTCCGATTCTTCTTTTTCCAAGGAGTAGATAACCTAAAAACCTCTCATTTCCATCCATGCATTTCAGGTTTTGAAATACATGATTTATATGAAAAAAACCAAGCTTATCTTTAATAAGATTTCAATGTGATTATAATATATTAAATCTCTCTAAAACAGCAGTTCCCAGACTGCAGTTAATATAATAACTTTATTTTGTTATTCCTGCTTTTTGCACCCCCCCCCCCCAATCAGAAGTATTTATTTTTCATTTTCTTATATATTTCGCTCCTAAGTCATTCTGAATTATCTACTTTGTGATCTTTCTGACCTCCCTCCATTGCTGTGCCGAAGTGTAACAAAGTTCCAAAACCTCGTTTAATGGGAAAATATCTGGAAATAATTAACTGTGCTCTAGTGCTGGACAAAAGGCACCTTCACCAAATTCCTCTGCTCTTCTTTATCTTGAACTCTTCCAAGCTCTGGTCATCTCATCCTCCCAACATCTTTGGTCTTCATGTTCTTTCCTTTCCATCTCTGGGTAATAACATTCAGATATTATCTTTGTCCATATTTCAGTGTTGCTTCCTGGAACATGACCTGTCCATTACCATGAATCTTTTACTAAACCTAAGTATTATGCTTTATCTTGTAGGGTGATACAAAATATTGATATCTCCATTTGGATCTCAGTAGCTCTCAGTCAGACAAAAATTTTTTTTATTCAAAGTCCATGTTTCACTTCCATATGTCATGATTGTAAGAATGCAGCTATCAAATGTTTCGTTTAAGATAGATTGGGATGTTCCCCTTCATGTTGTTTCCCAAAAGCTGTCCAAACCCAGGTGAATTCTTCATAAATATCTTCATCATCATAGCCTCTCTGTTTAATAATTTAATTAAATAATTATTAAGCCAACACATTGTCTTTGTTAAAACTCACTCATGTTTCCAATATCACATTTTTTTATATTTTTTTGAGAAATTAAGTAAAAACTTCGATGCAGTCTTAAAATATAGTAATGCATAACATATGCATTACTATATTTTGTAACTGCACAATACGTCAATTGCTGGGTTCTAGAAATACTGAAAATTTTAACATTTTTTACACTTTTTAAAATTTGCTAAGCAAGAGCATTTCAAATCAAGAAAAATGTTTATTAACATAATGCTTTGACCTCATTGTGATATGACAGATTTTTTTAGATATTATCTTTCCCACATCAATCACAAAAATTACATTTTTACAGATCCCCGTCTCATCCTATAGTAAAATGGGGTATCATTCAATACTCAGATTGTCTCATTTATCTCACTTGCAAAACTTTAAGTTTCTTCGGTGAATAAATTTAAAGATATTACCCAAATGATCTAAAAACTGTGACGCAATAGAATGTAAGTTTTATTATATCACAGTTTTGTGTAATTTATTTACATACACAAATGCCATGATTTATCAAATGGCTTCCGTGTATTAAATAGCACTGTAACAAAAATAAAGAGCAGTGCAACATAATAAGAATTCATGTTAGAGGTTTAAAGGAATATTAACAGCACTGAGAAAGGATTAAAACTAATTTTAATACTTCCAATATTTCTTCTCTGTCACAGAGACATCTTCGGGGATTACTAAAACTTTTTTGTAACCTACACAAGGATTGTATATAACTATGTGCACGTGTTGTTTTTATATGTGGGAACTGAGTAACTCTGTGTGAATTAACCGAGTCTGAACATAGTAACACAAAAGAGAGTGTGGCACTGTTAGATTAAATTTAGGAGTAGAAATTTTGGAAATCTTAACTTAAAGGGGGGGGGGGGGTTCAGACTCTTTAGTATTCAAATACAATACAAAGTGAAACTCAAGTCCTATCTAGGTGGTGCGCCCTCTATGGGCATTTGCAGGTGGCCTGGGATGTAAAGAGGGATCTCTGATAATTAAAGTTTCCCAAATTTTGGGAAGTTTAATGCAACTGCATTTGTTTAAACTAGGTTCATTCCTGAGTGCAGATTCAAAGAATAGTCTTCTTTTTTGAATTTACTATGGTGGAGCATGGTAGTTTTTTTCCAGGAGATCCTGTGGGATGTATCCAAAACATGGTCTGCAAGAGCTGTGGTCTTCTAACTGGATGGATGCTGACCTGCCTGTTTGTCCAAAATAGGCAAGTTTACAGGAACAAGGTACTCCATATGCACCAGGCACTGAAAAAGGAGGGAGCTGGTCTTTAGTGGAGCGGGTAAGGGTAGCAAGTTTATGGTGGGGCTTAAAAGCTGTATGGAGGTTCTACTTTTTTAAGCCTCAACACACGTAAACATAATAAGAGTAAAATATTCTATTTTGATCCCTTAGACATATTGTAATAATTTATGTAGCTAATATTACACTGAGATTTGTAACAATAGTGGATAATGTTAATTTATAAAACAGACAGCTAGGGGTTATCTTTAATGTCACTCGATTTTTTCAGGACTTCTAGTCTCTCATTGGAGAAACTTCAATCCAAAGTAATGATGTAAAAAAACAAAAGTGATTTTGTGATGCACCTTCTTTCCTCTCTATTGGCTAGTGTATACATACACATATATATATATACACACACACACACACACACACACACATATATATATATATATACACATACATACATATATATACATATATATATATTATCGTTCATATTTACTTGGTAGATAATGTTATATATATATTATCGTTCATATTTACTTGGTAGATAATGTTATAAAAAATTAGTTTGAATGACTATATACCAAGAATGATAAAGAATAAGTTTAAGATACTACTAGTTTTGTTGAATAAATCAACTTCTTCAGGTATCACAGGCAAAGAATTATACAAAGAATTATATCTGTTGATGTAATTTTATCATGTCTCTGTTATTTTATATAATTCTTTGCCTGTGATACCTGAAGAAGTTGATTTATTTAATGAAACTAGTAGTATCTTAACATTAAACCTTATTTTTTTTCATTCTAGGCATATAGTTATTCAAACTAATTATATATTACCCAAATATAAGAAAGTTTTACCTCAAGCATTTCCACATATGTCTGTAACTTTGTTAATTACAGATAATAATATCCAGTGCCATATTTTGAAATCATAAGATAAATCAGAATGTATTTCTGATTCGATTTTCTTATTTTTATTTATTTTATTTTTTTTAGGATTTGAAATTTATTAAAATCGTGCAGTTTCTAAGCTGGGAAAAAGTGCGGAATTTGAAGATGACTCCCTTAATAAATGACATTCGTTTCTAAGGGAGACTTACCAATGATCATGTGTAAGCACGCACACACACAAAGGATTTTTCCCTCAAAATAACAATTTGATATTTACCTCATCATAGTAAATTTAACAAAAAAATAACTAACGGCACGTGGAAATGGGCATCTCACATGTCTGAAATATCAATTCCCAAATGATTTATAGTAATATAATGCTATTTATGAAAAGCCAAAAATATTTATTTTTCGATATAAACAATGTAATTATGATGAGAAATTACTATTTATTGAACTGTTTCAAAAATTAACACACTTTTACATAAAAGGAAATTAGAAAGACATGAAAAATAAAATATCAAGTTGTTAATGTACGGGCATCATCAGCTGAAACTGACAGAAATAAAACAGAACACCGGTATACTTGACAAGAAAACACTTGATTGAAGAGTAATGGCGAACTGGAAGTTTAAACATTAAAAAACATTTAACACACCACAAAATCAGCGTGAATACACATTAAATACTCACTGGCATTCATTCATTATCTCTTCTTGAGTTCGAACTTGCACGGGAGCAAATTTTTCCACTTTCTCATCATAATTGCAGAAACACTTCGTAATTTTCTCATCGAACGTGTTGACTAGGTCTTCCAGAGAATTTGAAAATGTTTCACCAAAATTATTAACCAAAACATTATCATTTGCTTCCGGTGTTGGATTTACGTCTTTATTTGAGTTCTCAACATCATCTGAACTCTGAAAGTCACTAAAATCCGACCAATCTTCTGTCTTCGCTAAAGGAGCCTCTATCTTCAGTTCTGCCATTTTGACATCCCTCATTTCGCTCGCTTAAAATCCCGCACTACACGAGACAGCTTATGCTCCCAGTGCCTGAAAAATAAAACAAGTGACGTCATCGAAAAAAACTTGTTGGTTACGTCATTTTAAATCAATAGCTACTGGGGAGAGAATAATAAAAAATAATAATAATGTAAAAGCTACAATGGTAACTGAGAATATAAACTAAAGAAAAGGCAAAATGATGACAACAAATTAAATAACTCTAATTTGTAGAGCATTTCCGTCCAAATATGTTTTTGGTCTTGAAACAGTGCAGATTTCAAAAAAGTCAAATACATATTGAATATTTAATACAGTTTGTTTACTTGATTAAAATAGCAGCAAAATTCTCGAAAAATGCATATGGATTTATATTTGGGTTTCTGTATTTTCATGGGATTTGAGTCTTCTATCACTAAATTACACAAACCTATATTCGGCATGAAACTCTCTGATTCCAATCTCTGAGTTTCTTATTCGGTTTTAAAACAATGTGGGATTTAATGTCCCTTAATTTAAATAGTGTTTATATCGCCGAAATGAAGCCTGTTGGCTCTTTATATTTAAGCAACAAACCTTAATTTCCCCAAGCCTTCAAGTCACAAATTAGAAGGAGGGGAAAAACCGTAAATATATGTATTGCTGATTTTAAATATCCAAATAAATGTACTTCTTTTTGCAATTTAAAAAACTGCATATAGCAACAATCAACAAAGAATCTTAAAAGCATTAAGATGTTACTGAAAATAAGAGCCAATAGGCTTCACTTTAAGCATTAAGATGTTTTGTTTCCGCTAGGAAAAATTGAATTGTTTTTTGTCAAGCTTAATATTTCAGAGCGACATTTCTTTAGCAACGCCAAAATTCTGGATAGAATACCATTGCAATGTGGCTGAATTATTATTTATAGTTTGTGTGCACCTGCTTCCTCCCCCCCCAAAAAAAAAATCAACAAGAAGTTTATTTGAAAGGCAGAACATACACAAGCATTGTGGACAAAATGAATACCTATTGAAATGGAGCCTTATTTTTTTTTTTTTTCATCGCCTCATGTGTAGACGTCTCATTAGACAATCATTCTTATAGACCAGAGGATATCAACCTTTTCCAGTGGCGTACCACTATATTTAATTCAAGATATTAGATGTACCAGTAAGACCAGTGGTACACGTACCATAGGTTGAGAATCCGTTATAGACTTTAATATACGCAATTCCTATTTCCCGTTTGTAATCAAACAGGCCAAACTAGAAGAAAAGATGAAGTATTTGCATACACATCCGTCCATTTATTACAGAATATCAGAGAACTCTCATCACTCTCCTGCACTCCTGTTGTTTTCTTAACAACAGGAGTGCAGGAGTTCTCCTTCCAAGTACATGATAAATATACGCTTTCTCTGGGTAATTTAGATCATAACCTGGTGCAAATTTCTCTCCTATGGAAAATCCTGGTGACAACCACTCTCAGTCTAATTCTCTTTGGATACAATGGAAGTTAATGAGTGAGCCCATAATTTCTTATACCCTTTTCCATGGCCAGAGTACTATGTCTACTCGCTCATCCAAATATTAGATCTAGTAGTTACAAATATGTCTTACTAGAATAAAAGCTTTCAGCCTATCCTGCTCAAAATCTCCATTCTTTATCCAATGCTCGATTTTTCAACAGATGTGTCAAAATGACCCAAATTAATCACTTTGAACTATACATTTCGCTATGAAAATAAATAGCAAAATACCAATAAATCTGCTAGTCCTAAAGGTCCTTCTAACTCTAAAAACCCTGCTATATACTATATGTGATCTCTCTCTCTCTCTCTCTCTCTCTCTCTCTCTCTCTCTCTCTCTCTCTCTCTCTCTCTCTCTCTCACTCTCTCTCTCTCTCTCTCTCTCTCTCTTACATAACAAACTTAATCAACAAACTTGTGGAAAATAATAATGAAAATGCCATTATCAGCCAAGTTCTTCCGTGCCTGGATGTCCAATAATTAATCAATGACTACCAGTATAAGAATTCTACCATTCTCAAAACAAAAGCAATCTCTTTGCTACACAAGGATGTTGGGGGAGGGGTCAATTTGGTTCATAATATAAGCAATAGAAGCATTTTGGGGCATCTTTCAAATAATTCAATTATAATAAAAAAAAATTAATGTTCGCATATAATTTATTATTATCACTTCCATTGAGTCGAATAACTCATCGAGGGAGGTCACTTCACACCACACCATTTACGATAGTCAATCATCTACGTACTACGCCATCTACCTCCCACTTTTTTGGTCTATTAATTGCGTGTGTTCTCTAGCGGATTTGCTTTGGATGAAAAACACGATTTGCCGGGAGAAAAAAACAAACTGCTACCTCCGTATGAAATTGGCTGACTCAAACAAATTAGAAAATCCATCTAAAGATTCCTCTTGTTAAGTTATGGCATCAACTTAGGTCTCTTTTCCTGTCGAAGGGCACATTATTCGGTTATTCTTCCAACTGTGCTAATGATACTATTTAATTTCATCGTAGCATACAACTAATTATTGAAAGTTCCAGTAAATTATTAGGAAAGAGGGAAAATATTAGTTCTGCAATTCTCAATTTTTCTCCTAATCAGGTGTCTTTATACAGGAACTCTCCAGAATTTAAGCATAATAATAGAAACATTAGAAGTTCGATTAAAATTAATATCAATACCAAAACTAGTAAGGGTGTTCTTTTGAATTTAGTTTTAGGTGTTTCTGAATGAAAGCCTCATAGCCTTAGTCAAGATAACTAGGCTATAAGGACCGTAGTCTGGCCGGCTGGTTTACCTGTTTTGGGGGTTGAAACCAGGGCTGAATGCTGGTCTTGAAATTCACGCTTGCTCTTGTTATCAATCAGAGAGTGAGAGGTGTGATTGAAGTCTGATTAGCGGAATAATGAGTTACTGATTATAGAATGATATTCTAATTCTATCTTTTTCAATTTAGCTACTTGAATACAAATTCTACCCTATGGTTCTTCTTTATGAACTGGTGAATAACATCGTCATAAAAAGTTGGTTGTAACTTAAAATTATATTTTCCCAAGCAACACGCACACTTGTAAAGGCTGGCTGAAGCTCACTGGCTAGAGCTACTTTGACTGCGTATGGCCTGTGTTTAAGACGACGTGAAGGGAGCGGAAATGGCTATGCGCGCGTATGAAATTACAGTGCTGCAGCGAGGACCTGGAAGCTCCGACAACCGAGCAAGCCAATGTAGCTTTGACTAGACGAGCAAGTATCGGCCTTCGATACACAACGCAAAGCTCAATTATTGCCGCGCAAGCTTAATACGTCTTCTGTCTACAAAAATAAAAGCTTTAAATGGAATGCTTTTAAATGCATGCATTTATTAACAAATAAATATTACTTCTTTCTCAAGTAATGAGCTTGCGCAGCAAGCATAGCAAGCATGGAGAATTCGCCCCTGTTGAAAACCCACCATGCCATATAAGGCCAGCTCAACTTACCGTCAATAAATAAACAAGCAGGGGTTTCCCAGAATGAGTAAGAACCTATTAGATTCCTTTTGTCCACTTCTATATTAGTAAACATTCCTTGGCTCGACAGATTTTAGTGAAATCTGGTACTTATAATCGTCCTGATATGGCAGAAAGCAATAACTACACTTTGGCTGTTGGACGTTTTTTCACTTGGTTATACTATAAATTAAAGATACCAAGAAATTATATACTTGGTTTAATCCTTTATTCAAGTGTAAGCAAACGAAGTTTGCGCCTGAAGTATTTTCAAGACTGGGGCAACTCGTATAAAGAAGCTAAGACTTCACATCACTTGCCTTAGTGTCCCATAATGCAAAGCACATCTCCTTGCGGACATGTACAATGCTAAGCATTATGGGAAAGGTCACTACCCAGACCGGTTTCGACTTTTATTGAGGTCTCATCAGTGAGAGCCAGACCCAGAGGTGATACCAAGGTTGAAGTAGTGGAGAAATCAAATTTTCATATGCGAGTTGGCAAAAGGTGTCACACCTTATTATTAAAATACTCTGGATTAGAGACAGTTAGTTGTACTAAGGCAAGTGATATGAAGTCATACCACCTTTACCGAGTTTCCCCAGTCCTGAAAATACTTCAGGCGCAAACTTTGTTTGCTTACACTTGGATAAAGGATTAAACCAAGTATATAATTTCTTGGTATCTTCAGTTTATAGTATAACCAAGTGGAAAAACTTTCAGCAGCATGGACGAATGTTTTCAGCAATTCCAAAAATACGGAGATAAAACTCTTCCATAAAACTGTTTATTCACTACCTGCAAAGTACTGAAAAAGGAGGGAGAGAAAGCATTTAGTGATACCTGCTTAACAGACAAGAATTGAATTTCGTTGCCTGGTGAAGACACTGTGCCGCTTACTAGAAGCCTGAAGTGGTTTTAAAATTTTCATGTTTGGTCTCTAGAGGATAATTTCTGAATTAAGAAACAAAATGCCAAAAATATTTTTAAAAATTTTAAATAAAAAACTTATCCCATATTAATGTACTATAGGTTAAGTCCTTCCGTAGGTGAGAATCACATAAAAGATAATAATAATAATAATAATAATAATAATAATAATAATAAAAACAGCATGCCAGACTACCACCATCAGCATTCAGAATAGTCTCTATAATACACTAGGCACATCGCTCCACAAGATTCTGGAAGCACTCCATATTGACTAGATCCTAGAGAGATGCATAATGAATTCCATTTAATCAGATTTACTAGTGGTAGGAGCATGTCCTTGTTATCATGAACATATCGTTCCAATACATCCCAAAGATGTTGAATTGGATTGATATGCGCCAATTGAGTAACAGATGGAAATCAACTCCTTTTTTTTTTTAATTAAAAAAACAACAACTCCTAAACGCGAGAGGCAGTAGCGCCTATAGCAAACAAATGCTATATGCAGGCTAGTGTTAGGAGTTGATATTCTTCTTTAACAGCTGGAAGTTGTAGTCCTTTGGAAATACTTCATGAGAGAGGCTGTTCAACAGAACTGAGTGAAAGACTGAGGGAAACAGGTTCGGTGAGTATGTAGTTCGACCTTTTGGACATCTGCTCCTCGAGTTCTGTAAATCTGGCAGAGATGGAAGCAGAGGCGTAGCTAGGGGGGTGCGGAGGGGGCGGTCCGCCCCGGGCGACACTTTGAACCTTTTTTGAATTTTTGCAGTTAATTCTAAAATACAGTCTCGAGAACTCGGTTCCAAATATTGTAATACTACTGCGAATTTTCCTCACAATTGCTGTAACTATTGCTAGTTGTGAGAAGAGTTTTTCTAAATAAAATTGATTAAGAATTACCTACATTACTATGAAATAGACTTCGCCAATGTCATCGACGATTTTGCTACAGAAAAGCAAGAAAAATAACATTTTAGCATGTTGAAATTAAAGTTTCACTTCAAAAATAAATATAGTGCTTTAATTTATTTCCCTATATGTCATTTTGACTTTTTGTAGTATTTTGGTGTCTATTGAGAGGGGCGGCAAACTCAGGGACCGCTCCGGGCGGCAAAATCTCTAGCTACACCACTGGATGGGAGGCATAATGGATGCTAGTTCTCTGAACGGCAGTCAAGGAAATCTCTGTAGAAGAGACACAATCCCGAGGACTAGGTTTCCGCATTGTGTCCCATTATTAGATATATGATCATGAAATAGCGTAATCAGTGTACTTGGTTAGCATTCAGATAGGATGTGCTATTCAACCCTTACTTTACTGATATCAAGTCTAAGCAATGATAATAAAACATACTGTACGCTGAACCACTGCCATGCATTTCTGTCACAAGAATAATGACAGCGCTTCAGCGGTCGGAACCGATGATGCCCTCTAGTTCGAATCCCGTTTGGATGAAGAAACATTATAAAGGCTTTTCAATTGACGGTGAGTTAGTTGAATTAAGGAAGTGAAATTTCCGGAAACAAGTTTTTCATCCCGCAAAACTAGCCAGAACAACACAAGCTATTAACAAACATGATGCACTGGACTTGTAGTAGCACTGATTGCTTCGGAGCCATAATTCCACACAACAAAAAAAAAACTTCCATCCACAAGTAACAAGAACTAGGTTCCATCCCATTATGCAGATAATTTCTCTGGTTAAATACCGATGCTTCTTTTCTCAACCTCGTAGCTGCTGTCTGCTTACTTTTATTGATCGTCTGCTGTTATTAGACTAATTCAATGCTCTTGTTGCCAACCGGGTAAATGATTATATCATCTTTGCTCTCCATAAAGCTGGCTGTGAATTCAAATTCTACCGGAGCAAGGCGCTTATTAAAATCTGTATGCACTCGATTTTCGTCGTTCGGTAATATCATGTTTAGTTACTAGCAGGGTTCCTAGGGTTTCTAATCCTTATTCATCTATGGTAATAAAAAAGTACGATAATTTTATAACCTTCTGTTAGCGGGATTCGCATTAAAAAAAACTTCGGACAGTGTCCAATGTTTTTGGAAACCTACTTATCCAGTCTGTGTGTGTGTGTGTGTGTGTGTGTGTGTGTGTGTGTGTGTGTGTGTGTGTGTGTGTGTGTGTGTGTGTGTGTGTGTGTGTGTGTGTGTGTGTGTGTGTGTGTGTGTGTGTGTGTGTGTGTGTGAGAGAGAGAGAGAGAGAGAGAGAGAGAGAGAGAGAAGGGGAAGCTATAATAAGCAGTCACTTGACCAATTGTAGACACATTTATTAAGGTTTTTTTTTTTTTAACAATCTTGTCGATCCTTCATATGAATCTTGCATCGAGGCTCTATTTCCAGATGCATATATACTGAACGTAGCCATCCTTAATGGGACAAGGGTGTCCAAGATTATTTTACTTGTTCGTCTAGTTCCCACTGTCATTTTATGTGCAATGTAACTACAACCTTGACTACGAGTGATTCAGAGATCAATAAAACAATTTTTGACTTACGGGGACACATTCGCCTCCGAATTCGACGGAAGCAGAACGAATAGCACTATTAGGTACTAGGAGATTATAAAACGAAGGGAAAAATAGGTATATCTGCAAATTTATTATGCACACGTATATTTTTTTATTTTATTTTAATAGGTATTAATTGAATTTCTTAAATCTTAACATCGTTAACAATTACTGTTTTACAATGTAATTTTTTGCTTAGACTTATAAGGCTTATTAGACTTTGCTTATAAGGGAACTGCTTCGTGGAGTGATATCAGATATTAAACCTGCATATAATTACAATTGGGTTGTATGTTGAAGGTTAATGAAAGTAATGAAGTTGGGTGTTTTCTGCGAATTTTGTATGCAATATCAGCTTCTAAACTGAATGAAGAAATACGGAGCATGTTAAACAAGGAATAATGTTTACTTTTTTTCTTTTCTTTTTTTTGATATCTTGATGAGTGAAGTTTTCAAGAAGTCCTGCTTTATAAGTGAGGTAAGTTCCCCAAGGTAGCTTAAATAATTTCCATTTGTAAGTATGCCAAAACCTGATTTAATATGTGTTATATATAAACAGGCGAATTTCATTTCAGTTAAGAAGACTTGATTGTGGGCTGCACTGGCCAGTGGTGCTAATCTTAAACTAAATCCGAAGGACTGAGAAACATGGAAAATAATGAGATTAACCCAAATTGTGGACAAAGTAGAAAACGGTCGAAGCTTTGGAAACTTGGATATTTCAAAATAAATGCAGGTTATATGAAAATACTGATTAATATCTTAATACAGAAATGGGTTTATATAGAACAAGAATATCAACTGATCTAATTAAACTATGAGAATATGCTATCTGCACCTCATCTCCGTTTTTCAGTTATATCAATTATTAAACAATTGCGTGGCGTACAGTAACAACTGTGTGATCAAACATAACTTTTCCTATAACATGAGAATACGGCCTTAGTATAACACACACACACACACACACACATACACATCATTTAAAAAAAAGTTTTTCAAGAGTTTGGGATAAAGTCTACAACACGATATAACTGTTACGTAGGACCACCTCCTATATAATGACATCATTAACACAGCAAGTGAATCTGACCGTTTTTGATTTACGTAGTTACAAATGTCTGTCGTTGTTTATTATTATTATTAATAATTTAAAGCTAGCTTTTCGCTATCGACAACTGACACTTCATATCTACAGTTTCATATTTTCTTTTTCTGCAGACTGGTTTCGGACAGTGGACCACACTTTTGGAATATTAGGTTTCAAATTACATTCTGGAATATTTTTATTTGCAATTAGCAGCAGTGAGTTAATCCCCCATTGACTTTGTTCTGTCCGTTCCTTTGTGCCAGTTTAACAACTCTGCTCTGGCTGGACAGATTTTTGGCAAAATTCGGTATATGTGCTCTTTATGTAAATTTGTCTAGCCATTTCGTTTGCTATTTTCAAATTGGGCAAAATGATACGAAATGAAATGTATAAAATTATATGTTGCAAGCAATAGTATATTTATCGATTATATTGCCGTCATATATGCATGTATTGGCCACTTAAAATTATACTAAACTATTTTAGCATTATTATTTAAAAAAAAAAAATCTCTGAGCTCAAGAAGGTTGTCGGAAATTTTAGCAGCGTAACAACTTTTGAATTTATAACCGAATGTGACTTGCTAACCGTTTCCATCCATTTCAGGAAAATATATCAAAAAATCAATTTAAAGATATTAATATGAAGTCGGACTATCCAAGACGAGAGAGCGCGCATTCCAACTTCCACAGTCACGAACTGTATATGCAGTTATTTAACACCGAAGCGTGAATACATGAGACACGCATCAGTTTCTATTTTAATTCTATTTTCAATATACCATCGTCACACATTTGCGAGCAATAATTTCTTGTATAAACCAGAATTGAAGTAGTCTTCGGTACTCCGTTATATTTATTTCTATTCTTTTATTATTTATTCATTTTTAATTTATTTTTGCACAATTGTAGCATGCATACTACTACTACTATCGCGCTATTTGACATCTTTTAATAACACTTTTTTAATGAATCGAAGAATGTATTGTGTTTTCGAAGTGTGTGCGTTCTGTTGCCAATTTTTTTTTGGATAATACCCACTTCTCTTCGCACATTAGAAAACACTTCTAGACATGGATGAAGCGGCTTATATAATAATTTTTGCTTGTAACTTCTTGATTACATTTATGATTATAACACACACACACACACACACACACACACACCTATAAAGAACATATATACTTGTGTATATATATATATATATACTAGGTAGCTCCGCCCCCTGGCGCCCACCTCCCCGAGTTCCGGACCGGTAGGCCGGTTCTCCTTGAATTCTGATGACTCGAATTTCGAATACTCGAAAGGGGGATCCCCCCCGCGCACCTACGGCGCACAACCCTCCCGAGTTCCGGACTGGTAGGCTGGTTCTCCCCTGAGTTTCAAAATGTTTCAAATAACTTGAAAAAAGCGTAACAGAAAAACGTTACACAAAATGGCTTATCATTTTATATATATATAGGGTAGATATATATACGCCTACGGCGCCCCCCCCCGAATTCCGGGTTGATAAGCCGGTAAGACAAAAAACGTGACATAAAAACGTTTCAAATTTCGGCTTATCTTTATATATATATGACAGAATGACAGAATTAACCCGGTTAACATACATATTTTTATGAAGAATTAAATGACTAGAACCGAGATTTAAGTAAAAAGGTTTCAATATAAAAACACTACTAGTTTCGGCCTGTAACAGCCTTCTTCAGGTGACATTATAAAAGAAAGAAAAAATACTAAACATTGAAGGTTAAAAGACTATGAACAACATGAAAACGTTGTAGTTGTATTTGAAGCTGTTCTTTCGTTTGCTGCATTGTTGGGAGAGTGCGTGCTTGCAGCATCACGTGAACGCCAGTACATGATTACAGCTGAATGACTATCTGGGAGGTTGTAGCTCAAGTTGTTATTTAGATGAACAGGATTGAAGATGATTTCTCTAGATTCCACGATTTTTCTCTCTAGTTCGTCACTGCAACGGAAGATGTTAGTAGATTTTTCCCAGCAGACTTTGTGACTTTGGTTTTCATCATTAGGATTAGGCGAGAAAAGGATATGACTTGATAATGCACTGGCTCACTATCTCTTGTAAGTAATGTCCCTTGTGTGTTCTTCCATACGCAATTCGACAGATTTGTCTGTCTGCCCAAAATAAGGAATATCACAACCACACAATATTTTATATACATCAGAGTATTTGAGTTGATGATGACAAGGTTTTGGGTGGCTTATTAAGAAACGGATCTTTGGAAGTGGAGTGAACAAGGTTCTGATATTGTATTTTCTTAGACCTTTTGCTAATTTATGTGAAACAGTACTTATGTAAGGAATAGATATAGATTCAAATAGATTCAAAGGCAATATATCTATTCCTTACATAAGTACTGTTTATGTAAGGAATAGATAAATAGGACAGTTAAAACGTCATCTGTAACCGAACATCATATGAATTATATTGATTAAAATAAGTAAATAAGTAAGGGTATGTTTGCCTCAGTTTCGGTAGTTCATTTGGCTTCGACGATGCTGTTTGGTTGGAAAGATCTGGGTTCGAATCCAGTCTAGAACGTGACAAATCTTTATCAGGGCTTTTCATGAGTTAGCTGGTCTCATACGAAAGTAACAGAACTTTTTTTAAAACCGGAAACTCAGATTTTTCATCTCCCAAACCAGGCAGCAGAACACAAGCATTATACAGAGAGAGAAGGTACTACGGGAAGAAGGATTAACATGGTACGGTGTAGGTAAGCGTAAAACAGGATATATAAAACATTTGCACTTGGCATAACTGTATTAAATTTGTAACATAGTTACCAGATGCATATATTGGCAGTGAGTTGGGGAAAAGGCTACGCTGATTCCCTGTCTAGAAAAACTTGGATATCGCTGTATTTCCATCAATTTGAAGTAGAATCACTCAACTGACTATTAGTTAACTTGTGATGTACGAGGAAGTAACAGATCGAAGATAATAGAAAGAGAGAGAGAGAGAGAGAGAGAGAGAGAGAGAGAGAGAGCTTCAGTGATTTAAAAGCTTTTGGAAAAGCACAGGGTGATGTGGTTTCGATATTAGAACAGACATCGAACCTTGAGCACATTTCCCTTGATGGCTTTGGAATATCTACATCTCGCAGTTGTTCGTATATTCCTCCAAGATAAAATAACGTGCATTTCTCTATTTCTTTCTATGTATTAAAAAAAAAAAAAAGTTACTGTTACTATGGTCCATCTGAAAGAACATAACTGTTCGATCTTACATGTTGAATAGTCTCGGAAGAAATTAAAAAAAAATGACACTAGAGTGCGCATTCTAAAAAAAATTCTGATTTTTGTGAGTTGTAAAGGTGAGGAAGAAATCTTTTACGTGAATCGACGTTTTTGATATCATATTAACCACAATAGACGCAGCTTTGAATAAATAATCGCTAAAAATTCGAGTCGAGTAAAAAAAAAAGTCTCTTGGTGATTCACATTTTTTTTTAAACCTTTAATCATTTTTATAAATAGATAAATAAGGAATAGCACTTTTTTGAAGAAACATATCAGCTCTTTAAAAAATACTATCAAGTGATATTTTTTAAATATCGATAGTTTATTTATGTGAAACACTATAATTATATAATAACTATTTTTATCATAGTATATTGTGCCCAAAATAATTTAAGGATTTCAACTATCAGAGGTTTCAAACGGGTAATTCTTATTAGAAACTAGCCAGACTTCCCCTACCCCCTTCAAAAATATCGCAGGGTTGATGCTTTTCAGCTGAACTTTCGACAGGCGTATAAATCATAACAAATAAAGGAACCTAAAAAGGCAACAGAACTCGCCAGTAAACATTATTATTATTTTAACTTTATTATAGTCCCCTTCAATAAAATTGAAACTAAAACCTTTAGATTGTTTTCTTCATTAAATACTTAAAAAAAAAAAAAAAATACGAAACGTATTATGAGTCCCAGTTTCGAGGTGTGGAAATATAGTTACGGCGTATATTTTTGTAACTATATATTTTGTAGCTGTTAACTTCATTTGCATATTTAAATAACTTGGAAAAAAAGTGAATCGTTATTTATCGATAATAATTACTGTACAGAAAAAGCGATGAAACATTTTCAATTCTCTCCAAAAAAAAAAAACTACTTACAGTACGAGTACTTTAAAATGCGGTTATCAGTTGCCTTACTTATTGCATGACTTTTCTCTCTTCTTGAATAATAATAAAAAAAGCGAATAAGACTCCATAGAAACTGATTTTTCAAAGTTATTTCGAACAGTAAAATTCTTCTTACCTCAGAAATCTTAGTTATATATTTAGTACGCAAAAAAAAAAAAAAAAAAGTCAAACGGTTACATTCTTCAACTAACAAAAGACTCCTTGAGGCCAAACTTTACCACATAAGGTATTTATGATTCACGATTAGGTCACAAGTCTTACTAACGTCGATAACCCCGTGTCGTTGTTAGTTGTATCAAACTGGGCTATCACCCTCCGGGTCTTATTTGGCGCAAACACGTCGTTTCTAAATGGAATGGAATGCATTGCCTTCTAGTGGAAAAGTAAATCTAATCAGTTACAATTAGAAATACTGATCGGCTTGACCGAAACATTATCAATCCATAATGAATAACAATAGAAAAGTAATATACAATCACCAAAGGAAACAGTGGAGTTTGGAGCATTAAGTCAGACTTGTACTCCACTTGATTATTCCTCTATTTTTACTTACAGATCGCCCTGCATTTGACATTTGACGCAGAATTTGGCATATTTTTTCCAACGGCCTGAAAAATGTTTTTGTTAATTTTTTATTAAAACGTATTCTAAAAATCATTTAACTACGTTTCAAACCCTCCCTTTAAAAAAAAAAAAATATAAATCCTCCACTGAAAAAAAGCTATAAACCTATCTTAAACTTAACACCTAGGGGATAAATGATCCGGAAATCCTACTCTAGAGACCAAACATGGAGCTTTTTCAATACTATTTCAGGATGGTGAACGTTAAATTCATCTATGCTAAAGACAATTGTAGAAAATTACATTAGCGAGATTCGAATCCACGACCTTTGGTTAGGGAGAATACACACACACACACACACACACACACACACACACACACACACACACACACACACACACACACACACACACGCGCGCGCGCGCGCGCGAGAGAGAGAGAGAGAGAGAGAGGGGGGGGGGATTTGTATGTCTGATCAATCAAAATCTTCTCCTAAATGATAAAATACCACCAAATTCACAAAAGACTTCATTTTATCATAACTTCAAACAACATAATGGTTTGGTTGTGCAAGAAAATGTGTGCTTTCATTCATAATAACAGATTATCCATTTCAGTTTAAGTGTATGCACTGAATTCAACTGTATTTAGTTCAATTAATGAGTGGAGACAGTTTACTGTGGATTACTGAACTTCAGATATGAGATCGCGATTATGTTATGGATGATATTCCAGAAGATTAAAGAAATATGGAAACCGTGTTTGAAATTGGTTGCAAAACGCATTTGATATAATTCCTGATATTTCCTTGTCGTTTCAAAATATTTTCCCACAATGCCTCTTAACAACTAACCGCTTGTAAGCTTTTAAAACCTATTTTTACGAACTGTAAACGAAAAGTTAACTCGACGCATAAAAATGAAAATAATTCTGGATAAAAATACTAGAAAGGTTTCGTGAAGTTTAATTTGTCCTGAACCTGTCAGAGAAGAAGTATAATGTAGCAAGATAAATATTATTAGAAACGTCGATTTGCGCATTATTATTCGCATTTTTCTTCAAACTGAAACTAGTCTGAAAGTTATAAATCATTAAAGAATGGAAGGGTAATTTGATTTACGAACGAATGAATATTTATTTCTGTAAGACTACTGCTATGAATGGTAATACTACTTATCAGTTAATTAAAATGGTAAAGGTTACCATTTTAATTAACTCATTCATACAGTACTATTTGTATATTATTTTATTAAACGCCACAGAATATCATCTAAATTAACAGAATTTGAGAATCAGTAATTAGTACGATGATACCACTCTTACTAGCTGGTAATCAGTAATCTGGAGAGAGAGAGAGAGAGCAGACACAGTGACTACTTCTTCCTACCTGAATCGTAGGTGTCGGCGCCGACGGCCTCTGTCCAGGTAACAGTAGCAGTCTGACCGGTGGTGTCCGTATGGCGCCAACCTAAAGCTCGGTAACCTTTACCAAGCTCCCGCGTCTCCCAACACGTTAGTTATCTCTGTCACTACTGCAGCTCCGCACGGCCTCAGCACGTTAATGTCAGGTGAGGCTGCCTACAACCTCTCCTCGCTTTGCGGAATATTGATTGTCGTAACAGATCGATGGCGGCAGACCTTGAGCCGCAGGTAATGCGAACCCTTGCCGGAACATTAAACTATACTTCAGTCACCACAGGAACCCCCTCTCTGCAGGCGTTGCCAGTTCTTGATTTTAATAGATGGTCCAAGTGAGCATGATACCCAAAACGCGGAAGCTTTGGTTGTCTCGAGAGTTCATCAGGGAAAGAATCAGTAGAATCAGTTGAAAAATGCAGGTCAAAGCATAGTCGTTCGTGTTTCATAGGATCAATGAACAGTCAGTAACATTTCTCGACTCAGATTTAAAAAAAAAAAAATGGACAAGAAAATTAAAAACAACTAGGTGTGTGCGTGTGCGCGCGCGTGTGTGTGTGTATATATATATATATATATATATATATATATATGAATTTTACTCTAAAATCACATAAAAACTGGCTTTCATTACGTTTTGTGTGAATTGAAACTGACTCATCCAGTTACCACATCATTTCATCAACCGATTCAGGCTGGGACAGCAGCAGCCACAGCAGTAGTAGTAGCGTTCACAGGAGATTAATCCAGCGTTTCTTTTATTCGTTATTTAGATTACGCCAAAGTTACGACTACAAAGACAGGTGCTATGCCTGTAAATGTCACATATCCTCAAGCCGGTCGGCATGTTAGGAGGGGAAAAAATTGTCAGCCCTGTATGTACGACATTAAACATTTTCCGCTTAGTTCAGTATGAAGCAGAAAAATCTATCTGCTGGCAGAATCTTTAAGTTCTATTATTACCTACTGTAATAACACAAAAGTGTCGTAATAAGCGACGGTGACTAAACACGAATCCTCAAAAGTGAAACCTATAAGATAACATTAGAGACATTTCTATGCTCAGCATACTCTTAAAAAATGTCAAAGCACACTGCTACTTCAGTGTTCCTTCCCTAGAAAAAATAATCCTAATTTTGACTGTGCCTCTGTCTATATGTTACTAATAATATGTAATACATATTATATGTAATATGCTAATAATCGAAGTGAGTCAGGAGAATTTTCAAAACCAGCTACATAAAACTCATCTGCAAACAAGAAGGAGAAGCGTACTCTATAAATAGAAAACACGGTTTCCAAAATGTTCTATAATACTTCTATATGAAAAATTTTCATGACTACAGCTAAATGTGGACATAAATTTATTGTCAGCATACTAATAAATTATATTACACAAAAATGAGTTATAAATTTCATACAAATTAAATTGCTTTTTGGCAAAAGTTACACATTTTCAAATTCCTTACAGAAAATTATGCAGAGAGACATTTCAGTATGGAATATGTCCACCCCAGAACTGCGATGCAGTTCTCACAATGTCGTACCATGCTGAGCACCAATAAGGCCTTGTTTATTTTCTGGAGGGGAATTTCGAGTAGCAATGTGTCTCCCTATTGCGGCCCAAACTTGTTCTATGGGGTTGAGATCTGGGGAGCGTGCTGGCAACTCGATTCTATATCTTCGGTCTCCAGAAGTATTTTTCCAGCACTTGTAGCTCGGTGCGTCAATTAAGCAAAATGCCTCCCCACACCATGACTCCAGCAACTCCGTATTTATCCCTTTCAAGAACATTCTCGCGATGGTATCACTTTTGCGACAGATCAAGTGTCGTCTAGAATCGGAGAAAAGATTAAAAGGACTCTCATCTGTAAAAGAGTACATTAGCCCATTGGTGTCTTGTCCAATTTTTATGGATACAACACCACTGAAAATATCCTCTCCATGAGCTGTAGAAATATGGATAAAGGGACGCCGCAAAGTACATGTCTTCGGGTGTGTAGGCCTACTTGTCGCAAACGTCTTGCCATAGTTTGGCGAGATATCTGTGTACCTGTGCTTGAATAAAGCCGACTTGAAAGATGGCCTGTTGTGGTCCGTGGATTATGTTTTGCTGTTATAACCAAAAATAGAGCGAAGGCGACCTCTTAGTGAATGTCTGGAACACATTCGGTTTGAAACACTGCCCAAACCCTGGATACAACACTATGTGAGATTCCAAACTCTCTGGCAATCAGTAATTCCCCGGCCTTCCTCAAGCTTTCCAATAATTCTTCCCAGTGTGAAATCATCTAGTGATGTCTTTGATACATTACAAGACACCCAAGTTTGCAACTTTATTTCTTCACAAAAACAGCTTTATTCAAACACAATTCGCTTTAACAAACAAACAAACAACAACAATACTGACTAGATGGTCGAAGCAATTATGCTTTTCATATTCCCTATCTGTGTAAGGAAACTTGGGGATGGGGAAGCTTGTGAAGTTTTGGGGACTGTGGAGTTAGTTGTGTTCAGCTAGGAGCAGGATTATCTTGAGACTTAAAATTAAATTCGCTTTGTGCAGCCTTTTGCCTTTTATCTTGTTGAGTGCTACCGCGTGACCCCTTTGCGTGCGATTCGTAAATTGTAAATCTGAATTTGCACTTACTTTCTACTCATCATACAGTTATATAAATTGCCACAAGCTGATTCATCTGAATTTCCGGTTGTAATCTTCAGTATATATTATACAGAAACACGTTGCATTATAAAAGTGAGAGTTTTGATGATCGAACTTCGAAGTGTTATATGATTTACTAAAAAAATTAAAAGAAAAAAAACTTATTTTGGCAACTATAAAATTTCATTTTGAGATTACGTAAGTCAATAAAATCTTAATAAACAAATCCAAAATATACGTACATTGTTATTTCGTTTGATAACATTTAAGAAATGGAACTTTCTATGTTTTTTTGCATTTTACCATTCGGCCAGTGTGTCTCACAAGTCTCGCATGGAAAAGCCAAATGCAGCAACAGACGTTACCGTTAATTCGTGACAGCTATTTTCTATAATGACTATACGATAATCACGAACTGTGAGCATGAAGAGAGCCGAAATTCTCGCTTTGACTGCTAGCACCAATTTAGCAGGTAAACCATTAAGGTAGGTCGAGGGTGCTTAAACACTAACGGACTAAATGGATATTAGCAGTCAGAGAGAGAATTACGCCTTAGGCATTCAGGATCTTATTTACAGATTGCTTTTCGAATATGTACATCATTATTCGACTACCAAACCGGGTTACGATGACAAATAGCCGAAACAACTGTTCTTCTTATTATTTTGCACGAATCAAGAGAGAAGGCTAGGCTTCAAAAACTCGTCCACTTCTAATTAGGTTCTCAGATAACTCTAAATGTTAAGCTAGCTACGTGCAATGTCCAACTCGGCAGCAAAATACAATGGTAAATAAAAGAAGTTGCGTGCTACAGTTCTAACAAGAAAAAAAAAAGAGAGAATAGAAATATTTTTACTTGCTCTACAATATTCGTCTTTGTGTTATTTTGCCTGTAACTTCCGTCCGAGAAAGGCTGAAACCTACAGTACATGGGGAAACATACAGTACATCGGCGGTTTAAGGATTTTTTAAATGATTATTTACCTTGTGTTTCTTATTTACTTTTTTTTTTATTTTACATAGTCCGGAAATCCTATTCTGGAGACCAAACATGGAACTTTTTCAAGCCACTTCAGGCCTCCAGGAAGCGTGGCAGTGGTCTCACACCGGGCGATGAAATTCATCTCCCACCTAACTGACAACCGTAAACATCCATGTCACTAGCAGCATTTGAACCCACAGCCTGTTGATTGGAGAGCGAGTACATTAATCAATCAGCCATCCGGGTCCTTATTTTTTAGGTTTTAAGTAAAATGGCATGCATTTTAATAAGGAACCCCAAATTTCATAAAAATCCGCTTACCGGGTAAATATATGAAAATCGCAATGAGGACACTCATAAGGCGTTCTGTTAACTATTGGTTTGCTGATAAAGAACACATCGTATTAACCATACAACTGGACGTTGTTAAATCTCACTAGATTCAGAAAGAGAAGCATCGATAGATTACTTCTTCTTCCTGCTACACTGTTAGCAACTACCTGTAGGAGAATTTTTTTATTATTACAATATTATTTTACCAGTCACTGGGGCAAATAATTTAATTTTGTCAGTTATATTTACGTTCTCAACGTAATCATTAATTTCGAATGGTACCAAATTATATCCATTCTGCGAAAGAAAACTATTTATTAAGTGATAATCATTACTGTATTATTTTTAACCACTCAATTAAAAAAAAGAAACATAAAGTTAGCTTCTGTTTGGAAAATGCTTAATTAACATTTTAAACATTTATATTTTGTAATTATTGTATACTTTGCGATTTTTAACAACCGTTTTGGCAGAAAGGGCAGCTTAATCCCTCCTAACCAATTAGAAGAGATATGAAGCGCTGAAAAAAAAAAAGGAAACTTCGCTTTAGTCTGTTATCAAAAGTCTTTAGAAAAAAATGCAAAGCGTAATCTGTAATAGCGTAGTACAATACGCAAAAATACTCTTACAAAATTTTGCAATTAACGTAACTAATTAAGTAAAAAATTTACTAGGAAGATTATTGCTGATAATATACTGAATCAATGGAGTTATTTACTACAATTTGTGAATTGCACCTTTCTAAAAATCTGTAAAAAATTGGATGTAGCCGATCCTGTGGGTTGGTTACACACAATTATTCGGCAATTTTCGGCCCTTGCAACACGGTAATACTCCATGTTAGCAATGCAGTAATTGAAATCACTTTAAAAAGACTAATATCGGAATACTGCACTGACTACAACTACAGAGTCCAACAAGAACTAGACAGAACATCAGTGGGAACACATAGTTGCTTCGAAACATTGAGTTAGGGCACAGTCAAGACGGCTCTCTTCATCAGTGGAGTTATTAATGAAAAATGGAAAAGTCGAACACAATTTTCCAACTTTCCACCAGAAATATAAAGTGTTCGACATGACGTCCTGAAGCATTTATTATAGCTAAAGGCGAGACAACACGTTATTAATTTCTTTCCATAAACACATTTTTGGTTCTAACATGTATACAAATACCCAAAGTGAATGTGTGGCGCGCACTTCCAAACGTAAAGCACTAGGCCGATTTTCCTCTTCATAAAAATCGGTATCAGACAAAAATAATCGATATTATTTTTATATGTGAGAAAATTATGTTCTTTCACACCTCTAAGAATGTCTTGATATCCTTTAGATAAACGAGACATGCCCATTTGTCGATTAGGTGTTTGGGAAGAGGAGGATCAATTTCTTTGCCATCCTCAGTCCCGTTCGTACATCCCTTACTTCAGGGCAGTCTAACCTTAGGTAATCCGAGGGCCGCATTAGAAAAAAGAGTTATCCGAGGGCCGCATCACAATACGTATCTAGTAATTTGGTGATCAGCAGCGACACAACCTCAATAGCTGAACAAATATTTCTAAGTGTATGTTGCATTGTTCAGAACGTTGTGCGTGTTTAGGCATTCATATGACACATTCAAATGCACGTGTTTAGCTAATGAAGGCTATTTCTTTTATTTATTAGTGTGGGTTCCCCCTTTCCTCACCGTCCCTTAGGACTGGTTGAGCCCCTTCTAATGAGGGATTAAGTATGTATTTTTTGACTGTAGATCCGTGTGTGTGTGTGTGTGTGTTCACGGGCCGGTTTGCCTGTTGTGAGAGACGAAAAACCTGAGTTTCCGTGTGAAAAAATCCTCTACCTCCGTTGAGACCAGCTAACTCACCTTTAGTCGAAAGAGACCAGATAAGTTATCTTTCGTCATGGACGCGAATCGAAGTCAGGTCTTTCCGACCAAAGGGCTTCGTCAATACCGACTGAAACACGGAGGCTCTAATGAAGCAATGATGTATTCAGGCAAACTGATACTTGGGCTAATAGTTCGATGTTTAGGATCTAATGTCATTTCCAAAGATTCCCAGTTTTTCTCTCCGTTGTATCACAGCAACGATGCAACAGTTCCGATTTATCCTATAACACTTGATGTCTCATTTGCGAAGCGTCTTGTGGGTCAACTGAAGATAGCACATGTGATGACAAAGCTGTGGCTTCACTCCTATGGTATTCACTATCTTAAACATGTTCTTCAGTACGTTGTTCAATGGATATAAACCATCAATCTGCAATAGTTATTACTGTACTGAGATATTTTATCCCTTTATTCCGATAAATTTATAATACCGATATTATTTTATGGAACATTTTGTATTAAACACAAAGGAAACCTATTTAACCATTAATTAAGAGTTCCGAAAAGTAGTAATATGTGTATATAGAAATCACTTCTCCATATTCAATTTATATATGATTAGATGCTATCTTAATCATCATCAAATTCTTGATATGTACCCTCAAGCGGTGTACAGCAAAGAGACTGCTCCAAGGATGATTTAAGTACTGATAATAATTTAGAATAAGCCTATTAAGAATAAAATAATATCCATTGAACAACGTACTGAAGAACATGTTTAAGATATTGAATACAATAGGAGTGAAGCCACAGCTTTGTCATCACATGTGCTATCTTCAAGGTTCGTATAGAAAGTGTTTTTTTTTTAAACTTGGTTACGTAATAAATTATACTTACTAAGAAATGATATTGTTTAATCATTTACTCAAGTGTAACCAAACAAAGTTCGTGCGTGAAGTACCTTCGCGACTACTTGTATATAGAGGCTGTTGATTTCACATCAGTTGCCTAAGTATACCATAATGCAAAGCACACTTCCTTTCAAGATTCATAACAAACCAATTCAAGTTTGGGAAAATATGATATACATAACGAACTCCATAAATCTGTTACGAAGGACATTTTCTAACAAGTATACCCGTTCACAAAAACGGCTTCCGAGGCAAGCAATGAATTATTTAAACCTTTCAGCGGCATACTTCCAAAGAAACACGTGACTTAAAAAGTTCTCTTGCAATGATGTGATCACAAATGTTACTTCAATAAATTTCAAGTATTCTGTAAAAATAACATCTTACAAGGTAAATGCATCTTTATGCTTTGAAGAAGTTTTTACTTTTACTTCAAAACTGTTTTCGGTAATAAATATTTGAATAAGATGCGAAATAATAGGATATTTTATTTTTTAAACACATACATACATGAGTGGTGTATTTTACAATAAGGTACTTAATGTTCCAAGCTTGTATGCTTTAAATCTTTAAAATAACTAATGTTCGAATCTATCATAGAATACTTTTCCCTTAGTGGAAACGAAGGAAATAGAGGTGGGAAGAAACTACGCATAAAATAAAAAATAAAAAATAATAAAAAAAAAAAGGTGAAATTGTAAAACAAAAATAACTGGAAATTAAAAATAAAAATAGTTTGAAAATTTATCATTTCAATAACACGGTATTTGCGTTTCCAATCAGAATGGTATTCTAATATAACACGGAACTGTGGGGGGGGGACAGCTCAGGCTAAATTTTAAAACTGTTCTGAGCAACGTAGCGTTACAAAATTAAAAATAATCGGAAAACTGTGTTTGTGTCTGGGAAAGAGGAAGGGATCGATGAGATGATATAATATATATATATTAATGTAAAAACCTATTCAAGAAATGATGGAAGCCAATAGCATATTGCAACCATGGGTTGGACACTGTGGTTTATCCACATGTATAAATACAAATTAAACGCTGCGTTAAGGTTTTTTTTTAATGTAAATTCCACCAACGAAAGATTATTATTATTATTATTATTATTATGTGACACCTCCAGGGAGTCCAAAAACTCATCGAGGGAGAGTGTGCCAACAGCACTGAACGACTGATACCTCCCTTGCAACTACTAACCGCGCTTAAACTTGCTTAACTTTTTGCGTGAGTCATTAGTAGCAGAGGCTCTACCAATCGACCAACCTTTGCTGGCTAAGATTAGCCTATTAGTATCAGTATTATTATAGTAAGTGAGCTAAGATTTTAGGTAATCCAGAAACCATGCTTTACACACTACAGATACAGAAACATAAACCTTTTTCAAGCCACTTCAGCCTACAATAAGCAGAAACCAGAAGATGAAATTCATCTCCTACCTAAAGCCATTCGCAAAACATGCCTATGGTGGAATTTGGAGCAAATTCCATAATTTTGCCACCAATCAGGTATGGTTGTCCAAAAAGTATGGTTCTTTTGAAGACATCCGTGATCTTCGCAAAGCAAGCTGGTAAATTTGCTATAAAACAATTGCTATATCTTTTCTTCTGCACGTTTCGAAAATAGCTGAAAAGGAGACAAATACTATGAGTAACTTGCTGAATATGATTGTATTACGCAATTAATTTTCATCATTCAATGAACAATGCCACTAGTTAAACTCGCTTTCATTCCGACATCAATAACTGCATCGTATCTATTCCTAATTAGTCCTCCTACGGTTGGGATGGAACATCAGCGAAAGGATAACGTGTCATCAGGTACCAGTATCCATAGTTTCAATGAGTTCTATATTTACCTGAAAGCTTCCGGCTTCGGCAGACAGACGCTAACCGGTGACCACCTGGTTTGTATATAGTAACAGAGACTGGGTCGCATGGAAACAGAGGCGCCATCATGGAGTCGGTGTTTGTCATTAGCAAACACGACATCAGGAGACAGGCTTTCAATGTATAGTATTTAGTCGATAAGACTGGTGAACGACCATTCTAATGAATATATGCTGCAATATTGTAGAATATTGTTCTAGAGTCGATTTCAAAGCAAAGGTTTGTGTAAAGAACAAGCTAGAAGCGAACTTTACAGCAGCAGAAAAAGACAATATTTTTGTTCAGTTCATTCTGTTGAAATTTCAAATAGAATTATCGAAACCTTTCTGTCTTTTTTCTTCTTTTTTTTATTCGTAGGTAATTTTCTGACATTTGTTAACGTTAGAAATATTTCATGCAAGAATGCAGAGGTGTACCAATGAAATGTTCTAAGGAATTACACAATTAGACTGCATCCATTAAAATAATCCATCAGATTACAATTAATTACTGCAACATCCACGAGGAATTAAATAAATAGTTTTTCGATATTTTATCGCTACTAAAATACATATATAAACAATAGTTAAGGATCGTTACGGTTATATTACCATAATTCAAAAAAAAAAAGGAAAATTTTATTTAAATTTTTAATGATTAAAATAAAGTAAATTAAATTATTAAATTTTTTTCTATTTAAATTTAAATAGGAAAATTTCTTCAAATTTATTTAAATCCATACTGCAGTTCAACCTTTGAAAAAGCATGAACTGTCAAATGGATAGGAAAGATTTCAGAAGGAAATTAAGATAAATAAATGTAGAGTTAAAGGAAATTCCTTTAACTTTAGGAATTTTTAGGAATTCACTGTGAATTAAATATGAATAAAAAAATTAATGTGAAACTTGACACTGCAGATCTTAAACCAACGTCTAATTTGGTAGATAGTTTGTCATTACTTCTTCCCAGCGTTTACAGCTCGAGTCGACAGAGCATTTCTTCATTAAATCTATATACTTAAATTCAGGTAGAAAGCAAGTCTCATCTCTGATCTATTGATATCGGGAGGGAACATTTTTAGATCCTTGTAATGGAGCTCCGTCGATTGAATAGTGCAGCACTAAAGAAGCCCATCTGCCAACTGTAATTGGTGTCCTACCACCAAACACATTCACGGGTACATCGATAATAATCCTTAATACACAAAGTTGTAGAAGCAGCAAGACATAATTCTGAAGTAGAGAGGAGAAAGTTTCTTAAATTCGGACAGATGTAATCTACGTACTAAGCATCACAACAAGAGAATCCCAAGAACTCTATTGCTTGTGGCCATGAAAAAATGATAATGGTACGTCATGAGGATGAAGTAACCAAGAACACACTGCCAAGCGAATGGCATGGCTACATCCATCCGGGACAACACTGAGAAAGACTTCCTAGACTTTACTTTACTGAAGGTTATGCCTATGATAAAATCTAGAAAGAAGGAAGAACAGAACAGAGAACATGCAACGCTGATATCTCCACTCATCCAGAACACTGAGAACATGCAAGGTCATGCAGTGCGGGGAATCCTCAGTATGCAACCTTCAATGTTTTACCTCTACTGGGAAGAAGCGATAACTTGACTTTGTCACAATGATATTTGGGCCTCGAACTTCGAAGTCAAATGCTTCATTGAGAAACTTCTGCAAGTCCTCTCGTTCTAGTAAAGGCTATAATATTATCAGGGAATGCCATAGCTTTAACAGTGGCTTTGTAGTGAGTAATTGTGAGTATGGCTTTGAAGAGAGCGAAGAAAGTTATCGATGAGACAACTGAAAAAAAAAAAAAAAACAGGAAACAGAGAGAGAAAGAGTCCCAATAACATATTCACCTTTAAGTGCTGGGATAGGAGTCAATCTACCTAAGCCAGTGGTAGCAGTAGGAAAATCCGCGAAGTAAGGAAATCTCTAAGACGTCGACGAGAAAAGTTTCTGAAATATCCTGTAATAGACATTACTCGAAGTACAACTTGAAGAAAAAGATACAAAAGCTTTCTGGAGGTACAGAGAGAGAGAGAGAGAGAGAGAGAGAGAGAGAGAGAAGTTTGTTTGAGATTCAGAGGATGTGATTTTGGTTGTTTTCCAGCTTTCCTAGACAGAATTCACAAAAAAAAAAACCAAAAAAAAAAAACTGCAAACCATTGACGCGGAGGCTTCCTCTTTCTTCTCCTCTAACGCCATTTCTTGGAACAGCCTTTCTCCTGTAGTTTCCCAAAGATCACAAACTCTAGCAGAGTTCAAACGTTAATAAGTTTTCCTCTGTTTCTAATCCTAGCAACTAAACGGTAAGGGTGTACTATACAATTCTGCAATCTCTCATGTATTAACAATATTAACGAAATAGCTAACAGTAACGCACTGCTTTCTACTTAGGCTTGACAGCAGAAAGGAAGGTGCGTTTACTCCACACTCTGTCTCCTGATGGCGCTTCAGAAGAACAACGCTATGCTGCTTTTGCTTTACAGAAGTCAGCAGTTTTTCAATGTTCCCCTTATGATATGTTTGGACTAAAGCCGCTTGAGTGGGAATCCTACGCAAGAGTATAAATCTCTGTGCAATACTACGCTCCCTGAGGTTGGAGTGTATCTACATACACTGAATCTCTCTCTGTATCAACATAAGCTGAATATCTCAATATACCTTACTCATTTTTATTAATGCATCATTTTTCTTGAAAATATATGTGTTATAAGCTGTCTTCCAGGCGCACTAATAATTTCTGTTAATAAATTAACATATCGCTATATATTTCATCAGATATCATCTCTGTCTTTGTTTGAAGACAGAGATGATATCTGATTTAGTTAGTTGGGATTTGAGGCAGAAGCAACTAGGACTATGAAGACATGATTTTGTATCTGTTAACTGCAAGTGTTTTCGCCGGCCTGTTTCACAGGATAAAAAATCCGAGTTTCCGGAAGTAATAAACCTTCCATCTCTGTATATGACCAGCTAGCATGCCTTCAGTTGAAAAGCCCTTAAAAAGATTCTTCGAGTCTTATACAGGCTTGGAACAAGGTCTTTCTAACTAAAGAACATTGCCGTTACCGACTGAGCAAATGCCGGGGTTAGTATTGCAATCGTATTTAATATCTGAATTTCCGCGATAATATTTCCAAACTTTCCACATTCAGTTCTACCTTACGCGATAAATACTCTTTTTTAACGGAAAAACGTAATAGGTGACTTTTAGTGTATTGCAAAGAGTTAATTTACTGGTTTTAGTAACAATAATATCTATATTAATAACATCACCAATTAAAAATGTTACCGATTTCAAAACAAAAATTTAAACTTTGACATGGTAAAAGTTGTGGGGAAAAATCCTCTAAGGAGCCACCCAAATCGGTCGTGCTTTTTTTTTTTTTTCGTATAGTACTGATAAGAACTTAATGAAATCAGCTGAATCATTAAATATTTTGCTGAAGTAATTATCATTTTTTTCTGTTCATTCGATTTGTATGCTTAACGAAAATTATTTCTGTGGCAAATTAAAGCTGTATAGTTTCGTTCGCTTCCTTGTCCAGAACGGTGATATCAATAACTTTGACTATTCGAGTGAATGCAACGAATCTGTGAGATACGCCATTGTGACAGTTTTCTTCACTAAATTAAAAGAGGCTGAATGAATCAACATTAACTTCGTCTTAGTGACAGAAAGTGTGACACTCAATAACTTTCTAGAGAGAGTACCCATTAGGATGTCCGAAACACTGCTCTTCTTTTTTTACAGCTGTTCTTTCTTCTCCTCTTCTCTTTAGCAATACACAAAAGACTCCATTTGTAGCCTGCACACAAATGATTTTTTTTCTTTTCTTTTTTTTTTTTTTACCTTCTTTGCTTCATGGGATCGATTAAGACATACGAAGTTTCTTTCAATATAAAGAAATCCCTCAGGATATTTCGAAACTTCTTCCAAATGCAAACATCACCATTGTTCTTAGCGAATGACAAAGAGGAGAAATGAATTGTCGCTTTGATGGAGAACTTGAAATGCCGATTTCAGAGATGGATGGTAAACAACGACTTTATGAGCAGGAAGACACTTTTAAATATACGATGGTGTTGTGCTAATGTGATATAGTAAAGAAAAAAAAAAAACTTACTTATGCTTCACAAAGCAGGGAGTGTCGGTACAGCTTATTTGTCTATGGCCACTCTAAGAAAAGAAAGGAAAAAGAATAAGCGCTCTATTCAAGTTATTGTGAAGTTGATCCGGCAATGAATCAAACGCGAAAGAAGGATATGCATCTCAGTCCTAAGATATACGAAGGCGTTTTTTTTCGTTTTCTTTTTTCTTTTTCAGTACTACTACATGAAGACTTTGAAGGTGAATAAATCGAGTTAGGATTAAACAAAAAATTTCATAAGAGAACTCGTCGCAAAAAATTTCCAAGAAATTCTCAATAAATTGCTTAGTATCATTTATTATTTGAAAGGGCAGTATTTCAATCGCATTTATACAACATTTGAATCATAGAGAAGAAGTTAGTAAAACTAGTTCGTTCCAGTAATCTGAGAGTGTCTCATTATTTATTTATTTATCATTTTAGTTTAGTTTAGTTTTTTGAGATTCGACATTTTCCCAGTATATTATTACAGTACAATTGGAATTGCCTAAAAATACGGCGCATGGGTGAAGATAGAGAGAGAGAGAATAAGAGGTCATCCCTGAAAGCTGTATAAAGAGAGTGTGAGCAAAGGGAGTGAAGAGTAGGTTTTTTGCATGGAGAGTGGTGAGTGACTGGAATGCATTGACCGAGAGTGTGATGAGCGCAGAGACAGTAAACATGTTTAAGACGCGGTGTGATAAACTGTGAGTGTAACAGTGGGGCCTTCCCCGATGAGTCTTTGACTCCATGGAGGTTTTATATAATAATAATATAATCTACGCATATCGAGAATTACAGAATGAACGAAACCTTATGTAAGATAACGTTACTGATTTTATATGGGATTTCAATAATTCTCAGTCGTTCTCAACATGAGGTCGATGAATATTTCCGCTTTGATGGGAATATACATTTCCCAGTTTTAGGCTTGGGTGATACCGTTCACAGCTGCTTACTTTTCTTATATATCTTAATACGATAAATTTTCAACCTTTATAATACAATTTTATTTACCAGACAAAATACTTCCTTCTATATTCTAATGGGTAATGCAAACAAAAACGGTTTTTAAGAGGAAATTAAGAAGCATAATAAGCTATTTACTATTTGAATTTAATAATGATTAGTGGTTCTTCATTACATTTCTTGAGTTTTGGAGTGATTGATTTCATGAATTACTCTCTCTCTCTCTCTCTCTCTTTAAATTTCTACTTTTCTCTAAATCTGTTAAGACCTAAATTAACTTATACGACTGCTATATAAATTAAACAACCTTTCGTAGAAGGTCAACATTCAAGTTGTCAGATCCCCAATAAGGATTTTAAATGTAATAGGTTGTATGTACGGAATTCTACACTTCATGGAGTTAGAAGTAAAGAATGAGAAAAAATAAATTAAGAAAGAAAAAACGATTTTCAAATCTGGCCTATACTTTTGAGTGCCCAAAATATCATTCATTAAATTTAATCTGACGGAAAGAACTTTCGATTAAGTGATTCCACATGCACGATGATGGTGACGTGATAGAACCCACTGTGCTTGGTGCTCGTTCGCATGACATCGTTCACATAGTCTATAACAAGTGTCTATAAGTACTGTATTAAATTTTTGATGAGTCCCATCCCATTTATGTGCCGTCACTTATCTAGGAGGTTGACTACCATGATGAGACTCACGGTTAACGATGAGGGACGAAATATCCGAGTCTCCGGGCGGGAAAAAAACCTTCTACCTCCGTATCGACCGGCTAACTCACCTTTGGTCGAAAGAAACCAGATAAAGGTTCCTCACGTCATGGACGGGATTCGAATCCAGGTCTTTCCGACCAAAGGGCTTCGTCTATACCGACTGAGCTACGGAGGCTTTTTTAATGAGTAGCACCGACATAAAATAAAAAGAGAGCATTAAATGCGTATATATCTGATCATAAATGAACCTATGTAATATAAATCATTAGCCCTGCGTCACCACAAAGAAAAACAGTTTGTGATTAATTTCTTATCCCTGAATAGACAATTTCAAAGAGCAGGATATTTTAGCCAAGAACCTAAAATGAGTTTACACAATGATATAATGAAATACAGTTTCTTAACTAAGATAGAATCACTGTTCCTCTCTCTCTTGTATTTACAAGTAAGATTCGCATGTATGTTTCAGACCATGGCATCCACTTGTTTTTATCTGAAATCCTGGCATTATTTTCATATATAAGATCTTGTATTATGTAAATTCGACACAAAAGTGTTCACTATCATTCGTTACAGCGTCTCAAATAATGCAAACTTGTGTGAACTTCCAGTTACAGTATGATTAATGTTTCATCCATGGGTGGTTGCAGTTTCTTTCATAACTACTTGTACCGCCTTTTAATATGCAGCAACAATCTTCGATTTCCTTTGAAACTTCCTTTACCCTAATCCACTTAGCATAAGGTGCTTCAAGATGCTTCGTGTAATAACGGACTATATCCTGACTTTGTCGAGGATGTAGGTTATTTGAGGATTACAAGAATGGACGGAAGTCTATATTATCTGCACTGCTTTTTAACGTAAAGCTAAGACTGGGTTCTTGAGGATCACAAAATGAAATTGCCTTTCAAATATTTACTGAATTTTTTTTATTCAAACTCCGTTCTTTCCATACCTACATTAATTGAATTTAATTTAATGTGATCAATTCCTTGTATATCAAATTATTAGCAATCCAGAAAAAATATTTTTAAAAAATCTGGAAGGTATTATTTCGAATGTGAGCATAAATTTGTTTTATACAAAATAAAGGTTATTCCAACTCCCTAAAAACAGGAAGTTCGAATAGCCTTTGAGTTTGTACAATGTTAACTCAACCTAAGTATCTACAGAAAACTTCAGCCGAACGGTATCTACATTTTTCATCTCACATTCCATCTAAAAACTTGGCGTGTACCCGTTACAAAAAAAAGCAGTAAAAAAGAGAGATTTGGAGTGCTTATTCATGCAATTAACCGGGCATACTAGTTGACCAATGGATAGCAATCAAACGTCCACTTTCCACTAGTGGTTCGAAACCCATAGCAGGTATGGTTGTTTTGTGAAAGTCTTCAGGTAGAGACGAATTATTTCAGAGCCAGCTGTGAGACTATCACACAAACATTTTAAATAATGTTTTCGAGTTACACCGAAACAGATAAGGCAATAGAGTGAGTCAACTGCGTGTATCCATCATCATTCTGTTTTAATGGATGGGGGGGGGGGAACACGTGCCATTCTTCTGACAGCGCTAAGAGGCAACCGAATTAAGCAATCCATAAAATGATATTTCTAATGGTTGTCGAAACAAAGATTTCTGTTCTGAGAATGTTTTATATTTTTGACTTCTCTGGCGTTTACAAGAGATTTAATTAAACCTTATTAACTTGTAGTAAAATGCTTTTTCTTAACTTTAGGGAAAATATGTTACTACAATTGCAGCTTCACTTTAATGAATTTATATCGAGTAATAAGAGTATCAAAATAAGACATTACTGAAACGTCTTATTAAATAGTTGCTAATAAGAATAGCTGCTGGTAAGAAAAGAAATGAAACGGTGTAATATAATAGCTATACGCTCGTAAAATAAATTTTAGTAACAAGAACTTATTTATTCGTAGCTGAAACCTAACAGTTTACTGCCGTGTGTGTATGTTGAGAGAGAGAGAGAGAGAGAGAGAGAGAGAGAGATTAGGCCTGTGTATTGAATGAGAAACTCTCTGACTATGAGACACACGAAGACAAAGCTAATAAAAATGCTGATGAAATTTTCACTAAGGAGGTAAATTAAATTGTTAGCTACCAAAGATTATGGTTCCATTTCTCCTGTATACACACAGAGCTATTTAAACAGAAGGCTGTTTTAAAATAATCTTTTTCAGAGGACGTCGATGCTGTCTCGCAAAAACACTGCCTCTATTAACCAAAGAAAGTGCCAAGAGTGTATTGATTTTTTCGCCCGTCCTTTAAATAGCAACATACTGCTGATTCTAAAATGTGGCTGAGTTCCAACCAATTTTCCCATGAGAACGGATACCTTCAAGGTTCCGTTAAGTCTCCTTCGCCCCAACGTTCCTCAAGATGGCAGTGCAAGGCTAAACGACGTTGTCGAACATCACGTTTGTGTTGCCATCTTTAACGTGCAGCCTATTTCATTTTTCATAACAGACCGAATGCGTGTCGTACCTTCCTATGAGATCCCTGCAGCCATCATGAAGTCCTTAAAGTGATTTCGGCTATAGATCGATTGTACATTTCGGCATTATTGTAAAAAACAAATAAATAAAAAAACGAATATCACGCAATCATCTTATGTAGTAAGTGATTGAAACAGTTGCATTCAGTAATCGGGAAACAAAATTGAAGAGGGAAAGGGAAGACAAGCGAGCAAGCTTGTGTTTGTAAAAAATAGTACCAAACAAAATATCTGGTCAAATTTTTTTTTTTTGTGAAACAGATGCTACGAAAGAGATACGGAAAAAGACAATTAAAAAAGAATTGCGCTCCAATTAATAACATGCATAAAAACAACTTAAGGAATATTTCATTTGAGTTAATATGTACTTCGAGGTATGAATATGGATTTGGGTAATTGGTGGAATTCGTTCCGTTGCCACTTAAAACGGCTGGCAGAAAGCCAATAATAATGATAAAATTTTTTTAAATTATTTTTTAACAGTTTACTCGTATTATCTCTCTCTCTCTTAAGTAGTAAATTACATAAATGTTAAGCAATAACACCACAGCTCCGGATGGGTTGTAAATAATATTATTATAAATGATAATTTAATGAAACTAACAAAAGTGTAATTATTGCAATTTTACATTTAAACAAATGTAAATAATATTATTACATTTTGCAATTTGCATTTCGCAATTACATTATTTGTTTTGTTAACATGGAATAGGCTTCCATTTTTTACAATGACATTTTTTAATGTCCAACGTATGTTAATAATATTTTAACGATCGCAGGATGTTTCTTTTATACCTTGAATTGTAAATATATATACAGGAACAAAAATACATAGCACAACTCAGAATGATAAAAAAAAGAACAGGAATGGGAGATAAGGGGCAGAAAGAGACGACAAAACATAAAGAAAGCATACATGAATGCTTAAATGAAATCACGTGAGACATAAAACTGAGTTGCTGAAATAGCAAATTTAAAGTGAACTCACACAAGGAAGACAAAATGATAACATAATATACCCCAAGATATTAACGAATAAAAAAGTAATAAATAAAAAGCAAATGAAACAGTGGTGAACAATATTAAAAACAATATTCAGGTTTCAGTCAATGAATTTCTGAACTGGTTTCTTTTAAGTAGGGTGCTTGCTGTGAAGCGAATCCGATAAGATCGCGAAGAATTCAACTGTAAGCTCTCTGCAGCGATTTGTCTTTGCGTGTAATCCAGAGGTAAGACACATACTTATGCTTTGCAAAATTCTTTATGAAGTCTACATGAATTTTTCTGGTGCTTTGTATTGCAATATTGCTACCGTTTAGCTCCGTTTCGATTCTATGCTCTTGTACTTTATTCTATGTTCAATACTTCTAACAGCTGAAGTATTTGAAAATTCTACAATAGACTGCAAGTAAGAATTTAAAACCTGTTAAAGATTTAAGTTTGGTATAAATTCCAAATAAAGACTGTTTGTTGGCCAATTATTTTATTGGGCTTTTAAACCCAATAAAATAATTGGGTTATTAAATGGGTAATTAAATAAAACCTCTTCTAGTTTGGCGTACATTACACATTTCATCGTAGAGTACAATAAGTACACGTCTTCCCTCTGCTGAAGTTTACTCTAATGTACGGGAAACTATCAGAGGTTTAAATAAAATAAAATAATTGGTCGACAAACAGTCTGCATGTGGAATGTATACCAGATGGGAAACGTTAAAATGTTTCCCATCTACAGAAGCCTCAGAAGCAATGAGTTTGAAATTTGTTCAGCTGGACACCATCATTTAAACAGTTAAACAAAAATTAAATATATATATTTAAAATTCCAGTATTACAAATAATTTTAAGCTTTGTGTTCAAAACCTGTTAACAGCTTGACTGGATTGAATAGAACTACAGCCGAAGCAACTATGGCTACGTAATAGGGTCAGTGTTAATCAGAAGTATCAGAACTAGCCCAAAACGCATGTTTTACGAATGAAAATCCTCCTTGCGGCTGCCCGAGTTTTGTTAAAAAGCCCTTTATAAGAGCTCCTCGCATCCTAGAGAGAATTCAAACCAGTCTTTCAACAGAAGTGAAAATGTTACATAGTCCTCGCTACGGAACCCTGTCACTACTTTAAAAGTGTTATATTTAAGGTCTTAAGTTTGCGTAAGCAAAAAGCGTACTAAAGTAGTCATCATTCTTTCATACTTCAACTCCATATTTACAGAATAAATTTGACTTCACTCTTTCTGCATTCCGATTACGTCTTTCCTTCCGAATAGCCTTCCTGTGTGTGTGTGTGTGTGTGTGTGTGTGTGTGTGTGTGTGTGTGTGTGTGTGTGTGTGTGTGTGTGTGTGTGTGTGTGTGTGTGTGTGTGTGTGTGTGTGTGTGTGTGTGTGTGTGTGTGTGTGTGTGTGTGTCCTAACGACGCGCAAGTTTTTTTTATACTCATTTTGTCACCTACCCGTAACATTCAGAAAGGGCTTATTATTGGTGATTAACGAGAAAAAATATAGCAAGAACTATGAAAATCATCAGAATATGTATACCAATCGTTTGAAACTTAAGATCCATTTCCAATAGTGACATGGTGAGTGGCAAAAATAAGCCACCATAGAGAGAAAGATCATAGTGCGTTAAATAAAACTTTCACACATTAAGCTCGTCGCGAAATGACTTAGAGGTATTATTTCTACAGCTTCAAATTCTTCCTAAACAGATCTGTGTCACTTAGTTTAAGGCAGGGCCGTCGCCAGTTTAGACCACTCCCTGAGGCAAACAATTAAATATCGCCCCTCATGGATTATAAGACAAAAATATAAGAAAATCTCCAATTGCTATTTTGTTTTAATTACAAGAGAAACATTAATGCAAAACGATTATATAATAATATTAATTAAACGCTTGCTCTACGGGGATATCGCGCGATAAAACTGTTTATAAGCTCTTCTAAATTTAAATTATAAGCTATGTCCGCCTCTGTCGATATAGTTGCTAGACCAACCAATATTTCTTAGGTCACTGCTGTTCGCAAAAAAATTTTAATCAGTTTAAGCTTTGGAAAACTTCTTTCCGCACTTCCTACGCTAACAGGAATTGTTAGAGTAGCGACGACGCCTACCGCAAAATGGCTGAACGAGCGCCCTTATTAAGCCTCGCCGTGAGGCATGCTGCCTCTATGCTACACCCTGTCGACGGTACTGGTTTAAGACGATATTAAGACAGGTGAACGTGCTAATGACAAATTGAGTTTCTAATGTTCTAGCCATGCAGTTTAGATCTTCAAAAAGAAATTAAAAAAACAAACAAACCGAAATACATCTTTAAATTAATGAGACAAAAAAGAGAAAGCCCTAAATGCCTCCAGAACATTCATCCCTGTTTGAAATGTGTCGTATGTATTAGGAGATTATTCGATATTTACTGTTAACTATTCAAAGTAACGTCTATGAGGGCGTCATCTTTTATTCTATAAGGAGTGACATTGGCTCGAGATAGGAAAGCAGCAACTAAAGCTTGTTTAGGCCAGTATGTTATGTCAGTGAGTGTTCTTCGGACTATTTGTCTGTTTCGAAAAACACAAATTTCCGAGAAGCAAAAAGCCTATCATGTCCTCATAAGAGCAGCAAATCGATCTTATAAAAGTCTTATAAGGAAATGTCTTATCCTTATGTAGGGTCACTGAGTCCCTGCTAGGATTCGGGCTAGGCTTGAGAGCGTGCTTGCAGATACGTATTACATTCATAACATTCCCCCTTCTTCGTTGATGTGGTAAGAAAAAGTATAGACGTCAATAGTAAGAAAAGAATTCTTATTCAGATTAGTGATAGCAAGAATGCATATAACTACTTCTAAACAGTGTCGGCAGAATTTTACCAGGTAATATTTTAATGATTACAGAAAAAGGGAATTGTGTGAATGTAAGAGAAAGCAAAGCTTAAAAGAGTAGATTAGGAAATCCTTCAAGCACAAGAATGCATTATCAATCCATAACAAGAGTAGTACTGAATAATGACCGCTTCGTAGTAGATGCCTGAGGATTTGTTCGCAGAGAAGCTTCCAATCAAGATCATTTTGTTGTAACGATCCTCTTGTGGTTCTTGAACTAATTACAAACTCTCTCTCTCTCTCTCTCTCTCTGACTCAGTTATAATGAACGCTTCACTGGACAGATGTTTAATGCAGGTAAGATAGGGATATTCCTATATTTTTAGTGCTTTAGGTTTACTATTTTTTGCCAGAGTGTATCTCTTGACTGCAATTAAGAACTTATATGTTGAAGAAATCGCAAGAGAACAACTGCAACGTCTCACGATACTGTACTCTCTCTTAACTCTTTAGCTGCGTCTAATTAAGATTTGGGAGCCAGCGAGAGAGAGAGATTCTGAATTGTTGAAAGGGAGGGTAATTAATCCTGCAATTTTTTTAACTGCATGACACTTAATATACATCAGGCCTCAGCACTGTCTGGAGATTAGCGAACAAATTTTGCAATGGAATTTACCATCTAACGCAGCGTTCTTTTTAATTACCTAATGCAAGCGTTCGTTTTAATTAGTCTTTTCTTACACTCACACACGGTCGCTTTTTTACAAAAACGTTTAAAAGGACTAAATCCTCCTAGGTAAATTTCGGAACCAATTACTCTTAATAAACTTCTACCCTATGCTCGCAGTTGTGTACAAATAAATTAAAACCTTTCATACCTTCAATATCTGGAATTTAACAATTTAACTTTGTTAAAATGTTAAACTTGTAATTTTGTGAAATTAAAAGCCAATTTAACAACAAGAACAACAACATCTTTTCTGTGAGCGCCACCTTTTAAACTACTAAGGGACTAACATTACTTTACTGATTTTAGATTAAGAACTTTTTCTAATTTAGTTTAATCACGAGATTCGGAATTCAATCACTGTTAATTTTTATAATCTAAGGTATTAAATTACCCCAACTTAAAAATGTGAAACTATACTTAGAAATTAACTGTTTGATATATTTATCTTGTTATTAACATAAATAGGTAGTTAGGATAGTTAAAAACAAGGAACGCAAAATTATCAGGATATTACAAAATCGTTGCCTTTTTTCGGAACAAATAAACATGATAGTTTATGGTTTGCTATTAATCTGCACTTTTAATTGTTTCAATTTTATATCAGTCTCACATGAACACGAGAGTTTAGGAACTCTCTTGTTCCTAAACTCTCGTGTTCATGAGACCCACGCTCACACACGAGAGTGCAGTGTGTGAGCATGGGTTACGAAAGAAGGAATCTAAATTATATTACGTAAGAAATCATATTCTTATCTTAATCCTTTATGTGCGGTGGATAGAATAGGCATCGTTGATATTCAAACTCTCCTCCTTTATTTTGTGAATCCCACTCACGAAAAGTTATAAATCTTTCCTTTAGTGCAGTTAGATAATCTGTAGGCTTTCGCTAACCGTGGTGTTGGTCCTCGGTGGTAGATGATATTCATCTACCACCTAAAATTCACAAACATCCATGCCTACGGTAGGATTTGAACTCATAGCCCGTTGGTTGGACACAAGAGCTGCAATCTAAGTTTGGGTGGATTTGGAATTTGTACAACATTAACAGCTGAATTATGAAATAACATCCTGAAATAAGGGAGAGATGAACCGTGATCTTTTATTGTGATAAAAATAGAATGTGTTCTGGAGCATTGAAGGCGAGTACGTTGTCAGTACCACATTGAAGAATGAAATGGGACAGTGGTTAGAGAAGATTTTGATATTTTTAATTTTTTTAATGTGAATTCTTTTTACCAAAGAATGTAAACTTATCGCACATAGTACCGCGAGCGTCCTAAAGATTAGAGAATCTGGAAACTTTGCTCTAGAGAGCAGACATTGCACTTTTTTAATGCTACTTCAGACCTCTAATAAATAAGGTGATGGTAGTCGCGCACCAGGCAATCTTGAATCCTAGGATGTTCGACGTTTTAGGTTTATTCTGAAACTTAGCTTTATTAAACTTGAAAGCAGTGACTGATAACAAACAGTCATCGCTCAGCGCTTAAAACTAAAATCTAAACGCTATATTCTAATTAAAGACGTACTCTAGTCTTGTGGTAAAAGGCAGATAAAATATTCAGCAAATCAGAGATTCGAACCACTACTAAGACAGAATTATTTCAGTTTTCAGCTGGTAGAAAAGTCCTAATGAGTAGTAAACGTCACTGTTCGTGACTAAAGAGTGGCATATCTGGCAGGCGGAAGATACCACAGACCAGATGCATGTCTAGCCAGTGGTGTAGCTAGAGCTTTTGCCGCCAGGGGCTGTCCCTGAGTTTACCGGCCCTCTCCATACACACGAAAATACTACAAAAACTCAAAACGACGTATAGGGAAATAAATTAAAACACTATGCTTATTTTTGAAATAAAACTTTAATTTCAACATTCTAAAATGTTATTTTTCTTGCTTTTCTGTTAGCAAAATCATCGTTGACATTGGCGAAGTCTATTTCATAGTAATGTAGGTAATTCTTAATCAATTTTATTTAGAAAAACTCCTCTCACAACTAGCAACACTTACAGCAATTGTGAGGAAAATTAGCAGTAGTATTATAATATTTGGAAATGAGTTCTCGAGACTGTATTTTAGAATTAACTGCAAAAGTTCAAAAAAGGTTCAAAGTGCCGCCCGGGGCAGATCGACCCCCTCGCCTCTGTGTCTAGCCATTCCAAATTATGGAAGACAAAACCTAGACATTTTAGATATATAAAGTGGTCATTCAACAGATCAATTACACCCAATAATTTTTAGGAAAAAAAATACACTTAATAGTTTATATAATATATATTCTGTTATATTACGTTAACTAATATAACCGAAACGTGGCGTTTGCTTAGCAGACTGAAACATTCTTCAAACCAGAAAAAAGAAAAAGAGAGAAACTGAACCACTGATTAAAAAAAATAAATTTTATGCTGTACAATGTTTACAATGAACGTAATATGTTCATTGTAAACATCCGTGTTCCCAACTTCTTTTTTTTTTGACGCCAGAAATGTTTTCTTATAAGTTAATACACATGTTAAAAAGAAAAGTAACAAATTGTTGTGACAACAATATTATTTATCAAAATTAATATCAGACTATAATCGAATGTGTATGTATATATATATATATATAATCAAGAAATTATATACTTGATTTTAATCCTTTTCACAAGAAAGTAAAAGAATGTGTTGTGCGTGAAATATATTTCACGTATATATATATATATATATATATATATATATATATATATATATATATATATATATATATATACTCGTACATGTAAAAATGCTATGCATAATGGGAAGGGCCACTACGCAGACCGATTTCGACTTTTACTGAGGTGTATTTAAGTAAAGACCTCTCTAAAAATTAGGACGATCCCTAGACCACTCCATAGTGGCCGAAAGACCGTCTAACTCAGCGTTGTTCCACTCAGTGACAGGCTCACCCCATCACCGAGAAGAACTTCTCAGAGTTTGCCCTACCCAGTGGCAGGCTCACCCCACCACCAGCCAGAGCCATAATCTCAGCGGTGGCCCTACTCAGAGACAGGCAAAAACCTATCCCCAAGCAGAACCTCTCAAAGCCAGCCCCCATCAGTGGGAGCCAGGACCTTTACTGAGGCCTCATCACTGGGAGCCAGACCCGGAAAGATACCAAGGTTGAAGTAATGTAGAAGTCATATATATTTCATATACAAGTAGCCGAAAGGTGCTAGCCCATATTAATAAAAATCTCTGGATGAGAGAAAAAGATGTCGAAATTTTTTTACCTTGGTTCTATTATACGTTAAAGATACCAAGAAATTAATATACTTGGTTTCAATCCTTTACCCAAGGAAGCATCACCAACTAGGATCGGTTGGTGAGCATTAGGACGCCGTGCGACAAGCTAGTTTGAGTCACCCACTGTACAATATTTATTGATTCCGGTTCCCTTCGAAAACATTTTGAATGATCGTGAGGTTTACACGAATCAAGTAGTTTAATCGATATCTGGCAATTCCGGCTATTAATTTCTGAAAAAAATATATCACTATATACCTATCTAGTCCATCAAGTCATGAAAACGATTTATCTCATAAGTCTCATAATGAATACAAAACTTCAATGATGTGTATTAATGATAATAATGAGCAGCCTATCACCTTAAAATGAAAATGAAAATACCAAGAAAGAAAATTAAAATTTTCTTTGAGTAAATGGAAAATATCTCTATAAAAGGTTTCGGTAATTATCTTCAATATGTTTTGTTCAGGTCCCTTTCCAAGTTCTGCTTCAATAATTAATCAACAGAGACATTTTATGAATGTTATCACACTGGCGAGATGAGCTTACTAGAGTCTTCAAACATAATAACCGTTATCCTGAATGGCATCTTATTGAAGATTAAATTTAAATTAAATTGACTGAATGGAGTAATAATATGAAACAATAGCAAAAGATTCGCAATTCCGGAACATACTGTATTAAGGAACAAGACAGAAAACAAACTACGATTTCTTTGTTTTTATACTTATGCCGATGAAGTCCTATTTTTGTGTCTTTATTACTGAGATGTTAGTCATTATAATAAACTGCGAAGCACGTGCCCATAAATAAGTGCAGAAATATTTTCTGCTACATTCTCTCGCACTGCCAATAATTTAGTGAAGCGTTATGTGATGGTCTCTGCCACAAATCGTCAGACTGTGTACAATAACGACTTCTCACAAAACAAGATATCGGCTGAAAAAGAAGCAAACTGGAAGAGGTAACAAAATTTTGTTACCTCTTCTTGCATGAAATGTGAAAGGAAATTTATATAAAATACAGTGGTTTTACAAAAGAAAAACAAAATTAGTTTTAATATCACACGTGTAGGAAACGTTAGGTTCATATCATGACATTAGTCCTTGTCTGTTTTTATATTTCTCTAGTTTGTTTTTTGTTCAATTCAGAAAGTCATTATTTGTTAATGGAATATTATCGACTTGAAAAGATGTCTGAGAATAGGAGAAAACAATTCTCCACAGGATATACAATTTAGAAATGTCTGTGTGATATCATCCGGTCATTTCGCAGTATCCGGGAGAGAGAAGATTTAAAAGTGACAAAAATATTAATATAATTAAACACCATAAATCATCACTTGTATCACAATCGTAAATGAACATTAGCAAGGATTTCCACTCAAGATAAACTATTTATCAAAAGTGACAATAGTCATTTAAAGATTCCGATAAATATTCAGTTAATATAACTTCCAGAGAATTTATACGCTGCGATTATAATTGATGGTCGAAGAATGACGGTGTATTGTAGATATTTTTCAATCTGTATCTGAAATAACAGGTTTTTCAATCACCCAATTAACATGTAAGAAGAGCATGTTTATTCACTGCTTCTCCTGGTCAGCTCATGATATTTATCAAGTTAGCTTCTGGATTTATGTTGGCGTTTGTACAGTGCTATTTTTGGTAAAAAGTGGAAAGAAAGGAGGAAGGTACCAGCCTTTCAGTCTTTCGTCCAAGAAACAACTTTCACAGGGATGAAGCCGAAGTAGCTCATCGTGGCCCGAAAAGCCATAAGTACCCAAAAAAAAAAAAAAGAAAAGAAAGAAAGAAAACATGTTGAGGCTCATGTTTATGAAAGGCTAGTTCATTTGACTTCGTTCATGAACTATTTTTGCAGTATACGTGATATAAATCAGAATGAAAATCCAGTAAGGAATGTATTCTTAAAATGATTCAGATGATAAATGCGAACATAACTCTATAGCATTTATCGTCCAGAATTCTGCCACTGAAGAAGAAAATAACTGTAAACACAAGAAATATAATAGCATTAACAGGATATGTTAAACTATGATTCGCCAGCGCTGAATACGTCTGGTGCATATGTGAAAGCCCGACACATTAAAGCAGATAGCGCACTGTTTATTCTTTATGACAAAGACAAATATGACCCAAAACCTTTATTAACTACCTGTCATTTTATGTAAATAACACCTAATTACGAGTAGGAAGAACCTCCGTACTAGTCGGTATCGATGATGCCCTTTGATTGGAATGAATTGGATTCAAATCCTGTCCAGGACGCAAATAATCTTTATAAGGACTTTTGAACCGATGGTGAGTTGTGGGTCTCATATGGAGGGAGAAAAGTTTGTTTGTTTTTTTTCCTCCAGGAAACGTGAGTTTTTCATCCCTAAAATAAACAGCCAAACCGGCCAGACGAATATACACAGTTATCAGCAATACACGTACATAATACACTAGCTTAATAGACTTAAGTATCTTCGGCCTAATTTCAAAAAATATATATGAGTGTTAGATTGCCACCTCATTCTACTAAATTAGCATTTATATATGGGACAATATGAAGGTGAAAAGACTTAACAGGCCTTGATGTATGAAAATATAATATGTATACGTTGTTTATTATAACAATGCGCTTCACTTAATACAAATGATGTATATGAAAGTCATAGTGAAGGGCTTCACTGTGGTTCTGACACGATTTCATACAATTTACTGAGAGGCGATTGTGAACAAGCCACTCCCAGAGGAATCGTTATGGATGAACGTGTTGTAAACAATGTGAAGCGTCAAACTAGGACGCTTCTAACATAATATAACATTTTCAAAATCATTATTAAAAGATAAATCAACTTTTCCGATAGGAACTAAAAACAAAAATAGTATTCAGGGTGGTGACTATTTTCATATTTTCATATTTTGCATTTTTTATTTTTTTATGAAATATTAGCATCTGTAAATTTTGGCGGACTAAATCTTGCTAATGGACAATTAACGTGCAGAAATTGGCTCTAACTGTTTATATCTGAACCACACCTTATATACTACAGAAAGTGGCTAAAAAAAACCGAGCCAAGTGTTACTTCGAATGTCGGTCCGTCCCTCTTTTAAGTGCACTGACGAAAGGAAACAAGGAAGAAAGGAACAGGGTGGATCAGAAGCAACGCTACTTATCAAATACTTAGTAGACCGAAAAGCAGCGCTAATGTTAATTCATTAGCAGCGAAATACATGCTTGAACACATGACGAGAGAAACTCTTTACGTGCATATTAGTTTAGACCTCTGCGCATCATAAATGGAGAGGAAGCTGTTAAATGTGTAATATATAATATATCATTAAACAATATCTCATGCATAAAATAGTTTAGAAAGCAGGAGGTTGGCTGCAATTTTGAAGCAACGACTGTACTACCATTATTTTTATTAGTGGTATTGCTTGAACTTCAGAAGGGATTATAATTATTATTATTATTATTATTATTATTATTAATAATCGGGAACCTCCATGAAGTCCAAAGATTTATCGTGGGAGGCCTACAAACATTATTCACAACATACTTATCATACCTATGGTGACAAACTGCTAGATTCAAGTAGTGTCCCACCTTAGTAAATGTCCCAGAAAACCTCCAGGGGCAAATAATCCCGTTTGTAAGATACTAGTTCAGTTTTTTTTTTTTTTCTTAAATCTTTAGCTAAAATTGTAACAATGTTAGTACATTTTGTTTGTCAGTTAGCGGCCAAAAGCAGCTTTATGATTACGATGTTTTTCATACAAATATAATTCGTCCTTGGAATTAAATCGCCGCCAATATGTGACGATGCTGATGTTTGGAGAGAACATCATTGTCGAAGTTGACTACAAAATTGGTCGCATAGTTCTACACGGTGTTCCAGTTCTGACTTGTTATATGATGATGACTTATACTATATTTCCTGTTCGTAAAAGCTTAAGATTTCTTTCTGTCCGTCCATAATTGGACAAGCTGCATGCACAGAGCATTTATACAAATGGATGTAGAATAGAGTCTGTGCTTAACGGATAAATGTTGCTAGTTTGATGAATGGTTTAAACGTGGTGTGCAAATACACTATTTGGAAAGAAGTCAACGGACACCATAGAAGAACAAACAGCTATGGCGCCCACCTTAATAACATGTAGGACCTCCTTTCACTGCGATGACTGCAACAATTCTATGGGGAATACTTTCCACAAATGTATGATAACGATCAATGGGAATTTTGGACCATTCTTCCTGTGGACATGCAACGAGGTCCTCGGCTGGTGAGGGGCAGGCATCCCTTGATCTCACCTAATGCTCCAGTTCATCCCACAGATGTTCAATAAGGTTGAGATCAGGGCTCTGTGGAGGCCAGTCAAGTGTGGTGATGTTCATGTGCACAAACCACGCAGTTACAGAGCAGACTTTTGACAGAGTGCATTGCATTGTTGAAAGAGACAATAGTCAGTTCCTTAGAAACACCACAAAGTTAAGAAGCACTGCATTGTCCAGAATGTTCAGATACCTCTCGGAGTTCAATGTTCATGGCACCACAAACAGAGGTCCAAAGCCAAACCCAGAAAAACAGAACCATACCATCACACCGCTACTCCGAATTTCAACGCTGAACGTCTCTTACCAGAGTGCGTAACCCCTAGTTGAGGTTAGGCAGTCTGATAAGAGACGTTCAGCGGGCATCCGCCACACCCGTCTATCTGCTCAGTAGAGAGTGTAGCGTGATTCGTCGCTCCATAACACATTTTCCAAGTTTCCATGTCCCACTGTCACGCTCTTTGCGCCACTGAAGACGACGCTGCATGTTTGTTCGGATAATGTGTGGCTTGCATATTGCGGTCCTACCATAGAAATCCATTTGTGAGCCTCGGTTCAGAATGTTTTTTTTATATAGATTTGTGTTCCAGTCGATGCCAGGAACTTTTCATTGAACGTGTTGGCCGACGAATGCCGGTTTTTACATTATCATTCGACCATCACAATCACTGAACGTGACCATAGGGTGCTACTGTTACGGTCGGTGAGTATGGTGAGTCGTCTACTGAGGGTAGCACTTGAAGCTGACGCTTTGCGCTTCCATCTCAGTACGGTATCACTGATTGTTGACCTGGGATGGACTAATTTGTCAATAATTTGCCGAACAGATAGGTCTGCAACATGGCATCCTATCACAACGCCTCTTCCAAACCCCTTCTCGCAACCATTTCAGCCGGACACAGTTGCACTGACTTGGGAGCATCATATTCCTCCAATTTATACCGGCTACAAACACGTGACTCGTCACATGGCATGGTGTACATTGCCTATGGGGGGGAGTGTCCGTTGACTTCTTTCCAAGCAGCGCATATAGCGGTTTGGCTATATTTTCAGCCATAGCTCATTACAAGGAATGGAAATTATTTTGATATGTTCTTGTATGTATTTATCGAGTTTACAGGGATGCAGCCACTGACAGAGAACTGAGTTCTGCGGCCAGGATTGTGCAACTGGAACTAATTGTCCTGGTCCTATGTCATTGTTTTAAGGATACTGTGTTGTTGGAGTGGGCGATTTCATGTGGATGTGTTTTTGACTTTTTATAAACGCCAAACGACATTTGAAAAACATATAAGTGTAGGAAAGGCTTATTGTGTGGTTATCTGATTATTTTTCTTTAGTAAAATGTATTTTTGGATGCTAAATGTTTAGATGACTTAAAAACATCTAATCCTCTAGGCCAGGGGTTCGCAACCTTTTCCAGTGGCGTACCACTATATTTAATTCAAGATATTAGATGTACCAGTAAGGCAGTGGCTCACGTACCACCAGTGGTACGCGAACCATAGGTTGAGAATCCCTGCTCTAGGCTATGGAGCCAAATAGCAAACATATCGTCAACATGGCACAGTAAAGAGTCCGGGCAGCTTCATCTAGTTGCTTGCATAATAAATTATTATATTAATTTTGATCTTGTATATTGTGAGTCCATACCATAAAAAAGTTAGCATCAATATTCTTTGTAACTCCCACCCTGCTTTAGATCAGGAAACCCTGCTTTAGAGACCAAATATGGAACTTTTAAAAGCCATTTCAGGCCTCCAATAAGAAGGGTGATAGTTTAACGTTGGGCGATGTCTTTAGGCAAGGGATGAACTGTCAATCACAAACATCCGTAGGCACGGATGAACAATTCACAAACGGCAGGATGACAATTCACCTACGGCAGGACGTTTGTTTTTTAGAACCGCAACCTATTGGTTAAAAATCGAATATAAGCTAATCACTCGGCAAATAAACACATAAGTTGTTCTCTGGCATTAAAAAAAGTGATGAAAGCATATATTTTAACGATAAGTAAATTCATTCACGTCACCAATCAGCCAATAAAAAGTTCATGTATCAATCAAACTCGCCTTTCACAGGAAATATGGCACACAAACTGCAATGACTGTTTGTATTTCCTATGGATATCACCCGTAGACTAGAACTTATTCTTCCAAATGAGACTATTTCAAACTAGTGGTCTTTAGTCTTTCTTATGTTTTAATAATAACAAATTCATGATAGTAAATTTAAATTTAATTATACACATATGATTTTTTTTCTTGGTAGAAAGCCTCAAACGCATATTTATCTGGTATTTGTTGAAAACCACTAAGATGCTCTGTCGATTAAATTTCATATTCCCTTCTGTTCAATAGCAAGACTGTATATCAAGAGAAACAGTTAAGTGAAAAGGAAAAAAGGAGATTACCAGAAGAGTATCTTTCGTGATTATCATCATGCCATGATCAAACAAGAATCTGAGTAACAATAGCATGTTTTATTTGCTCGAACGTCTATTGCGTTGTTTCCGTCTCTTCATCGTGTCAAACTAATTGCATTCTTTGTTTTTTAAACAACACTATTCTCTCCTCTTCCTGCTTATGTGATAATAGCCTCTGTGCTATTTCTGCATGTAAGTTAAAGCTCAAACATGTGAACAGCGTGCCAGACATACCAAATTCAGGAAAACGAGATTTCCTAAATATCGTAATTTGATTTCAGAAATTTTGATGTGCATATCTTGGAATAATAATAAGCCTAATTTAAATTCAATTATAATTAGTATAGAATTAACATAAAATTCGTAATTGAAAAGTTCACCGACACTTGCAGCTTGTAATTGTGTAAAAGAAATAACAACAAAATACTACGATTACGTCGACTTGATCAAAGGTTTGGGCAAAATTGTGACCTCTTGCAACGTCCCTGTACAAGTTAACTGACCTCTATTATTACTTAAGTATTCTCAGTTTGTCTTCTCCGAATCACAGAATACAGATCAACTAGTAATCTACTAGTAATCTACTTTGTGAAATCATACGGAGGGGATGCCAGAAGATGCTAGTAGATAAATTCTCTTGCGTTCTCTCTTTTATAAGATTTCCGATATTATAACACTCTCGAAAGGCATCTATATGATGAACGAGCATATTAAGCACATCTCCGTGTGCTCACTCTTAAAGTCTCTAAACGTAACATCACCGGAACGACCTTCCCTGCATCAGATGACATCATCGTTTCATTCATCGACAAATGTGCCTCTATTGCGGATACGCATAGCGACAGATGGCTCGCAGATCTGTCTGGCGGATGCTGAATCATATACATGTCGAAATGCAGCAAAGAGAATTAACGCGTCGACGTGAAGTCGCCCCCATAAATTACCCGTGTTTCATCCCGTTTCCAAGCTTTCTACATGACTCAGCTGTTGAGTGATTGATGCTGTGTCACAGAAATGCTAACAGTTGAAGCAAAGAATAGAAGTTCTAACGACATCCTCCGGGATATTATCTTAACTTAGATATCTCCCCCCACCATTACTTTCTTATTCAATCAAACTGTTGCTCAAACGAAGAAGTGTAACAGATTAATGTTACGGTTTAATGTGACTTAAAAATTCTTTTGCGAAAACGTATGTTTCGATAATCAGCTTGCATTCTCGGATGTTTTGATGAGAATAATTAACGAGGATTTTCTTACTCTTAAAGCCATATCGCAATAAAATTCAGTTATTCTCCATACAGGGCCTCTGCTGATATCACGAAGTGCCTGACATTAGAGGTAACTTAATACTCTTACAATAATAACAGTAATTTTATTATTACTGACAAAGTCCTTTTTTTTTTTTTAGCTTTTCTTTTAGGATTTCAGAGGCGACTAAGAATATGACTATTGCCTGTAAACTGTATATGTCCTACGCTGAGTTGTCTGTTTTTCCAGGATAGGGGAAAGAACCCGAGTTTTCGGGTGCAGGGGGGGGGAGGGAATATCTAGTCTCCATATTTAATTTCAGCTGAAATGCTTTCATAAATTTTTCTCATTCAAAACAGAATTCGAAACGAAGTTTTAATTTCAGAAAATCTCATCATATATCTATATATCTTACCATGAAAACAAGAAAATGCGACTACTTATAGGAGGGGGGGGGGTATAGAAAGTTCTGATAAACACCTAGAACAAAAATGATATAACCACAAGAAAGAACATACTAGTAGCAGAGTTATGAAGAAAATTTGTGTTCTTATATCCTCGTATGTTCTTTCTTGTGGTTATATCATTTTTGTTCTAGGTGTTTATCAGAACTTTCTATACCCCCCCTCCTATAAGTAGTCGCATTTTCTTGTTTTCATGGTAAGATATATAGATATATGATGAGATTTTCTGAAATTAAAACTTCGTTTCGAATTCTGTTATTCTCCACACAGGGCCTCTGCTGATATCACGAAGTGCCTGACATTAGAGGTAACTTAATACTCTTACAATAATAACAGTAATTTTATTATTACTGACAAAGTCCTTTTTTTTTTTTTTTAGCTTTTCTTTTAGGATTTCAGAGGCGACTAAGACTAAAAAGGCGAACCACAAGAAAGAACATACTAGTAGCAGAGTTATGAAGAAAACTTGTGTTCTTATATCCTCGTATGTTCTTTCTTGTGGTTATATCATTTTTTGTTTTAGGTCTTTATCAGAACTTTCCAGACCCCCCCCCTCGTATAAAAATATTATTTATTTATTCAGAGAATTTGCACTTGCTGTGAGTGAGTATCTTCGGTTTGTTTCAGTGCAATTAAAGAAGCTAATGAAGTTGAATTTTATTTCCCTCTTAAAGAGGAAGAAATTATTTTTTCAACTTTCCGATAGTATTTTATTTCGATAATAAACTACTTTTTTTTAGTTTTCTTCATCAGCGAAACTGACTGAGCGAAAGTGATGGACATCTTTACAGACACTTCCTGCCAAATGCATGCTTCATTAGCAAGCATGTGGCAGGAATTTCACCCAAATGCGTTTGGTGAAATTCCTTTCGGGTGAAATTTTTTGGGAGTAAAATTGCGTATTTATATATTAAATTCGCATCTAGTTACATTTTAAGTAAATCTACAGCACGTTTACCACCACGGATGAAAATCCTACTATAAAGACAAAACATGGAACTTTTTTCAAGCCACTTCAGATGGCTAATGAGAAAGATAGTGGTCTCATGCCACATAATTGGTCTCCTACTATTCAAAGACATTCAGAGCACCCATGACACAGTGGAATTTGAAAATACAACATATAGGTTGGAAAGTAGAGACGGTATCCTCCTCTGCCAATCAGAATAAGGACATGAAATGAAACAAGACTGTAAAGAATGCACTTCTAATGAATGGAGATTTAACCGTTGCTGTTTGTTTTTTTAAACCAATCTTCATTCGTAGTTCGTTGTAGCGCCCAATGAAGAACTCAAACCAGACAATTATACAGCATTTAATAAGATTACTATATATATATATATATATATATATATATATATATATATATATATATATATATATATATATATATATATATATATATATATATATTTTTTTTTTTTTAAATTCTGCCTGCCACAAATGTGTGAGTGAATCACTTCACAGTAGTGCGTCTTTCATCACCGTGAATAGTAATTCCACGTCGTTTCTGTGCTGCAGTGTCATCCATATCAGCACACTGCAAAGTGTGCTGATGACGTCTCTCTGAAAGACAGGAATCTTTTCTCTTTGAAAATCCTCCAATCGCGTGCTATTATCTCAACTATTCCGAGAAGCTGAATGCTCTAATAAGGATTTGAATAGAGTGATTTGAATTCTTAGAAGTCTGTTTAAATCAGATCTCTCCAATCGAATCGCTATAAAAATTCGAAACCGAACATACAACTTAAATTTACTAGATTTTAGAGTGAAAGATTTCTTTTGAGATATTGTTGTAGTATGCAAGTAACGAAGTGAAGAAGGGAGGAACTTTATTACTAGCTCTGATATTCAAAGAGACAGAGTGATGGTGTTGGTGGTGATGGTAATGTGCGACAGGATAGAATGCAAATGATTATTTGATACGAACAGTAAAAGCAGCTGAGAGGAACTTCGCATGCCATTCGGTAAATAAATCGAGGTCACAGAAAGAGTACGAGCATGTAAACTAATGAAGGATACTGTTCGTGCTCTACTACACACTTTATAAAATGATATTTTCAAGGCGAACCTCGATGATTTATTCGCATGATGGAATGCAGAGACGTAGCTACCATACCAAAACTCTCTGCAATTCAGGGAGAAGGGAAGAGACTTCAGTTCTTACGTAAGACCTGAAAATGCTCTGAGGAGGCTCGAATATTTCTCAATCATTTCTCAAATGGTTTTCACCAGCGTCCAAAAATCTTAGTTAATGCAGCTGATGATTGAGAATTTTCCTACTTAAAGACGTTGCTCGGTATTTAGTACATTTGTTGCTACTGGTCAACCACTAAAGGATTTACTTTTTAGGACTTATATTCTCATATTTGCTCATCATGTAACTTATCGAGTTATTGGTGCTACTGTTCAACCTTTTTTTTTTAATGAAGAAACAGTTCGAATGTTACTCATGTTATGGCCAACTTGATTATCACTGTCTGTAATTTTTGTCATAATTTATTCTTAATGTATTAAAAATGTATATCGAATAGATTTCATTTCCCTAAAATTATCCACAGTGCCCACGTTAATAGGAATTTTGAGATATAAGAAAAAAATAATGAAAAAATTACATTTTGAAATCGTATTTACATACCGTAAAAGACTTCCCCCCCCCCCCCATCCTGATACGCTTTGTCGACGAAACTTTCTACTTCAAGCGTAAAAATTTGGCGATAGAAGGCCAAAAATTACAGAAAAAATATGAAAATTTTTGCAAACACTGTCTATCTTAGATACATGGAATTAATGCGTGGTAGGTGCAAACATTTCTACATATGAAGTCAAAAGCTGCATAAAACGGCGATTTTAATTTCGTTTTATTCTTATTCTAACCTGACCAAGGATGTCAAAATTTTGGTTCCAACTACAAACCACAGTGTTTTTTCTATTTAAATGCTATCATTCTTTGATTAAAAATTTGAAAATCAAAGAATGGTATACTATCCCGTTGACATACATTACCCGGTGATTCAATGCCTTTATCACCGAAGGAGGACCAACATCTTTGGCAAACTTCAAACAATGGAATATGCAATAGATGTGTGCAATGGATATTACTTCTGGTGAACCCATCAAAACCACTCTTATTTTGAAATTTGTACCGTATTCAAAATAATGGTTCTGCAAAATACAGATTTCCCCAGTGGGAATCTGCCGAACTTCAGGAGTTGATTCCTTAAGTGATTTTATCAACGTGGGTCTCAATTAAACAAGATGAGAGTCTTTCATTTCATCTTAAAACTTACTCAAGTTGGAAAATCAACAATAATACCCTTCTAATAGCTGCTCAAAATATGAATGCACACGTCTGCATGTTGAAAATTCTTACGTTGCTCTCTCTCTCTCTCTCTCTCTCTAACGTGGGGTGGTCCAAAATTATCCGATGAAGTGCATTCCCACCGTTAACTTTTTATGCATAATAATTAATGTGCCCTAGACGGAACACTTTAAATGGTAATGTCGGGAGACTAAGTTGGCTCCGAGACCAGTCCAGCATTTGGAATACTGATGGTTCAGCTAATCGGAAACCTGTCAGGGAAAAATAAAAATTTGTATTGAACTCCATCATTCGCGGAAATCTACACTCCTATTTACGTCAATAAAGGAACAGCCTCCAAAAGGCCGGAGAGCTCGTGACACAAAAAGTGAGACGATCGTAGAATATATGTGCTTCGATTAATTAGTTCCGAATAAATCCACACATTTCCAAAAACCGGCGTTCATTACAACATTCTCATAATATTTTCACCAACATACAATGCCAAGAACACTTGCAATAATGCTCATTGGGACTATTTGGGACTCTCCAAAGTTCGTTTCAGAAATATCAAGGAGTGCAGATATTTGCCGAGTAGTATTGGTTCCAGAATGCACTGTACTGTTCAAAGCATTTTGAACTATTAACGTCAAGTTGAGATATAACACAAATGATCCACTTTCCCAGAAATGTTGGTGTACGTCAAGAAAAACGTGTCGATTAGGGAACAACACACGGTCAGAAAATCGCCATCGGTTTGGTTTTCTGACAGCTGCTTTCGTGTGTCGTTGCAAAAACTTAAGTGAAGTGAATATCAGTGTACTTTTCGATTGAAAACTTATGCGGAAACCTTTCAGTAAAGCACACAGTTAAACACATTCAACCTAATAATGAACAACAGAACACTTTTTCCAAACCAAAAGTACTTGAGAGAACTGGACTATATAACTAGACAATGATACATATACAGTCAGGTATAGCTGTAGCCACTGGTGGCGAATCATGAAAAGATCGTATCTCCCCATTTGTCCAGAATAGGCCCAAGATATAACTTGTTTTGTTGTTGTTGTTGTTGTTGTTAAAATAACTGATTAATTAAAATATCACTTCGAATCAGTAAACTGGAACAGTTTTTCTTTGCTAGGTTATTACTAGGTTATTATTATTACTAGGCTATTACATAACATTACTTAACGTATATTTCTTAGACATTTTATATCCTTCAAAGACTGCACAGCAACTATCTCTATGATGAGAGCATGTGCAGAACATATTTCTGAAATGAGCATGAAACATATTTTAATACCATATAATGTTGTAGGTCGAAAAAAAAACGTTCAAGGCATGCCGAATAGACGGGTAAAAAGCAATGTTAGGAAATGCAAAGATTTGATGCTGTGTAATATTATAATATAAATCAATAACACATTTGAAAATGAAAAAGATATATCATCCTTACATAATCAGTTTTATAAGATAAGATGAGATAAGATAAGATAAATAAGATTATTTATAGATATTAAATTGTAGCAACTTGCAATTAAGAAACCAAATCACAGTTGAATCTGTTCCGCTGGGCTGATTTATTTATTTATTAAAAAAAAAAAAAAAAACTGCGATAATAGAAGTTTGTAATAAATTTCATTATATGAAAGTATCGTATTTAGGCTTCGAAAGAATAATAATTTAATTAAACATAATTACTTGAAATAACAAATCTTCTTTTTTCTTCACACGACTTCCCATTTTTAACCATTAAATTGTTCATAATGTGTATTGTTTATTATGAGCGTCATTTTTATCACATCAGAAATGTTTTAAACAATAAACACACCTTAAACTTCAATTGTTTTTAATCTCAGAGAGTTTCTTTCCTAACAGTACACACACACACACACACACACACACACACACACACACACACACACACACACACACACACACACACACACACACACACACACACACACACACACACACACACACACACAGCCTTACAAATATGTCCAACTACTTCAGTAGCCAAATGAACTTTTATAAAACAAGTTCACAATTAGACTGCATTATGAATGTCAATTCATACGTGTCCGTTCAGCCTCTTTGCGCTAATGACCGAAGCAAAAGCACATTTCCATTATATATATATATATATATATATTGTGTCATATATATTGTGTCATATATATCATTACATTGTGTCATATATATCATGAGCAGTATTCATGTCGCAAACTTTGCCATAACTTTATTCAAATGAATCAGATGTATTTATATAAAAACTTAAATTGACAAAATAATTAAAAACTCTTTTGTAATTATATATCGCTACTAATTTTGTAATTACATATACTGTATATTCTCAGTAATATATTACTATGGTGCTGCTCAGAATGACCTTTCGAGTCAGCCACCACCGTTCTCAGACATGTCTCATCAACATTTTAATTATTTATTATTATTATGTTTCCAGTGATTATTTTTTCTTTTAAGGGGATTAATAAATGCTTAAAAGAACCAGCAATCAACCGTGATAAAAAAAGAACCATTACACTTTTTTCTCCACGGGTTCAGTGACACAATAAAAATAAATAAATAAGAAAAAGCGTCATCATGAGAGAGTACCCAGTACTATTATATATTTAAATTATTTAAGTGATTCAAATGTGTTTAAATTTGTTTTAGGCTATGCGATCAGTAAACTATCGCCAAAATTCTCTTGACCGAAGTAAAATTCCAATAACCAGAGTTTAACGGGTATTGCACGTAAATTTATATTTCTCAAATGGAAACAGGAACCAGAATGAAAATAGCATAACGTGTATGGAAATTACGGTTAAAAAAATTCCCGGGGGGAAAGAGCTACAAGCTTGCACATAATCCAACAAGATCTTTATGAAGATTTATTTGCTAATGAACTTGGGGAACATAAGGCTTCTTGACTATTGCTTGCGTCATCCTCCTAATGACGCTCACATTTTGGGAAGATAATGATCATTCCATTTTCACACTCCACAAATCCCCCAACACAGCTAATGAGGTTAATTACAAGACGCAAACGGAAAGCTTATAATCCTATTGTAGTCACCAAAGATTTGCTAAACTAGACTTAATCTCTACACTGATTACTAATCAAGAAGCGTAGCCAGTTCATATTATCATTCTAATGAGCAGACTGCAGCAGCATTACTTGGTAACGTTAATAAATAATATTAAAAACTCGTCCCGACAATGGCGAAATTCTCACCCAATTTTCATATAAAATGAAAGAAGGAGCATCAAAATAAAACTGAGTAAATACATCACTTTTCAATAGACATGAAATGAAACCCGCCTTAAACGTATTTAACTAAGTAGTCAGTGTCTAATAATTTATATTTTTATAAACAAATGTTACACGGAGTGTCCTATGTCTGTAGATGCATGTGTTCACGGAGCCGGTTTGCCTGTTCTGGAAGGGGTGTTAAAAAAAAAAAACTATCCCCGTATAAAACCTGCTAACTCACCTTTCGTAGGAAAAGATCACATAAAGGTTCCCCAAGTCACGGACGGGAATCAAACTCTTTCAGACCAAATGGCTTCGTTAATACTGGATTGCATTATATCATACAAAAATAAATTCTCAATGAATTGTGTAAATTGAGTTTTCATGCGTTGACAGTAGACGAAAGAGAATATTTAGGTACAAAAATGTTGATTTTCATATATCAAATGTCGAGCATATCAAAGCGGTTTACAAGGCGATCTTTGCAGGAATCGTGAAAATCGTATGCTTACGATAGTACTTCGAGTGTGACGCCATGACATAATTTTATAGTGATAATGAACTTTTTATGTAAAAAATGGTGATGTTTACATCTGAGTGGACTGCTTTGTGTGATGCTTGGTAAAAAAACATGGAGTAGCGGCAGTGTCGCGAAGAAAAATAAAACATTCAATAGAGCATTTAACTGAGTTGCTCAAGAAAATTTTGCATAGATACTTGGAAAGAGGTTTTAATGATGTACAATATTTAAAAACTTCTAAGAACTGTATATGCAGTGTTCCACAGATCTATAAATAAAGGAAAGCTAAAAGAATTAGGCAAAGTAGAGTGTAATACAGCAGCATGTAATATTGTAATACAATAGATAATTTATTTATTCATATGGAGTTCCTCCCTTTTCTCCCCCGTCCCTATTGGGGCGAGTTGATCCCCCCCCCAAGGGGGGGTTTAAGTATTTATGACTGTAAATCCGTGTGTGTGTGTTCACGGGGCAAGTTTGCTTGCTTGAGGGCTGCTGCCCACGCCCAAGACCGGCTAACTTGGCTATGGCTGAGGAAGATCCATAGCGCAATTCTCCAATATTTAATCGTTCTGTGGACACTTATGACAGATATCCAGAAGAGGAGACAAGACGGTTTTAAATTTGGAAAGGTCAGGGTATTCGAGGTATTCTGATCTTATATCGAATTATGAAGATTTAATTAAAAAAAATGTGTAAACAATATTGAGATTTTAAATTTGCTGTTGTCGAAAACGTTTGGCTGGAATAATTAAGAAATTCGATGACTTGGTTGAATTTGTCTTAAAAGATCACCAATATCAAGATGTAGCAATTTTGATGTTTAGGGACCAGGTGTTAGCTGGGTTTAATCAAATGAATTTAATCAAATCCAAGTCAAGAAATAGGTTAGAAGCGCACTTGGGAAATCTTATGATAATGAAGTCGCACCTTACTACAACATGGATCTAGATACAGTATTTATATACTGCAAACAAATCCTTTGAAACGCAAACAAAGACTGGCGAGTGCAACTGTCATCAAAATAATAAGGAAAACATATTTTTCAGCCTTATAAATATTACATAGACCAGTGTTTTCCAAATTGTGGTACGCATACCCAGGGATGGGGATATGGGCGTGGCACTTTAAAAAAAAATGATTACTTTTTTTTTTTTTACTATATCGCCATATTGTCGCAGATAAGTGCAGGTCTATTCTATACTTAAATGTTTTTAGTTATTGAAAAATTAAAGAAATTTTTTGCAAAATGTGTGTATGCCGAGATCTTGCCGCCTGGTTGACGGCACGATAGCGCCGTTTCAATTAAATTTTTAAATTCAGATAATTCTAAGCAATCGGTCGGAACGCTCAGCTAAATTTCGGAATCCTTCGCAACTTATAACGGTCTTAGGCAGTGGCGCACCCAGAGGGGGAGCCAAGGGGTCCCGTTCCCCCCCCCCCACGAAGAAAAAGGAAAAACCATATTCCAAAAATCTTTTCCTAATTAATAAAACTCATTTTTTTTTATTTATGTTGTATCGGGTCTTCTATTTCTATATTACTTATGAATTAGCGATCATTGCAGATTCTCAGTCATAGGTCGTATACGATGCGTAGTGTGTATTCTCAAATCATCTAGTCAACTCCCCCCCCCCCAGATTAAACCCTGAGTGCGCTACTGGTCTTAGGCAATTGTTTCACCACCCATGCGTACATCTGTACATGTTTATTCGTGTTTGTGTCACAGATTATGGCGGATGTACATGTAATACGCGCGCTGATAATACTCTCACTTTTTAGCAGATGCTTTGTTGGTATTATCTAATCTTGAAGTGTATTCTAATAATTAATATAATATTAGAAATATTTTAGTAATATTTCTTTTGGATTTCTTAAACCCTTTACTGTGGATCACTAGTTAAAAACTGGATGCTTGAAACGCATGGTAGAGAATAGTGAAGGAAATGAAAATAGATGTGGTAATCGTGAGAAAGAACATGATGCGTCTGGATCAAATATTTGTTGTTGTCGTGTGGGATTCCCCCAATTTTCCTCGTCCATCCCTTAGAACAGGCTGAGCCCTTGAGGGATTTTTAAGTATGTATTTTTGACTGTAGATCCGTGGGTGTGTTCAGGGACCGTTTGCCTGTTCTGAGGGAAGAAAAACCCGAGTTTCCGGGTGAAAAAAACCGTCCTATCTCCACATGAGAACTATTAACTCACATTTAGTCGAAAGAGACCAGATAACGGTTCCTCAACGTCATGGAAAAATCGAACTCAGGTCTTTCCGACCAAAGGGCTTCGTCTATTTGATAGAGCCTCTGAGCTACAGAGGCTCTATCAAATACTTGTATCGAAAGTAATAAGTGTAAACTAGTTGTATGTTTCTTAAAATTATACAAAAAAAGTAAAAAAAATCTATCAGTACTACGAAGATTATCAAATATTTGGATTTTAATGGACTGGCAACGAAAAAGAACCGAACCTATTCTAGTATGTATCATTGGTTAGGAAACTCTCGCAAATTAAAGTATAAAAGCGCCGAACTTAAAGTGCCATTTCGTGACAAAACATAAAGAGTACCAAGAAAAACCTGTAAAATTTTTCGAAAATAGACGTAAAGACTTAAAAAATTTTTCCCCAAAAATAATAAGTGGTGTGATGGGAGATGAAAATATGAGAGCTTTGGAAGCTTCATATTGTGTAAAGTTCCTAATAATGAACTCTGGAGCAGCTGAAACGATTATTGAAACCTGCAGCCAAAATAAGGGCGCAAGTGATGAAAGAAGATAAAGATTTTACCCATAATGGTTGAAATACAGAGCAAATAATACTGTCGTGTATCCAAAGAGCCACTAGTACTTACCTGCAGGCTGATGAATCCACTGATATTGGAAATTTTGCAAATCTTTTAGTGTTTGTCAGATACGAGGTAGATAAAGACGTACACAATGATCTTTTACGTTGCTGACGTATCACAGGTCGTATAACTGCAGAAGTTGCTGTAGTTTTAAAATTATGGACGAAAATTAGTTTGTTCAAAAAGAGAGAGGAAAGAGGCTGTTGCACGAGAAGCCAAAATCAACACGCTGTATCAGATTCACTCGCTACCCATAATATGCATATAGACCTAAAAAAAAAGTGCTAACATAATGTTAAAAGTATAAATTCCGTAAAATACCACCCTTTTAATGCTTTTTTCCCCCTAGCTGTGTGATGAAATGGGCAGTCGATCATACTCAATTGCTTTTCTACAATGAAGTTCGTTGGCTTTCGCGTGGGAAAGTCCTAAATCGACTGTTAGAACTTCGATGAGAACTACGCATTTTTCTCGATAAATCCTTTAAAGCAGTGTTCTCTTAACGAGGGGCGTATGCCCCATAGGGGGGCAATTTGAATATTTTGGGGGACAATTAGAAAATGATGTTGCATTCGTCACCTCATCACTGATATACTCAAAACACTCACCATTGGCGAAGGGGGGGGGGACATCAAAATCTTTGAGGCGTTGAGATGGGGCATGATCCAAAAAACGTTGGGAAACTGCTTTAAAGTTAAAAATATCTCGTTTAACTGGCTATGTAAATTAGCATACACAAGTAGATCTGTTTTCTCATTTAAATAATCTCAATTATTTAATTGAAATTATTTAAATGAGATTTAAATAATCTTTGGATACACGACAGTATTATTTGCTCTGTATTTCAACCATTATGGGTAAAATCTTTATCTTCTTTCATCACTTGCGCCCTTATTTTGGCTGCAGGTTTCATTAATCGTTTCAGCTGCTCCCGAGTTCATTATTAGGAACTTTACACAATATGAAGCTTCCAAAGCTCTCATATTTTCATCTCCCATCACACCACTTATTATTTTTGGGGAAAAATTTTTTAAGAGTCTTTACGTCTATTTTCGAAAAATTTTACAGGTTTTTCTTAGCTTACAAGGTAAAAAAAAAATTCTGTTTTTCACGTGCAAGATAAAATAAACACAATGATTGCAAAATTGCAGTTGTGGCATAGCACTGGCGAATCGGACTCTTTTCCATGTCTCCACGAGTTAGCAATAAATTTGACTAACGAACTTGATAACTATGTGTAGAAAATTGTGACACGGCATTTAGAAAGTTTGCAGAAAATTTTTCGCTCGTATTTCCCTGAATTGGACAACAATTTTGAATAGATCAGAAATCCATTCAATATCAGTGTAAAAACAATGCCAAGAACCTTTCATAGTGAGAAGAACTATTAGAACTGGCTTCAGATAGCTTTCTAAAACTAAATATGACCAAAGTACACTAATATTATTTTGGTTAAACATTAATAATGAATATTTTTTGTCAGAAAAAGCTGTGAAGTATCTTTTGCCTTTCCTTATTTCATATCTTGGCAACGCATGGTTTTCTTCGCTTGTGGACCTCAACAACAACAACAACAACAAAAAAAAAAAAAAAAAAAAAAAAAAAAAAACTGTCTTCTTGACGTGAAATCCCATCTATGGCTAAAACAAACAGAACCGGATTTCCCCAAAATAAATTCTTTCCCAACAGAAACAATTTCATTTGTCTCATTAACTTTTACAAAAATTTAAATTCATAATTTTTGTTTGTGATGTATGTATATTAATATAACTAAAATTAATTTAATAATTAAAATATTTTACTTGTTTGATATTATAGTGCAAATGCTAAAAATAAAAATAAATGCGTTTATAATTCGTCTTTGAATGACATATTATTATAACTTCTCCCAAACTGCCTTTTGCCTGAGAGGTAATACGTCGGTAAAATACCCCTTTTAAAAGATTACTAATATTTTAAAAGGGATAACATAGACAACTGAATTCTGTTTATATTATATATATATATATATATATATATATATATATATATATATATATATATAAATTTAAAGTTTATTTAAATTATAATATAAATAGTTAAATTTTTTCAACTTTATTTGATTTATATTATTATATTAGTGATAGCGTGTTCGAAAGTACCGGTGTTGCGCAATATAGTTTTCTAGTTCGAATCAGACCGGGCCATGAATGTTCAAGTGTAAAGTTTCTCAATAAAAGGGTATTAAAAATAACTAAGATGTGGACGAAGGCATTTAATGAGGCGAAAATTAAAAAAAAAAAAAAAAAAAAAAAAAAAAAAACCTTCGGCGCACTTCTCTATCGTTCTTGCACAAAAATGTGTCTGCTCATGACTGCGAAAAATTAGAAGGAAAATTGGTGATGACTAGAAAAACATTTTACAGTTGTCAGAAAGCAGCAAATAAAAGTCACACTTATAAAACTGAAACTGAAACAATTTAACAATATATGCAGTTTAACAATTTAACAACATCGCTTCCGTTTGCTGTCCTACTACACTGCTTGAAATAACACGATCATGATAAGACTGCAGCATACCTTTCATCGGTGCTTGAGATTTTGAAATGGTGTTCTCAGATCAGTGTTGCATCTAAAAAGACATCGCGAGCATCTTTTTATTCACAAGCTTAAGTGTCTGAGACAAAAGTGGAATAACGGATTTACCAGATTCAGAGCGTTTCTTGACATCTCGAGAGTTTACACATAGCGCTATTCTGTTAAATCGTATTCACCACCAACAGCAGGTATATTCATCTTTTATTTTTTTTTTTTTTTTTGACGGACTCATTATCTTTAAAACTGTCTCTGGTACTATGTTGTGTGAACTTAATGATTAAAAATGGACACAGTTGTCTAACGTATTATTTTTGAAGTTAATGTTTCGGAACAATTGAAAAATAAATAAATTAAAATAAAAGCGAGGATAATTATGATGATTTTGCACACTGAATTTACTCTCATGAAAAATCTTAGGATCACTTTTCCAGCCGTAAGGAATGTGTAAACATCTGGATCTATCAGTCGGTCAGTCAGTCAATCACTCAGCCATGAGCACCAAGAGTGACAACACTGAATAAACCAACTACTTTTATAAGAATCAGTAGGGTTGGTTTAAACCCTTTTTAAGTTTAATATTATCTATCATCCAGTTTTGTTCGACAGGAGATATTCACAAGGCACAGCAGACGAAATTTCAAGTTAAATATAATTAACCTAATGCACTCTAAAAGAAGAGAAAAAAATTGTTTTAATTCTCGTTCCCCCTCTTCCTCTGGGAAGGCCCCTACTTCTACAGTAAAAGAATTCAACCGCTTTCGGCCAAAAGTATAATACAATTGTGCATTGTACACGTATAATACTGCTGTTATGGCGTGCTCGAATTTTAAATGGATTTGTTAATGATGTAAATTAACTAATTTCACAATTACCGTAATTAAGATTATAAGACTCTTGACAGAAACAGGTTATTACGCTTAATCCATAAAAAAATGGAAGATGGGATTAAGTGCCAAAATATTGCAAAGATGTAGAATGACTTTTCAAAAGTTGCATTATTACCTACATTATAATGATAGTAAATAAAGGCGGTGCAACCTACGATTAGCATTATATGTAATGGATAATTATAAAATGTTTAATTACTTACGCTGTTTATTTCACTCATTACACTTAGTTCCTTCCCTACTCGAAGTCACGAACAGCAGTGAAACTTCATAATTCCATTTTTAAAATAAATATTTTTAATCTCACACTGTTTTGTAACCTTCATATAAGAGTTAAAATTTAATTCCTAATGTGGACCATTTACATTATCAGTGGTAATACTTCGGACTGTTGAAAGTTGAGTGCTAAACCTGTCTTGGTATCGAACTTTATTTCTTATTCAACTGGAGGAGAAGCGGAAGAACACGGTCGATGAAAGTTTTCCGCTAGGATTCTACCTGAAGACGAACAGCCTTCGAGGGGATGAAAGGCAAATAAATCTTTCCTAACTTCGAACTATGTCAGTGATACTTTAGCAGCTTACCTCCTCAAGAGAAATCAAATCGGAGTTTAAAACTTTTTTTTTTTATTTTAAACAGAGATTACGTGACCACTTCGTTGAATACTTTTCCTGTCGAAGCGAAAAACTTCGTGAAATCTTTTTTTTTTTTTTTTGCTTCTTCTTCTCTAAAAGAATCAACTTTTTGATTATCGAAGTGGTCTTCTCCTCTGAAGAATTTACGTGTGATGCGTATTTGTATTCCATTCCTGCAACGTTCAAAAGCATAAGAAGAACATAACGTTTTGAAAGTGGCAAGTCCCAATATTTCATTAGATTATTATAAAGTAGTTGAAATGTAACGTAGTATTTAAAGCAGTGGTTTATTTTCTTGGAATTCGCACAGAAGTAAAAAAAAAAAAAAAAAAAAAAAAAAATACAGTCATCGTTAATCTTTTTTTCTTCACAATTCTACACAACCAGTTTATCTCTTGGCTCAATATCGCAATGAAAAATACTGCAAAACTAGCAAATTTGATGAGGAGTATACTGGCAGGTGAAAAATTATATTAATCATTTGTTATTAACTTTATGCAGTTGCGCACTCAGTGAATCTTCTCTGTACATAAAAACTAAAGATCATTTGGACTTAGAGAGTGACGCTCTAGCACTGACGACTGCCCGTTCACAGTAAAGATTGGATAGCTTCGACTGTGCGTCATTAATTTAAGCGATAAGTTTAGTCATTATATCATTGGATAGTAATGATGCCAATATAACAATAAGAAGTTATTATATCATCGAAAGAGATGGCACCGTTATTGTGAAAAGAAGAAAGCTGTTGTTGTTGCCTTGGAATTACTGCCGAAGTAACCAAGGACAATGCATTATGTTTGTTACTTGCGTATTTTCTTCTAGATGGTTTGCCAGTTTGTTGGATAAAAATCCAAGTTTCTGGGAGGAAAATCCTTACCACTTCCGAATAAGGGCTAAATCACCAAAATCTGAATTGTTCTTATAAAGGTTCTTCGCATCCTAAATGAAATTCGAACCCAGATTCCTTCCACCGAAGGCATCGTTGAAACCGACTGGGCTACGGAAGCTCAAAAGAGAAATACAGTACACTTGATGCAAATATTATTACCAGTATGATGACCTCAGTAATTATGCAGATACTAGTGTTAAAACGTTGTTGAATCGAGAGGTTGACTAATGGACCGTGAAGGTGAAATTATATGAAAACGCAAGAGGTAAACATGACTGAAGAATGAGCGATCCCAACTGGGGAAGGAGTCTCTTAGCTATGAAAAATTTTATATGGTCCTATTATGAATTCCAAGTCTAAATTATATATTAGCTGTATCCCTACAGCCTTTTTTTTTGCATCCTTAGTGGCTATTAGGTATTGTTATGAAAAATGTATTGAACTCTCAAGAACTACTTCAACGTAAACAATTATGTAAACTAAAGTACTGTTACAATCATAACAGTACTTCAAGGTGCCTAAGCTTAGTTATCATAGGTATTCAGGTATTCAAACTAGATTTATTAATTTTTGTGATATTCTGGTGTCCTAAGGTACTGTAAGAACACAGCAATTGATGTTTAGGTTCTAGGAATCAGGATACTAAATTTAAAAAATATATATATTTAAAAAAATCAGTTTTTAAGTTTTAGAAATAGCCTGCACGAAAAATGAAAAGTGTACATACAGTGAGTGACATAACCTCTTTTCTTTTTTCCTTTTTTTTTTTTTCGAGAAAACAAACTGAATGTACACATACTAGTCACAGAATGTAGAAACCTTTATACAGATGTATGAAAACTTCGTTTACGCAGCATATATGCAAAATACTTTGTCACGTGTATCACCACATGTTTTAGGTAACTATTTAAGAATGCTGCTGATCAGCAATCGTCAATAGTGTTGATCACAATGAAAAAAACAAAGGATCTTTCGGAGTTCGATATACGGCTTATTGTGATTGCTCGTCTGGCTGGAGCCACGAGTTTAAAAACAGCAGAGCTGACTGGTTTCTCAAAAGGTGAGATAATCCGTGTTTAATCAGTGGAAATAATCCAGATTGCTTGTCTGTCAGGAACGAGATCGCTGTTGTCTGAGAAGGCTTGTACGGACAAACGAAATTTCCTGTGTGCAGTAATTGACCGAAGCATTTAATGAAGGCTGTTCCCACCCTCATCTCTCACCGAATTATGCGCAGGGAATTGAAGAGGATCGTTACTGGTAGTCGCTAAAGAAGGTCCAACATTGTATAACATAAAAGTTTCTAATTTGGTAACCGGTATGTGTATGTATGTATGTATAAAATTTCTACATATATATATATATATATATATATATACATTAGACATTGTGTCAATGCAATATCATTAAAATAATAATAATAATAATAATAATAATAACTTGAATGTGTCTTTTCGATGTTTTCCGTTGACGGAATACCAGTCCGGTAGCTGTCATTCTGTGTATGCGTAGCGTTTTATGAAAAATAGATAAATATAAAAAGACGTCGACTGCATCTACTTTTAATGACGTTAAAAAAGTTAGTCTGCCAATACATCCGCAGATACGATAAGTATTTCTCGTTATGAACTTTAAGATTGTTTAGCACGGATCAAAGGATGAAATTAAAGAAGTATATCATAGGAATGGGAACTTACAAAAAAAAAAAAAAAAAAGAAAAAAGAAAAAAAAGCAATTATAAAATTTGGTCTACAATCGTCGTTTATTGCATTCAAAAGGAAAAAGTAACGCAGAAGACAATCCTAAAAAAAAATAAATAAATCAACTATTCCCCAAGCCCTAACTAGAAGAATATGAACCAAAGTTTTTAGGAGCGAGAGAGAGAGAGAGAGAGAGAGAGAGCAGCTAACAACTGTCGCACCAACCGAAAAAAAATGCCTGGAAAAAAAGTTCCTGTTGTTGGCGACTAGAATCAAACCAATAAGATTCATTCTTTGGACAGGGAGGCAAACTGCAATTTCACAAGACTGCCATTTCTTATCCAGAGAGAAAGAAGAAGACAACTACAAAAGCTATATGGAGAAGAATCCAAATACCTGACACTTTTAATCTGTTCTAGCTTAAGGTTTTTCGGAAAGGACACATCAACAGAAAAGAATAGTACGCGTCGATATAGCAACTCATTTATTCCTGAGTCCGCATGAACCAACTGCATCTGAATTTCTCAGGTGAGATTCAGGCTGACGGGGGAGAAATTCTGTCGTTAAACTTTAGGCTGAAGAGTAATTTTAGCTTTTTTTTTTTAGAACATTTTATTTGTAGACTTCAAGAAGCCTACAGTTTAATAAGAAAAATAATAAAGGTTACGAATAGCAGGACAAACTCACCTAAAATTCTTACCTGCCTTTTTTTTTAATATAATCCCACCCACAAAATGTTGACAGTTTACAGCCAGTTGATTGATGAGATAAGAGTTAGATAATCTGAAAACCGTGCTAATTCAAGCTGCATGTCTGTCTTCATAAAATAGAATGATATAATTTTTCTTTTTTTTTGTTTCCATGCTACTATTATTTATTGCCATAAAAGAAAATAGTGTAAAATAAACAAAATAGATTTTACTTCACATATAACATAACTCCCCAACAAAATACATTACAATTTATTCACTAATGTGAAAGTAATATTAACGAATTTTTATTATTAATATTTGTTTTAATGCTATTAATAATAAAAGCAGTTGTAAAGCTGTGATGCTTTAATCGCAAACGATAACCAAGTATAACGAAATATAAAACTCAGAGCATACCTGAGAGCTGTAAATATAATCGATGTGCTCACTACTTATTAAGGATCGGCAGATCCATTCCATATAAACTGGTCCTCTTTAACAAGGCACTCAATCGAGCGGGACAAGATGCCCATTAAATCCCATATCCCATTCAATGTTTTTTATTATTTGATTTTCTTTTTCTTTGACGAGGAGAATCATTAAAAATAAAGGAAGATTTATTTTTATGATGTCACCCATGCCCGAGAGGAAATAAGCGATTCTTTTAAATTTAGCCTACAAATTTTTTTTTTCTTGTTTCGAATTATGATCGATGCAACTAAAGCAGTGAAGACAGTGTATTATGTCTGTTAACTGCGTGGGTACTTCTAATATCTGTTTTGCGAAATGAAAAAACCTTAATTTCCAGGAGGGAAAAAACTGTATAATAAGAAAGCCGTGTTTTAGCGTACTCAAAACAGTTGATTCACTGCTGTAGTCTAAGGTGTTTCCTGTTTTTGAGGGGGGGGGGGGGGGAAGAGACCGGGGAGGAAGAAATTCTTTCCGGTATCTATAGTAAATGGAAGGTTAACACTATCTAATTTTAATAACTGAAAATCTGTTATACCATCAGTGTATGATCATACAATTTTTAGAGATGATCATATCTTAAAATTAGACAAATAAGAGAGAGCAGAACATAATTCATACATGCCACATTTAGCATGTTATGACACCAAACCATTATTCTTAGTTTAGTAAATATCATCATAATAATAATATTGATGTTAATCATAAACATAAAAATGAATTATGGTTCTTAATGAGATGGATGACCTCGCATATGATAGCACATTTATCAACGTTTCAGGCGATATTTATTGAGAAAGTGTTAGTACTGGCGTAACATTCTGCCTATTTCGATATTTCGTCTTCGTTAAAATGAGTGATGAAAACCTACGTTCGCAAAAATACGCTGAAGGAAAACGAATTAGGCTCCAGTAATGTCTTTTCATAAATTTAACAGATCGTCTGTTCCCCGCGGGCTTTTGTCCAAAACTTTTCAGGTGATGAATTGCTGTTCAAGAATTTCAATGTGATGGCTGAGAAGGGATGTGGGAATTTTTCCTCATCCGCAGATGAGAGATTTGGCTTGTGAAATGAATTGAGATAACAGAAAAAGCTTAGAGGAGAGGGGAAGCCACCACAAATGTTAAACAACTTCTTGTGCTCTCAAACTAATCCATTCTCGCGAGATACAGAAATGAAACTTTGTCGGTCTCAGTGTTTCCCGTATAACTGTCCATATAAAAATGCTTATTTATTGTAAAATATGGAATTATTTTTTCCAACAATCAGTATATTAACGGGTTGTTCGAGAAACATAATACTGTATAAGAAACAGTGGTCTATGCTTAGTATCCTGATACACAAAATTATTGAAAGCAAATCTATGATAAATGACCATATATAAAATTAAATTTTAACTGAGAACTCAAAGATTCAAAATTCAAGGAATAACTGAGGATTAGGGTAAAATTCAAAAGTCATCCAATGATTCACGCCTTTAGGTGTGCAAGAATGGAGGTCATATTTTATGTACATAAGTATCTCAAATTGTGATGATGTATACTGGCAGTTCAAAGAAGATAAACATAAAAATGATCGCAGATAATCATAAAAGAGTGAGTTTTAATTAATATTTTTGTTAAGTAACATCGTTCGATTATCACAATTGAACTCAGAGTTGCTTGTGTTGCAGACATATTTTTCTTTTGCTTAATTTTGCTACTAAAATAATTCAACTGAAACAAACAAAAACAACTGAAGTGACTGGAAAAATTTTAGTCGAGATTCTAAAATACTAAATTTTCATTAAATATTAAATTCCATCCATCCATCCAGCCAGCCAGACAGACAGACAGGAATAATTACAATTTCGAAACACTTTACTCAATGACGTCAATGAAACGTCGCACGTAAACTTAAATCGTAAACTGAACTGAGTGTACATATTTTAGTGGATATCTTAAATCCCAAATTTTATGAACTATTACCCAGACAGAACGGAGTTATTTCTGTATACAATTTGGAAACATTTTGCCAAAGTTTAGTATTCAAATGAGTTAGGTCGAAACAAAAACTGATATAATTCGAATATTGAATTTTTATAAAATCTGTCCAGCCAGAGTCAAGTAATGACAGACAAAAACGAATATAGCTTATGTCAAAATGGTTCTTAGGTCAATTGTTGAACTTGACCATGAAGAGACCAATCTTAATATAAATGAATTTGAACTTCCGGTGAGAGATCAGCACGATATTATTAGCAGGAAGATTGACAAAAGCACCATAATTAGTACTTCAAGAGTCCTCACTAAATATCAATTACTATAATAAACAGAATTTACAACTATGAAAATATTTATTAATATTTTTTGTTAAAATTAAATGCTTTCTCAAGTAAGGAGTGCCTGTCTGCTTTCACCTACGATTAAAAAACTTTTCATTCTTCACGATTAAGCGTAAATGCTTGTACTGCCTCAGTTTTCAAGACCACTCAACCATTTTTTCCTCGGTCTTGTTCTACTTCTCTTTCACTTCGGTATCTGATTTTTACTTTCTATTCTACGTTCTTTCTATATGATTTTCTTTTCATTCTTTACGACTTTGGATCCAATAATTTATTGGCTGTATTTTACAATTTTCTCTGATTTGTGTTCCTAATTGTGTTTAATATTGTTACACCTACACCTTTTCCTTTTAAAGTTTTCATCTCAGTAGTTTCATTAATTTGTCTGATTTTTGTAGTTGCTGCACGTGTTTCTACTGCATATGTTAGTACCGGTCTGATTACTCCTTTGTAGATTCCTATTTTTGTTTCTTTGCTTATATACTTATTCTTCCAGATGAGGCTGAGACATTCAGACAAGCTACTAGCTTTTGGTTCTTGTACTTCTTTTAGTGTGATGACATAGTTGTTTATTTCTATTCCAAAATATTTTATCTTAGTAGCATATTCATTCATTTTCCTTTGATTTCTAATTACATTACATCTTATGGTTCCCTTGGCAACTGTCATTTGATATCTTCATAGTTTTCTTTTCCGCTGCCTTATTGAATGTATTTAGTAATCTTTGTAGGTTATCTTCATTTTCTATTAGTAATATTATATCATCAGCATATCCAATTCTTAATTTTTCATTTTTAAGTTGTATTTCACATTTTTCCATTTCCGTTTACTTCTTTTATTAGTTTATCCATCACTAAATTAAATAAGGTTAAACTTAATGAATCATCTTGTCTAATTCCTTTGGTTATTTTAATTTCTTGACCTTTTCCTTGCTCTGTATTTATTTACGTATTATAGATTTATAATAAATGTTAGCATTTAAATTTTAATGTAATAGTTAAATTTTGGCACGAAACTGTTTTAGATAGTTCAAGAAATGAAATTTTGAGAGTGTATATCTGCCACAATAATACACAATAATAAATAAATAAATTTACATCCATATCATTCCGAGTGGGTGATTGATTTTAGGTACATATATTTTCTAGTAGTTTCATCACACGATCTCCACATAACAAATAACCTTTAGTCCAGACTCGAGCACAGTTCAATCAGAATCTGTGATATTGAAGGTCACATCTCAGGTTGTTACATTATCATAGTCTTTGTACTGATAGCCGCTAAAATAAGTCACGAGTGAGATAGTACAGTAAACTACTTTCACAGTTCTGCTGTGGCACACGAAATAAAAACTGACGTGGAAATTTTTGTGTGCACTCCGTATTAGAAAAAAAGTTCTTTGCATGCTCCAAAATACTGTGGACTAGTGCAGAGTCTATCTTAAAGCTAGGTAAACAGGGCATGTGCCCGGGGTCCAATTTCCAAGCATACGCTTTAGAGTTGATAACATGTGGTTAATGATTTATAAACTCTTGCAAATATGTAGCTGTATTATTTATTTCATCTTATTTTTATTTTTGCAAGAAATCAAATATTCGTGATGTTATCTCGCTTTTCACTAATAAGAATATGAGAGCGAAAGTTTAGTGCCTCTTTTGTCTTCTTACTATGTGAAAAGGAAATGAAATTTCTTATTAAAAACAGGAGAATACTACTACTATCCTTCTGTACCTGACATTATGTTATGCATGATGTATTTTTATAATAAATCAAATGCTTTATTTTTTTGTCTTCATTATATAGCATAAATGTACATTGACTTATCTATAAAATGTTATGATAGATGTTTTTAAATAAATTTTACCTATAAGTTTTATATTTTTCATCGAAATGCGAAGCCTTCTAAAAATCTTTGCAGTTTTCAAACAATCGATAAATTAATAAACTAGTCTGCAGTGGAACAATGGTTCAGTATATTTAATGAATTCTGTTTTGAAAATGTCATGCTCAGAATTATGCAACAAATCTACAAGCATTATGGAAAGAAAGAAAGAGCCATATACATTTACTGATCCGTTAATTAATTTAAGGAATAATAATAAATATAACCGTATACTGATTTTTTTAAGAACAACTCAAACCGGAGTTTCTCGGCGTCTCTCTAACTTCATAACACAACACAATGGCCACGAACACAAACGTTGAGCTCAATTTGTCAGATATCTCTGAATAAGAGATGGCAATTGAATGAAGAATGAAAATTGTATAATTTTCTCATATAATTTAAAAGATTTTAAATTATGAGTATGGACAAGAGAAGATCAGGCACCAATACGACTCAAACAGCAGCCATGTTGAATATTCTCAAGCATACGTGTCAAGGATTTACTAAGAAAGAACTACAGTAGCTATCGAAGCTTTGGCCAAGGCAGCTTCAGCTGTTTCTCTGTTCAATGAGGAGACAGGAATTGCAGAGCTGAACTGAACAATATTCATGACAAACTCTCCAAATGATGACTTATTTCAAGTTATGCAAGTGTAGTTAGTTGTTTACTTGATCAACTATAACATATAGTCAATTAAGTAAACGACTTAAATGTCGACACAAAACAGAAAACTACACTTACTGGTAACTTGAAAAATAAATGTCTGATTCAATAAATCAGACAGTTCTGTTATGCTGAGTGAATGTCTACGATATGACCAAGTCTATGGATCCATCGCATTGTCGTAATACGTAATTCCATTTTGTGTGAAATGGCATTATTAGTATTATTAAGAGAGACCTCCAGGGAGTCAGAGACGCATGTTACTCAAATCATTCGGTGTTACTCGAAGTTCCTCTGCTAATCTCTTTTTACAGAAATCATTAGAACTTGAATTCGTCTTGCAGAAAAAACTCAGTTTCTAGATTTTATATTATTAATTCTCTTTTATTCGATCTCGTCTATTTGGCACGAATATCTTGCCAAATTTGAAGCCTTAGATTCAGTTAATGAACTAGAGTACTCCGGAAATAGTAAAAAATACCCCCCCCCCAAAAAAAAAAGCCTAGTCTTCTTTAAAAATTATTTTCGTCTTCTTTTTCTGTGATTAGCGCAGTAGTGAGATGGAGTTGGTCTTGCTGAGCGAAGGAAAAGTTCCTCTACTTTCTAGAATATCTGTGTCATAACCTGTGCCAAAGCTCGATTAATTTCTTTATCACAATTTATTTATTTAAGACACTGCCATAATTCTTGATAAATTTCGGTGCCTTAATAAATAAATTGTGATAATCACCCTAGATCTATATTTTGTAAAGAAAAAAAACTTTAAACCACTGGAGAGTTTTAAGTTTTATAAACTGATGTTGACATCATATACGGGATATTCTGCAAAATTTATTCACGCATTCAGTAGAACAACCGTTATTGGTGGAATTCACTGCAATGCCGAACCTAAAGATGTTCAACCTACGAACAGACAACAATAAATAAATACTTAAGTATAATATTTAACGTGTTCACTTTAATATACTATATGATGAACAATTAAACATATGAAGAGGAAGGTATGTAAAGTGGAGAGAGCTGATAATTTATAACACGTCGACAGGGGTGAATTATATCCCGTGTGAAGCATGCCACTTGGCTTCACAGATGGAAGCTCGGATCTCTCTCTCTCTCTCTCTCTCTCTCTCTCTCTCTCTCTCTCTCAATGTCGATGAACTTTGTAGTGGTGACGGAAACGCGTGATAAAATAACGAGTAAATGAAGAACTGTTCTGAGGATGGCTGACATTTCCTTGCACAACAGCCTCATGTTAATGCAGAAGTTTTATGAAAGATCAATCAGCTTAGGTTTCATAAGTTGGAAACATTCCTGTGATAGTAATGGAAAACTACTTTTAACTTGAGTAATGCAATCGGCTATGCTCGATTAATAGGACAGGATAGAAAGAGCCAAAAACTAGACAGAAAATCTTGAAAATTTGTAGGTAAGAACTTCAAACATCAATTTTAACAGAGATTAAATGCAAGTAGTGACAAAATGGAAAACATGTTGCTTCAAAAGCCGAATTTTTACGAGAATCCATCCACTACAGCACATTTGAGTGCTATGGCACTGCACATCAAGCACTGTAGACATGCTATAGATTAATATATTTAACTAGAAACCATGTTCCAGACACTACACGTGGAACTGTTCCAAACTATTTCGAGATTCCAATAAATAGAACTATGCTATAAATGGTGATGAAAATCATCTATCACCTGAAATTAATGGTAATAGGTATTGTCCGTACTGTGCTGAAATTCAATGAATCTCGCTTAACAAATACAATATGATTGCCAGAGGATAAATTTAAAATAACTGTTCGGTGAAGCCAAATTTACAAAAGGTTATTTTAATCACTCATATGTTACGAATTAGTTCTTCATTTTTCTTCTATTCTTCAATAAGAAAACCCTTACTTTCTTGACATTCGATAAGTATTACATCTTTTTTTTTATGAATGATGAATTCTGTATGATATCATTACCATCAGAAACATCCATCCCTTTCTCAGTAGAATAATGTGCATGTTTTTTATTTTATTTTATTTTTATTATACAATAAATTAATTGATTGCATTTATTATACAATAAATTAAATTTAAATTATAAATTTACATTTTATATTATTGTATAAGTTCAGAAAAAAAATTCAAACAGAACATTAGTGACAGTTTCCACAAATATCAAAAGGAAGTAAACGCCTCTATGTTCAACTTGGAACCATTCCAGGATGTGTAGTTCAGGAGACGGAGTTCGTTGACATTTTTCACGACAATTAAAAGCTGCTGGAAGTGGAGTAGAGGTGAGGTTGATTTTAGTTGCAAAATGCTATGAGAAAGGGTTGATAAAATATTTTTCAACACTAGTGAGAGTATGTAGAAGTATACTGAACAGTTTATACTTGTAAAGAAAGAAGGAGAAACAAACAAAACAAACAAATGGCTCAAGGTTGTATGATTTAAGTAAAAAATTTCATTAGAAACCGATTAAAGAACATTTGTTTGCCACCAGCAGCGAACTGCAATGCTGCAGGATAATGCTTCATTGTTCAATTTTATTCATACCTACTGCTTTTCTATTAGCGAAGCCCCATGAATACTAGACATCAATGTGAATTTTCACCTCTGTTTGGCCACACTAATTAAACGCATGTTATCTATACAGTTTTCAATTTATGTTTCACTAAATTTCTTTCTATTCTCATAGCCAATATTCCTAATCAAGGTCGTTCCAAGGGATATGTTAACTTCTACCCTCTAACAATGCGATAAAAAAATCAATGTTTTTTTTTTCATTTTATTAAATATTATTAAATATTAGTTTATTTATTATGATATTAGCCTCATATTAAAATTTAAGGTTTCGTGAACACGAAGTTGTTCTTCCCAACTTTCGCGTGTTTTCTGCCCATAACAGAACACTCGAATGTAGGCCTATATTAAGATTTTGAAACCTACAAACTGAAATTGCTAAGCACACATCTTACATCTATTTTCGTTCATAACAGAAATTATAGGATAACAGAAAGTTTTTGAGGTTTCTTTCAGAAACTTCAAATCCTGATGCTCTGATTCCAATATCTGGAAATATTTGTGTATTTCTGAACCTATAACCTCTATTATTTAATAATTAACCTCCAATGACTCATGCTGATGTTTGACCGATTACTATAAGCTAGTAACTCACCCTGGATGAAGTGATCATGAATCCACTAAAATGTACACACACACACACACACACGATACTAGCGGACACAGGGCTACTTCTATATCATGCCAAAAGTTAATATGTGTACAGCGAACAAATTATGAAATCCTAACTATTAAGCTTAACCGACAGAGAACCTAGAATACGCAGTTAACAGATTATCTGTTGTATCTGGCAGTAGTGTATATAATTATGCGGTATCATTTAAATAAATTATGACTCATGAATTTTGCAGGCGTTTCCATCAATTTTAATTAAATTTCCTCTACATAAAGTCAAGTAATTTTTATCTAGCAAAATTGGGAAGGATAACGTTTCACAAACATTTGAAAATTGCAGCTGTAAAGTTAGACTACACAAGATCACCTACCGATTATCGTATTTAAATAACTACTTTATTACTATTTTCTGGTGTATATGAATGAAACAAGTTCATAGAGTAAATTATTCTGCATAAGTTACACGCAGACACAGTTTAAAAATTATTTAATTAAGACAGATTAACTACAGATATTTCGATTCAAAATTCAGGGTCATCATCGGTGTAACAAAGTCGGAAATTAAAAAATTAAACAGGAATGAAGGCTTATGGAATGTCTATATGCAGTCGCAAGACAGGCAGTTAAAGATATTATTTGAATCAGATGAAGTATGTGTACGATTAAAAAAAAAGAAAGATTGTGTGTGTGTGTGTGTGTGTGTGTGTGTGTGTGTGTGTGTGTGTGTGTGTGTGTGTGTGTGTGTGTGTGTGTGTGTGTGTGTGTGTGTGTGTGTGTGTGTGTGTGTGTGTGTGTGTGTGTGTGTGTGTGTGTGTGTGTGTTTCTCCCAATAGTAACCCTATTAGGAGGTAATTCATTCCTTAGATGCTCCATTGCATACAATGCATATATTACATGTAGCTTCCAAAAATATATTTATACTTTTGTATCAATATTCGTATTTATATTTTTACATCTATATGTACGCATTCCGACCTTTACATTCGTTTTTATATTTATATTTTTATATATACACTATATAATTTATACAATATCAGTAATTTATGTTACATTACAACGAGTGAAAGTTGTTCTTATTGGCAATATTAATTAATTCTGAGTAATACTTTTGGATAAATCTTTGACGCTGGCCACTTGTCTCCAGAAGAAATGAAGTGTTGTATTAGGGATATCCGGATGGAGTCCCTAATGTCCCTGATGATGTACTGACTAGATGACTGTCGTAAAGTATGTGATCAAGAGTCTGTTGAAGTGCGGGGAACAAATGCATTATGGAGAATCCCGTATATGGAATCTTGTAAGTGTCCTCATTTTCCATGTCTGTTAGTAGCGTGCTTAAACCTGAAGAGATAGTGTGTTTTTTCAGATAGAGTCTGCTTCTGATACTTGACAAGAATTCTTTTGCTGTTGATCCTTTTTTTGATGATTTCCATTCTTTCTCCCACAAGTTTAGGCTTATTTCATCTAGAGTGAGATTCCAAAGCAGATTTCTTTCTGTTCTATTAATACTATATGGCTGTTTTTTATTACGTCTCTAGTGCTTCTACTGTCACTGTAAATTGTTGCTGTCTTTTGATGAGAGATGAGTTCTAATTCCCAGAGATATGTAAGTGAATGAACTATATCAAGTTCTTGGAAATTTTTCCACTTGGTTATATTATAAATTAAAGATATCAAGAAATTATATACTTGATTTAATCCTTTATCCAAGTGTAAGTAAACAAAGTTTACGCCTGAAATATAATCAGGATTGGGGCAACTCATATTACCAAGTGGAAGCCAAGTATAACCAAGAGAAAAAACTTCCAATTATCTCTAATCCAGAGTATTTTAATAATAAGGTGTGACACCTTTTGGCAACTTGTATATGAAAATATGACTTCTGCATTACTTCAACCTTAGTATCAACTCTGGGTCTGGCTCCCACTGACGAAACCTCAATAAAGATCGAAACCAGTCTGGGTAGTGACCCTTCCCATAATGCATAGCATTATACATACCCTTAAGGATATGTGTTTTGCATTATGAGATACAATTGGCTAAAGGATTAAACCAGGTATATAATTTCTTGAGCAGCGTTCTTGTATAATGGACTGTCTGTAATATGCAAAAAGAACAACCGACGTTCCCTTTGGTTCAGCTCCCATCATTGTATATATGGAAACCATCACTTTCAGAGCTTTCTTTCTCCTTAATATATGTTTACTTTGTTGGGTGAGGTCACCTACTGTAGTGAAGCGGACGTTCCTAGTAATTTGGATCACTGTTTTAATTTCCATTATATCTTCCGGAAGTGACTTCATATATTATTATTATTATTATGTGACACATCTAGGGAATCCAAATACTCATCGAGGAAGGACACCTATTCTACATCTCTCTGTCTCCATCGCTCAATCCACAAACTACAACTAATCGCAACTATACCAACACCGTCTACCGCCCGCCGCCGCCACCACCAGTATTTCCACAGACAATCACGGCGGAATTCGAACCTGCAGCCTTTGGCTGGAGGGCGGATACGCTAACCACCAACCATGTAGTTAGCGTATCCACAACCAGCCCGGCATATATAAGAGAGAATTCTTGCATTTTCAGGCAGATCGGTGTTAGACCAGCAATATTGCAAGCTGCCTGGAAAAAAAATCGTCTTGTATCGTTTAATTATTCGTACGGCTATAAAGCATTGACCTCTGTTTAGCTTTTTTTTTTTTCTTTCGGTTTTTCTTTGATTTTAGTGCATGTTTCCAGACAGGTGCATCATAAGATATCAAGGGTAGTATAGCTCCAGTATACATTGTTTTCACTCATTGGCCTAATTCCCACTCTATCCTTGCCGACTTAGCTAGAAGGTATACTATTTGTAAGCTTTTTTCGGCAATATATGAGATGTGCTTGTTGAAGGTAAATTTTACATCTATTATTACTCCTTATATCATTATCATTGGCGAAAGCTATGATTTTTGTTTCAGTAGTTAAAAGAAGTCTTAATAGCGAGTCGTACTGGATGTTCTTCCAGAAATCTGGTCCACAGCAGGAGCCGCGCGCGCGCGCCGTGTGTGTGTAATAAAACTTATATAAATTAAATAGTAAACTTAATATTTTCCAGATTTTTGCCATGGTAGTCCATCATTAAGGTTGAGATTTGGGCAATGCAGAATTGTTTCGGCATTTTCTTTAAAGAAAGAAAGACGCTCATATGGGTCTATGTAATAATTTGGCGTCATTCCCAAGGATCCTGTGGCTACTATTAGTAATCTGGTGTTCTGCTAAACCCGATTTGTTCCGTTTCTTGGAGGTAATGTAGAACTCATGTGCAGAAAGGCGTATTGAAACAGATCGACCTGTTTGTCCAAAATAGAATAACACTCAGTTGCATGGGACTGAATAGACTCTAGATAGCAGTAGAGATGGATCATCATTGATTCACAAGATGTGAATCGAAATATTTGTAGCTAATTTATTATAGTTAAATTATTTTTCCACTGTGTCTACGTGTAACGTATGCAAAATTATGAATAGTACATAGTTATTTCTTAGTAAACGTAGAGTAGATGATGATGATGACGTCTTCCATTTAATATGAAAGATTTACACATTTTGAATGAACGAACTTCAATAAGGAAGCATTGACGGAAAAAAACAAAATGTGTTCATTATTTCACAGTCATGTACACATCCACATATACTCTATATATATAAATAGTAAAGTTTGATCTTTTACTAATCTGATATAGCCTTGAATTTTTCAGACTTCTGTGGTTATGTGATTCATATACCGGCACATTCAAGAATTTCTAATTAACTAATTAGGAATAAAGTAACTAATTAGGAATAAAAAAACTTTATTTGTTCTACAATTCTCAACTAGTCTCGTATCCCTTTTTGTACATTTCTTCGGAAAATCTTCCAAGTTAAATGAAAAAAAAAAGGCCTTTACAGCAAACAAGTTAACTTTACTGGAATCCTGGTTTTCCCTTTCAGTCGTTTTCGCCCAGGGTAGTTCACCATTGCCCCCCCCCCCCCCACCACGACCACCATTTTATCCGGACCTCAGGACCGGCATATGGCTGGGACGTATTCATGACTGTAATCCATATGTGTCTCCTACCTCCCTGAGAGCGACTAACTTACCTTTAGTCGAAAGAAACCAGATAAAGATGCACGTTGCTGACGGGAATCGAACCCAGATCTTTCTGACCAAATGGCTTCGTCTATACTGACTGGAGTACGGAGGTTCTTACAAACGAATGTAAATAGTTTAACGATAAATTCTGACCAAATGGCTTCGTCTATACTGACTGGGGTACGGAGGTTCTTACAAACGAATGTAAATAGTTTAACGATAAATGCGTGACAGCAAACGTACGTAGCAGAAACTATTACATTGAAAAACGTAATGTGCACATCCAAAGCTGATGTGCATCGCAGATTCTATACAAATAGGAGAATGACATGTCTCTATGAATAGGAACGTTGAATATGCCTGAACAAGTTAATAAATGTACATATACAACAAAACACTGCAAGCGTTTTCACGATATTAAGATATGTGACTTAAAGACTGACAATTAATAAAAGAAAGGGAAGAAGATTCCTGCGAGATTATTCAGGGGAGCAATAAAATAATCGATGCCTAAAGATTGTTTTGCTATATGAGTTACTAGTGTAGCAAAAGCTATTTTGGTATTCGTGTAGAGAGTAGTGGCTATTATTCCAATTTTAACAAAAATTGAAATTCAAGAATTTTTCTTCAGTCTTAAAATTTACAGTTTTGTTCAAATCAACTCATTCGTTGTCGTTTCATGAGGACGCTGTGGGTGAACAGAGGGCATGACGAAGTTAATAGTTGAGGTTCTCTTGCGAAAGGGTTTAAATTTTTTTTTTAATATATCATTTCTATGATAATCCGATCTGAAACAAAAATATTGACCCTACCATAAATGAGTGTAGGGTTGTAATGAGAACTCTACTAACACTGGACTTCAATATGTCTAGATTGTAACTTACATTGCTTAATCAATATGAGAATTATATTTGAATATTCGTGTTCTTTATCCCTGTCTTCTGAAAAATAACGAATAATTAATTAATTTTACCTTATTTCTTGTAAGTTAAAGTTAATTCTCTGTGTAGATAACAAGCAAGTTGGCGATATAAAATTGGTATACAAATAGTGCAAATCCTTTGTCATCAATATAATGCGGTTATCCTCTACTAATTTAGTGACGACACTGTCCAGGAAGGGCAATATCAATGATCACAACTCCATGATAAGAAAACTAGGAATGAAAACAACTTGTTATTAGAGAGGCCTGGGATTATACAAGCGACATACTTGATTGTTGTAGTACTGCCACTCACTTAATATGCTTCAGCATTGGCATCATTACTTGATAAGGAAGTTCCTGAATTACAAGCTAGTCAATGACATTCAGGACGTCGGTGCCGTGTGTTTATATGCGTTGTCGGATTACAGTAGGAAGTGTAATGAATGGGATTATTAGTAAAGTATTATTGTTCATGTCCTCAGCCAGTGAGGTTAGGAGACTAGGGAAACTACTGACACGAAACCGTCTAATTACGCATTAGCAGATCCCAAAGAGTAGAGGGATCTCATGGTCAGCTTCCTGCCACTGTGAAGCGTGTTGATAAGAAAGAGAGAGAGAGAGGAGAAGCGACGTCAGAAATTTCTGACATTCATTATCAACATCATTAGCGACATTGATAACATTCAGCTAAGCACGATCAGATAATTTACTACAAAAGACACATAATTACATATTTTTCTTCTTATAGCTAACAGTTGCTTCACTGACAAGTAATCACCCGTTGAAAAATGGAATGCAGTGCTTAAATACTTTTAGTTCAATGAAATTTTCCAGATGGGTTAGCCACATGCGGAAGAAAAAATGGGATGATCAGTGCATCAGATGCTGTTTATACTGTATAAATAAATAGAAAGGTTGTTGTCCTTAAATTTCTTCCAACCTAAGTGATCAAAACGTGATCTTAAAGTGGATCTTTAACATTTTATCAAACCCATTAACTGCGAAATATTTTGTTTTTCTTTTAGGTGCGTATAGTCAATTGATATTATTACTTATTTTCAAAAATATCATTTAGAGCGCTGTTCCATTACAACTAATAATTGTTCTTGTTTTTATCTACAAGAAAAGAATACCAAAAATAATATTAGATTCACATGTAAGCTGATATTTGGCCTTATGAATGTATCTAGAAGTGATATAAGACCCATGATGCTTACACATCGAAGTAATAAGAATAATTGTTACTTGTAATGCTATATGATGTCCCATTTGATATAAGTTAGCTGTCGTTCTCTCGGTGTCTGTTAACACACACACACACACACACACACACACACACACACACACATATATATATATATATAGAAAAAGAACTTTACATATATATATATATATATATATATATATGTAGAGTTCTTTTTTTTTATTGTTGAGGATATTTTAATTTGAAATTACAAAGGAAAGAAAATTACAAAAGAGTTGTTGGAATTACGGCCAATGTAACTAAGGTTATAAGGCAAACGTATTAACTGCATATGTTCTTCTGGCCAGTTTGCTTATTTTGCGAGATAAATAACCAGTTTCTCGAGGGGGGGGAGAAGCGAGGAGGGGTTGGTGGGGATGAGGGAGAGAGAGAGAGAGAGAGAGAGAGGTATATAATAATTAGAAGAATAATTCTCAGACTTAGAAACTTCAGAAATACAGGGTTAGCTCATTTGAAACCAATAATGTTTTTCATTAGTCATGACAATGCAAATAAAAAGTAACCGGAAAAGAACAAAATGCCAAAAAAATCGGTATTTTTAGACAAATTCATCTTACTAATTGAATTATAATCTCAAAAAAGGGAATATATATAAGCAGCAACCTTGAGTTTGATATACTACTTTTAAAATTATTGTCACATTTTCTTGAATCAAGGAGATAATACAGATCAAAACCCGATACGCTCTACAAGACGGATAAAACAAAACCGATTTTATAAAAATAAAGAAAATTCGTTTCACCTATTGCGGAAAAATATTGTAAAATTCGAAGCCTTAACTGTAATGTCAAACAAGGCAGTCATGGAAATTTGCAGATGTTAGAGATTAGCTTTTCTTGATAAAATCTTGGTAGATATTACACTAGGAGTTTAAAAAATGTTTAATACGTCACTGTTAACTTTCTTCTAGCCTCCGCTTTCCACGGTTTATGAAAACATTTTTTTTCTCTCATCAGCAAGAAATGGCTACAAAAAAATCCGAGCTGGTAAGGCCAAAGTGCAAACAAGAGAATCACGACCTAGGACTCTTAAACCTTGAACGTGACGATCAACCTTTTGAAATATTAAAATCAGCTGTGCTTATCGACCCAACTTTTTCACGAACCACGCCAGGATCAAAATTGACTTCATAAAAACGTGGAGCTTATTATAGTTTAATGTGAGCTATCATATGCGCCAGGAACTTTTTAAATCAGAAAAATGTCACAGTTTTATGAAGATTGTTGCCTGCCTCACTCCGTACATTCCGAAGGAGGAACGATTTTACAGCTGATATTAAATTTTGAAGAGTTCCGTGTGGGCTCTGAAAAGAAAACCTGAACCGATTATTTTAAGAACGACCTACTCTTACAGATACATAGTTTTTAATTACATAAAAGAACAGAGTGGCCTTCCATTTTATACTTTCACATGAAACAGAAGCATTCAATCAATTATAACAATTTTTTCACTTTTTTTTTTGTTACGGTTATTCTAAGAACGAAAGAATATCATACTTCACTCATGTAGGCGACAAGTTTTACAGAAAATTCGTCGAGAAAAAAAAGTGATTCCAAAGACTAAAATGAATGAAAGTAACTTTTCACTCATTCATCTGTTAATCTCAACTGATGTTGTCAGGATTAATCCGGAAAGCTTGCTCTACAGAGAAAAAAAGCATGAAACCTTTTTTTGAACCTTTTCTTAAAGCATGAATCCTTTTTTTTTTCCCCAGAGCATGAAACCTCTTTTGAACAACTTCATGCCTACAATAAGCAAGGCAGCAGTCTCACAACAGGCCAAGAAAATCGTCTATAAAGAAATTTATCTATAACCAACCAACAGTCTTATTGGAGATCCATGGAATTCATACTACAGGGAAATTATAGTAGAGTAGGGAAGAGTAAAATTCAGATTGAAGCACAACAAACCAAACTGACATTCCTAAATGAAAAGTATTTTTATGACTTTTCCACAACCTGAAGTTGTGGAAAACTAACAGCCGGCTCAGAAATAGGCATTCTGGAAATTTTATTCATCATTTTAAACTGTGAGAGAACATAAAGATAACAAAATTTGTTATCTTGTTGAAATTTCCAATCTGGAATTTGCAATGACAGAGTCAGATGGTATGCCATGTTTCTTTAGGTAACGTCATCAGATCGTTTGGCTGCAGAAATTATTGCAAGTGTTTTGCTACTTATATTCTTTTTTAACAATTGAATCTATACAGAACTTCTTCATATACTTATATTTGGATTCAAAATAATAATAACAATAATAATAAAATGGGAAAGTGAAGAAAAACAAAATGCGACTTGTGTTAGTAAACGTATTAAGACAAGTGGCAATTAAAAGCAAGCTAGTATGATTAGCATGCAAATGAAGTTTTATGCTTGGAGGCGAAAAATAAAATGGAATAAGAAAAAAAAAGTTCTACTCTCGAGTTGTTTATTTTCATTTGACTCTATTAAGTGCTAGATACAACAGATCAAGAAGACACTTTATTTTGCTGCAGTGCATTCATCATTTTTTTTTTTCAGTATATGTTTTCAAAGAAAAGCTCGAAAGTGCAAGAACACATGTACCCAGTGAAGACAAAAACAGAAAACAGCTTATCTTCTGAGTCCATTTTGTAGCCAATCATCTTGCTCCAAACAAAGAGAACAATCTATCAACAACAGACATACACGTGAGAAATATCTTAAAGTAAATATAATACTCTTCAACAACAGAAACGCTTTCAATAAACGCTTCACTTCAAACGCCTGAAGAAATGCACAGGACCATGTTGGGGTGGAGGAGAATACTTGTTGAGTATCATTCGTCTAAATAACAATACATTATAAGCTCACAAGAATTTATTTTCCGGCTGAACCGAGAATTATTCACTTTTTAAAAAGTCTATCTGTTTAATTATCTTCTTTGCGCAGCTTCGCTTTTTATTCAACTTCGCTTAATTCTTGGATTCCGTGATCGTGTCTCTCTATCCTTAATTCAAACTCCATTAATGTACCAAACAAACTTATAATCCAGATTCTAAGAGAATTTTCAAATTTATTTTATACATCACTTCTAAATGATCTCACTCATTTTGTTATTACATTTTTATTCGATGCTAAGTTACCGGATATCCTGTCCTAACTACATGGAATATCGTGGACTGTACCGTTCCCAAACGAGTAAAAAACTGAAAACTAAATTGCATGGCATTATCATTACGCATAATCCAATTGTTTTACCTCATAAGAGAACCGACATATTTTTTTCATCATAAACATTTAAAAAAAAAACATGATGTTTTAACGCCAATTATCCAATCAAGTTGATTATCTTAATAAACAACTGACTCTTTCTTAAATAACTATAAAACACAAAACTCGTATCCAATTAAAAAAAACTCGACAACAGCTGACTATGTCTTAAACAAACAGAAAGTGAAGACGATAGCTCCCCTAGGAGTAGCGTAAAAAAACAGGATGAAAATTTGCACTTCTAATAATAGCTAGCCCCTCCCCCAGAACCCCGAAAGGGCTATTAGCATATCTCTCACAGGATTAAAAACAACAGGCAACTTTAATTTTCGTGAACGACCAGACTATTGACATTTATATACACTCGCATTTATATTCATTATTTACATCGGTTAATAATGCTTAACGCAGCTATGATAGTCAACTAAACCGGTGCTGCCTAACCTTTTCAGTTCATGAACCATATGATCTACCTACTCTAGAGCTATTATACATATCTCTAAACGCGGAGCATGGCTTTAAATCAAGCTATTTTTTAGTGACAAAAATGATTCGAAATGAAACAAAAATTGCAAACTCAAACTGTCTACAAGCACAGACAGTGGCGGCTCATGGCTTGAAATCGTGGGGGTGCTGCAACTTTCGAAATATACATACACACTGTAAGTACAGAGTATACGTGTTTGGATAAATTATCAAAATTATGGTAAAAAATTAAAAAAAAAATTAAACATGAAAAATATTGTTTATTATCGATTAAATTATACAGTTTAGTATAATTCAAAATTACTTAAAAATAAAATATATTCTTCTTGTTTTGTTTCATGAAAAAATATTGTTTATTATCGATAAAATTATATAGTTTAGTATAATTCAAAATTACTTAAAAATAAAATCCATTATCATAACCCCAATAATGTTCTAAAATAAAAACTATAACAAATTATGTCTTTAATTGTAATGTCCAAATATTTAAAGAGACGGAGTAAACAAGATAAACACTACAAACACTACTACTGGCGCAAATTGCATATAAACAACAATGGAACGGCGCGACGGACAGTACCGCATTACGCTCGCATCTCACTATACGTGCATATGCTTGCGTGCATAGCAATATAACACTGTGGTAAACACAGTGCTGCTAGCGTCCTTCGCCCTCCTAAGAGCTACAAAATGGAGTTTGATAATTTTTTATACAAAATTAGAGAATTGTATAGGATTGTTGATGGTAAATATTACAAGCAAATATAAATAAATATATTTATATACCGAGAAAAATTGGGGGTGCTGCAGTTCCGCAGTGCCTATGCACAAGCCGCCTCTGAGCACAGAGTCAAAAACGGTTACAGTTCCAATGAATTGAATTTTTTTAAAAAAAGTTCGTGGATCAAATTGTGCCTTCCTAATTTAGTCAAAAGAAAACAACGTGCCATTTCAGTTTCCCTCATGGAAACGCGAATTTATATCTTTGCAAAGCAGACAAATCAGCAAGAGATTTTAAAAAATCGTTTTAGGAAAAAGAAAAAAAAATTTTTTTTAAATAGACAAATCGTTCCTAAAACACTCAGTTGATAGTTTATTTAGCGCCTTAGGATGATTTGTTTGCTTTGTGTAAAATGGGAAACCGAGTTGCGACGCTACTTCCATGTGCTTGTGTGTGTGTGTTGTGACGCAGTCCCTAGAAAAAGGCAACAGCTACCAGAACAGAAATTGGCTGCAATGCATAAATGTGATTATCTATCAGTAATGGTGGCTTTAACTTGTTCGTATTTATGCTATTATCGTTTATGATCTAAATAATAAAGTTTTTTTTTTCTTAATTCTTATCTTTCTTTAACTACGAATAAACACAGTAATAATTACAATGTAAAATCAATCCTAGAATCAACTTACTGAATGCAGCTTAGTGTTTTATGATTACTTTTCAATGATATTTTACATAATTGAGAAATGACTTTCAAATAATAAACCGCGTGCAGGCGTGACAAGGTATATACAGTTATTTGTGATTCGGAGATAGATTCGAATTTAGGACTTTCCGACCAAAGATCACTACGAAGGAACAAGATACACGAAAATGGGAAAATGAACAAGGATCAACTCAATCAGGAATGAAAGAGATGACGATATAAAAATGCTACAGTACATTTGTAACCCAATGGGTTCCCACGTGTGAATGGGAAACGAGAAATGGAAGCGATCAGGGAGAGTGTAATTTAGAAACTTCAGTCATATAAATTGAGTTGTGTATTTTTGCAATGAATATAAAACAACACACACATATACATGCTTGCCTTGAAACGTGGCTATTCGTTACGTCTAATGAGAATTGGTGACTAACGCTTTAACCATAATACATGAACGAGCGCAATGGCTAGGCTTAGTTAACAGTAAGGCCATTTCCTCGTGGCCTTACTGCGTAATAACTGATGAATTGCGTTAAATATTTGTAAAATCGAGAGAATCGCCGAGAGAAGTTTTTTGAAAAACAAAAAGAATGTACAAAAACGTAAATGGAAAATATGACAGAAAATACAGACTTTTATCTACAACCAAGAAAGTAATAAACAAACTAACGATAGAGTATTACGGCGATACTATAACGATAAAATAACAGTCAACATCACCGTTACGAATCTCTAAGATCGTCAGCAGACACAACGAGAGAAGGTGCAGTTAGAAGAGTCTTCTAGTAAAGGGGAGCATATTCTCTCTGGGAATGTTTAGGATACACAAGTACAATGGAAAGAGGTTCGCATTTGAAGTCGGTGATCAATTGATAAAAGGTAAACGGGAGGGCAATAAGAAAACGAGTACTATTAAGACAGAAGAGAGGTGATTTTTGTGCAAAGAATGCAGAGAGCATTTACTGGTAATAATTTGGGACGGAATGTTGTTCAAAAGGTGCGGAAGGAACAACCCAAATATGTATATAAGATCAGATACATCTTGCGTGCGTGAAAGAAACAAGTATGGATACAGACTTCAGTTTTGGCGATTATCAAATATTAGGAATGCGACAAAAAATATTTGAAGAGACTGCTGAGGAACAGTTATTAGGATTTTTTTAATAGTTGGTTTCTCTATATACAATTTTGTTATATATAGAGAAAGCAACTATTTAAAAAAAACCCTAGTAACTGTTTCGTTCTGCTTGCGTCTACCATGTGGCAGAGACAAGCTTCGTTACGAAAATAGACAAAGTTCACATTTAAAAATCATGCCACTGCTCTAAACTTCCTCGTTCGCCAACTTAGCATAATTCACTTGCAAGCTCACTTTTAAGAATAAAATACGCAATATTGTAGCATGCTACACAAGCCAAAACTCTTGTATTAATATAAATGTCCTTAATTTTTCATTAATAACATTATCATCAAATTATTAATTTGTATTTTATTCGAAAATATATTATAGATAGATTTCGTTATTATCACTTAATTAAAAATTCACAATTTTTTTTTTTTCGCTCTGGTTTCTTGGAGATAATTTGTCCTATCGCACCTCCTAAGAGCCTCAGTAGCTCAACCTGTATCGACGGTTCCCTATGGTTAGAAAGACCTGGATTCGAATCCCGTCTAAAACGCAAAGAACCTTTATGCTAGCAGGTTTAAATACCTGGTGCATCGCCATATTACTCTGAGTACTAAACGAGTAATCAGTTTGAATGCCTTAAATTATTTTCAGTTATTGATTGGGTAGCAAAGAAAGTGCATAAGAATAGAGGACAATTTAGTGAGCTGTTGTGATACAACCTTCTCAAGCAATTGTTAGATTTGATTCACAGCGGCAGAAGGGGTCTCAGTTAAAGACATGACTGTTTTGGTGATAATGATGATGATGTACTTACCTCAGAAGTAGCTAAGTATACGGATGTTGCAATTAGGAAAGAATACATACTGAATTACAAAGCTAAAAATTATGACAAACTTAAGAGAGAGTACAATACTCTGTCCCATGGTATCAGTACTAAATGAGAAGGATATCAGCAGTGTGCATCGAAAGCAGTGAAAATATGCTTAAATAATGCCGTATCTGATTATATTCGTTTCATTCCCATTTTATTCACAAATAAAATGGGAATGAAATGGATGTTCAACCTTATTAAGCAACAGATCCATAAGATGATGTGAAGGGAATACCGTGAAAATAAAATGAGAGAATTTCATGAAATATATAAAGAACAGGCCAGAAAAGTTACAATGATTGTACTAAAACCAAAGTCGGAGTATGAAAAGAAACTAGCTGTGCAAACTAAATGCAAGCCAAAAGAATTTTATCATTACTACAAGTAAAAGAAGGGATGAAAATGGGAGAATAACTTTATTAACTCCACCTCAAGCAGATGCGGCTGTTCAGAGAGGGGGGGGGGAGGACTGTGCAGATTAAATGCAACCCAAAAGAATTTTATTATTACCACAAGTAAAAGAAGGAATGAAAGTGGGAGAATAACTTTATTAACTCCACCTCAAGCAGATGCGGCTGTTTAGAGAGAGAGAGAGAGGGAGGGGGGGGGGTGCATGAGAAGGGGATCCTGGAACTGTTGCATAACCCTGGACAAAAATTTGGCAACAGGGACAGATAGAATAGCAGCACATGTGATAACGGATGCATGTGTGCAGAATATCAGCATATCCCATTAAACTTCTGAGAGGGTGTCATGGGATACCGGATGATAAAACTCTCACAGAGCAGCGAGTGAATGGAATAACTTGCCTGTTGAAGTGATAAATGCATCTAGCGCGAATGTAATGCTAGTGCGGGTACACCTCGCTAAGTCCTTGACTCCATAGAGATTTCTGATGATGATGATAATAATAATAATAATAATAATAATGTGCGCACTTCTCTTGCAAAAACCTCTTACCGTACGAGTTGGGATTGTTTCGACCAAAGCAATTAAGGCTATTATTCTGACCAGCAGCATATTATGTCAGGCGCATAGTCTTCTGCCGGTTGATCTGTTTTGTAGAGTGAAAACCAGGAGATTCCAGGTGAAAAAATCATTCCAAACTCTGCATGCGACTATCTAACTTATCTTCAGCTGAAAAGTCCGTATAAAGGTTTTTCGCGTCTATACGGGAGATTCCAACCCAGGTCTTTCCAACCAAAGGGCATTTTAAGTTAAAAACCTCCTGTTAAAAAATTCACTCGGTCGTTCCCGAAAACTACGGAAGTTTTAAGCGTACGAGGAGAAAACTATAGAAGCATTCTATGGAGTTTACTTTATTTAAAAGAATAAATAAATAATAATTCACACGAGGTCATTGCAATTCTGTCATAATTAATACATTATATTTGTGTTCTGTGCACCTCTGTTTTCATCTCTTTGTCAAAAACCATTTGAAGAATTTAATGTATTTTATTGTGTATCATTACAAATGTTATACCAACTGAATTGTTAGTGATATTTTTTTTAATGTATGTCACTAAAACTGATAAAATAAATCTCCTAACGACTTTCATTTCTCAAAAGGAATAGTAAGCTTGTCCGACTTTATTACAAAACGGATAGCCAATATATCAACCAAGCGAACAGAAAACGTCAAATCTATATTGTTAGTTTGATGACGCTAGACGGTTCTACCTATACGCTGTAAGGAACAAAAATACACTTCTCAGAAGCCTGTAGAAATCTCTTTGATTATAGTATTTTCCAGAAACTATGCAGAACCCCATTTGTTTCAGAATGGTGACATGTCACTTATGTCTACATCGATTTTTTTTTTTTCATGTTGTGTTCCATCTGGCTACTTAGTTCTATTTATATGCTACATGAAACAAAAATCTAACTCTTAGCAATCTTTAAAACCCCCTTTGATTACAGTATTTTTAAGAAACAGAAGCAACGTAGAACCTGCGATGCGCCATGTAACATGTCTGCATCGATTTTTTTCTGTGTTCTTCATTTTTCCGCTAACAAATAAGCGGATGCAAGTTATTCGAGTGTCAACTTATATAACAACCTCCCAATTATTTTAAAGACAGTATTTTTTTGTTGTTGTTTCAGAAAGAAATCGAATAATAAATATTTAAATAGCGCATAAGCAATAATATTTAATAACATATAAATACTTAATAGCTTGCCTGGTTGGTAGAGTAAATAGAATACCACTCTCAAATAAAAAGGGTTTTTAAAGATTGCTGAGAGTTAGATTTTTGTTTCATGTAGCATATAAATAGAACTAAGCAGCCAGATGGAACACAAAATGGAAAAAAAAAAAAAAAAAATCCAAGCAGACATAAGTGACATGTCGCCATTCTAAAACAAATGGGGTTCTCCATAGTTTCTGGAAAATACTATAATCAAAGAGATTTCTACAGGCTACTGAGAAGTGTATTTTTGTTCCCTACAGCGTATAGGTAGAACCGTCTTAGCGTCATCAAACTAACAATATAGATTTGACGTTTTCTGTTCGCTTGGTTGATGTATTGGTATACAACCCTTTAAGAGATTCACATTAAAAAAAAAATACTTTAATGTTAAACGAAGCACTCTCAACATAGTATCTCTACCTCCATATATGATTTTATAATATCACTGAGAAAAATCGTTTAGACAGATATTCAGAGAGTGGGAGATATTTAGAGTGCTATACCCTTTCCTTCAATTATAAGCTGAACATTTTATTATTATACTCTTATATTAGAAAATTTAAGATCTAATTACAGGACTAGGTTTCGTAAGCTTCACTAAGTGAATATCTGCATAATATTAATATTTTCAAATATTGACGTTTAGAATTCTTCAGCTTTACAAAAATTAACTAATCTTATTGCTTCATCACATTCTCAATTACGGGGAACCTTTTAGTTCTATACTTATCAGAAGCGAATTCCATTACCAGGAATGAAGTCTAAAATTCTTTGCGCTTTTCATCAAAACCCACCAGATTAGCTCATCATTTCAAATATAGTCTAAGTTCTGTTTTTTTGCTTCCAAACTGCTAAGGAAGTTGAATAATGAAGGTACTTTTCCATTTTTTATATTTTTTAAGAAGAAAGTTTTCCTTCTACGTATTCGACTGACTTGTTCATTGCACGAAACTACTGATTTAAAGCATTGATGTTCCTTTTACAGAGTTGTTATGTCTCACCAAGTTCCTATTCGCACGCATGTGGTTGTGACTTATATGAATAATCAATGCCGAACATTCTTGCATCAACCTCATCATTTTAGTTTAAAAAGGTTTCAGGTGTCATTCATACTGTCTAGACGCTTTAGAATTTCTAAGACAGTTTGTGATATGAAAAGAATTACAAGTTATGGTCGCAAATCTTCAGCTGTCTCGCTAAATGTAAACAGTAGTCGTTAAGATAATAAAGATTAACCTTAGCGAACTATCATTTCTTTTCGCTTTATTGTTACAACACAGCTAACGCATAATCGAGACCAAATACAGACTCTAATTTTTTTAATCGTCTGTTTGCAGGGCATGTTCAATTCATACACAAACGAAACATTAACATTTCTGCCATAATTAAAAACGCTTCAATCTCTAAAGACCACTACTAAAAATTACTGTCAAGTAATTTTTAGTTTAAGCAAAGTTTTCCTATAACATACAAATCTGTAAAATTACTGTGCAGAATCATTTTAATCAGTTTTCTTTCCTTATATTTTCATAGCAAAATATTCCTACTAATAAGCAGCATACTAATAATTATACAATAAGAAAACAGTACAAGATCACTGAGTAATACACAATTATGCTTGTGAGATCACTGGTTTTATAACAAGGTAAACAACTAAGACAAACTCAATTATATGAAAAATAATATTATTATTTGGAAGGCAGATGTCGACAAAATATTAGTGCTACCGCAGGTTCAAAAAAAAAAAAAAAAAAAAATCGTATCTTTGAGTGTAACCTCTCAAGTGCCTCAATAATGCTAGACTGAGTCAGAAAACATTAGCGTGTAAATATTTAATTTAGGAATTCAATGAATTCCTATTTGTCAAATTCCTATTCTTACGTAGCTATTTTTCTAGATAAATTCGGAAATCTGAAGATGGAAATCTAATTGCTGTTCCGAAACACTTTCATTTTAAGGTTTATCAATTTTGTGCAGTGATTGTAACATGTCACATTAATGCCTATGTGTCCTATTTAAAATGAGGAGATGTTATGAAATAATGAAAAAAAATTTTTGGAAGTTTTCTATGCTTTTGTAATGAACTCAGTAAGAGAAAGCCAGGTTTATCAAGAACAGCCTGACAGTCATCTGGGTATACTTAATTCTTAAGATCAAAGGTAAAAATGGAACAGGTAAATAAGTCATCTTGTAGACGGAATAAGTAGACTTTTTTCCCCGTTAATGTGCATTCCTTTAATATTTTTGTATTAATTCCGCATTATTTTTTGTGGAACTATATTAGGAAGTTGGGAAGACAACAACTTCCTATCCCTCACATCACAATATCTACCCCATTCACTCCTTTACCTCTCCCATTGCATCTTTGATCTCAAACATTAAGAATAAGATAAATCTGCAATCTACTCTGTAAAAACGCAGCTGGCTATTGCTGAACTAAAACACGAAATAAATAAGTATAAGGTAAACAGTACTGTATCGTTATTACACGCTCAATGTACAAAATTAAACAGGTTAAGTACGAGAGTTGTTTGAAAAGTTTGGCAAAAAATAAGTTAAACACATTTTTGTGGAAAAAATCACCTTTATTTCTCAACATAGTCTCCATCGAGGCCTACACATTTGGTACAGCGAGTTTCCAATTTTTTCATCCCATCGAAAAAGTAAGATTTGTCAAATTGTGCAAAATAGTCATTGACAGCCTTGATGGCATCCTCGTTCGAAGGAAATTTTTTCTCACCGAGCCAAATTTTTAAGTTTGAGAACAAGAAAAAGTCACACGGGCCAAGTTCGGAGAATACGGTGGATATGGAACCAATTCGAACCTCAATTCGTGCAAGCTTGCCATTGCGACGGCCAATGTGTGGGACGGTGCAATGTCTTGATGAAAGAGCACGTTTTTGTGCGCCAATCTTTATTATTATTATTATTATTATTATTATATAAGGTGTCTCCATGGAGTCAAAAGACTCATCACGGAAGACCCAACATTGATATACCAACCATTATTCACACAATACCTGTCATACTTCCCCTTAAACTCATTCACAGATGAAGCATTCACAACCATCTCTGCCAACACATTTCACCCATTTACAACCCTCCAAGCAAAAAAAATGTAGTCCTAACACTCTTGTTAACCACAGTCTTACACAATCTCCAGGGATGACCCCTAGATCTCTCCCTTCTTGCGCTGGTCCTAAAAAAGTTATCAGTATCAATCCTGTAAAACCCTTTTAATAATTTATATGCCTCTATATCTCCTCTCCTACGTCTATCAACTAGTTTTTGAAGCCCAGAGATCTTCAATCTATCCTCCTAGGAGACATCCCACAGGCCTGCAACAATTTTCGTAACCCGCATCTGAATCCTCTCCACCATTTCCACATTACCAAGAAATCTTGGCCATTTTTTCTTCAGTTCTTTTAAACGGTCCAACAGTGATACATAATAGACTCCTGTTATTGTCTTACCCTTTTACAAATAGTCTATCATGATAATTCCTTGGGAATCCCAGAAAACAGTGGCCATCATCTTCCCAGCTGACAAAACGGTCTTCGCTTTTTTCGGTGCTCTTTCACCAGGCATTGTCCACTGTTTTGACTGCTGCTTGGACTCTGGTGTGTAGTGGTGGTGGATCCAAGTTTCGTCTACAGTCACGAATCGATGCAAAAAATCCTGTCAATTGAGATTCAACATCGCCAAACACTGCGTTGAAATGTCTTTTCGCATGAGTTTTTAATCGACAGTTAACAATCGCGGCACCCATTAGTAGTAGGGTGGTCACTTCTGACCAAATAGGGGTAGGGTAAATGGTGGGGGAGGAAACGTGACGTTACTGCCATTTGACGTCATTGTGTGTGACGTCATAAGTTTAGAATGTTTGGAATTTCCCTGGGGTATATGAGTCAATGGCTTCAGTTCTTGTGTTTTGGTTCGCATATGGAATTATGTGTGATAGTAGAGATAAGGATTCATGTTGTGATTGGTGGGACACTTCTGACCAGATCAAGATAAGATAAGGGCAGGCGTTCCCAACCCTATGCTCGCGGGCACCATCACGCCCGTTGACCAATTTGAGTGTGCCCGCCGCTGTTCAACCATGTGCCATATAGTTTGAAATAATCACGTGCACATCACACAACAATTCATGGCATGTTATGACGCATGCGTTAATGACACATGACGAGTATTAAATGCATACAATGTAAAGTAGACGGCATTCGAAGTTGTTTATTATCTGTTGCTAGTTATATGCGCATAATTTTAACGGTGCCTTCTACTTAAATTTTTGAAATATTTTGATTTTTAATCCTAAAATGAGTGAATCAAGTAAAAGACAACGAACCTATAATTTTAACACTGACTGGGAGGAAACATATTGTTTCGTTAATTTTAAAGATAATTGTGTTTGTTTGTTGTGCAACAGTAGCGTTGCAATTCCGAAAAAATAGATGGCACCCATCACCCTACCAGTATTTTAGAATGTGCTCTAGGAAACAAAAAGGTTCGGAATCCCTGAGATAAGGAATCGTGTCGTGGGTGGGTGTTATTATAAGATGAAGATAAGTGATGTCATTTGTTAGTTGTAAATAAGTGACGTCATTTGTTATTTGTAAATAAGTGACGTTATTGTTTTGAATGGAAAGGAAGATATATTAGTGGATAAGGAACGTGTCATGATTGGTGGGACACTTCTGACCAGATTAAGATCAAGATAAGATAGGAATCATGACGTAATTGTTAGTTTAAATAAGTGACATTATTGTTTTGAATGGAAAAGGGAGATATATTAGTGGATAAGCATTCGTGTCGTGATTGGTGGCACACTATGAACCAAATAGTGGTAGGGTGAAAGGGGAAGTGACATCAGTGTCCTGGATGTGTGTTATGAGCTGTAGATAAGTAAATGGTTTGTGTAAGGCATTATGGGTGATGGATAGTGATAAGATAAATTTGGAATGTTTGGAATTTCGCTGGGGGCCCCCTTCTGTCAGGGACATCACGTGGTGTGTTTTGCGTATTACATTGTGGGGATATTTAGAGATAAGCAATCATGTCGTTATGTGTTTGGAAATCTCTGTATTAATTCTTTCCCACAAAACATTGCTCATGCTATGTTTTCCTAAGCTTGGTGGGAAAGTCTATGTGCCGTTTTATTTAGGGTATCTGTTATTTCTGGTTTTTCGAATTTGGAATTCGAAAAACCGTTATATAATAATAATTGAAAATAATGCTGTTAGAGTAAAAAATTCTGACAAGTGAAATGATTTTTTTTTCAAATTGATTAGTTATTTTCTGTATTTTACTTTTAAAATTCAGTTTAACTATATATTCTAACAGAAGAACTGAGCAAAATTAATAAATAAATAAAATGTAGGTGAATTTATTTTCCAACACTGTAGATTTCTCATTAAAGTCTTATCTTAAAGATATCTCTTAACCGGTTGCCAAATTGTTGTACATAGGTGAGAAATCGTGTGTTTAGGTTGGAACTCTTGGTTCCCATGAGAAATTATTGCTGTAGTAAATTAATGCTTACATTTATTTTTTTAAACCAATATGACTATTAATTTTACCTTTGATTCCTTGTACTCATAACCTATTTTTGTAAGTGGAATTTATTTATTTTTATTTAGCATTAGTAATTTTAAGTAATGGATATGAGACAAACAAGGTTTTGAACTCTCCGCAGCGTTTTTGTTTAGAAACTTCTTTTGCCAGCACAACAAATAAATAGTTATTTCTTATTGTTTCAAATGAATATTAGCTCTGTAATATATACTTTCTTAATTTCTGTTACCTTTTATTTGACTAATATTATTAACAAATTGTATTTACTGAATCTAACATACAGAAATTAAATAAAGTGAAAAAGACAGTATTATTTTTCTTATTCTTCTGATTTAACATTTGCACTGATGTTCATAGTGTATGATTTGCCACTTGTGCTTACATGTAATTCATGTGATTTTTCTCCATGTGACATTTCAAAACAAGTTGAAATATGGTTTTAACATAGTTCAATTATGTAAAACTCATTTCCGTCAGTCCCAAGTGACTGTTGTCCTCTGAGGTCGACATTTATTTCACAATAGGGATATTTATATATATATTTTAACACAATTATTATATTAGATATTCTTTCCAATACAAATAAATAATTATTTATTCTTATTTCAAATGAAAATTAGCTCAGAAAGAAAGAAAGAAAGAAAGAAAAAAAAATGTTTTCCCTCAAATAAATATTTATGATCACAGTAAACATGAAATTCATCAGCTTTTTCAAAGTTTTGATCACGCACATATTGTTTTCATCATTTGGTATCATTTAAATGAAGAATGGGTCTGGCTATGAAGTTCGTTAATGTTTTTTTTTAATTTTCTCTTTCAATGACAAGCAATTTTTGATATATGCATATTGATTCACTTGTTATCTGCATGGTACAATAACTTTTTAATTTTTGTCACTTTTCAGGTGAAATATTCTCCATTAAAATTCTGCCTATTAATTTAATACCCATTTCATTTTGCTTCCAAGAGTTGACACAGTTTCGCTGAGTGCATTTTCAAAAAAAAAAGTCTCTGGTTAGTTTGTGACATGGAATTTCATAAAGAAAAAAAAAAAGAAAAGAGAAAAAAAATGTTACGGTCTTACTTAAATTTGTATAATACATCAACGACACACAATTTGTTCATTTAAATTTACACATTTTATTTGAATGAAATATTATTTACAAATTGTATTCACTGAATCTAACATACAGAAAATAAATAAAGTGAAATTACAATCTATTTTTTTGTTCCTTAATCTTCTTATTGTTAAATTTGCACTGTTGTTCAAAGGTTCTTCCCATGCTTGTGGAATTGCCATCATGTGGTTTTTGACAATGTGACTCTCATCTGAAAGTTAATTTTCATTTGGTGATCGTTGGGAATTTATTGCTGTAGTAAAATTAAGGGTTGCATATTTATTTTTTTGAAACCAATACATATATTTCTGAACATTATTAAAAGCATAGAAACTTTCGTTATGTTTCTAAAAGCATTTAAAAGTACACATTATGTTTTCACATTTTGGGCATCCAATTTCATTTAAATCAAGAACAGGCCTCCCTATTAACCTCGTTAATGGTTTTGATTTTTCTCTTCCTTTGGTGAGTAATATTTGATATTTGCATGCTGATTCTATCACAAATTTCTTAATTTATTCAGAGATAGTAAACCAATTTCCCACTTCAGCTGATGGTTATATTTTATTAAACCAAGAATTCTGTTTTTTAACTCTTTCAGGTAATTCTTTCCAACTACAAGGTGATTTTGTCAATGCATATCTTAGAATAATTCCATCAGAAATACAAATTTCTTTAGGAAATAAATTTGAAGTCTTATTCGAATGAAATTGACAATCAGTTATTCCAATGATAACTGAAAATTCGTATTTTTCACCCACTGTCGATTTTTCATAATCGTTTTCCTTCCTTCTTCTTCTTGAATTACATCATATGGCACCACAAATAAATAGTTATTTATTATTATTATTATTTCACTGATTATTAGCTCTGATCTCATTTTATGTTATCTTTCTGTTACAAAATTCTCAACAATTAGAACATTTTACAGAGAAACTTTCAAAGACTTTTGTGGCTCAGCCATTATGTTTACATTACCGAACACAAAACACCACAACAAAACAGCAGCTGTATTGGATGAACGATTATCTTAAGTCCAAAGTCACTTGACTCTATGGTTTTTTCTTATAGTAGTGTTTACCCTTACTCTTCCCTACCCTAACCGTTCCTTCAAAAATGAACCTTTTGTGCAGATGACTCAACGACATGTTTTCGCATGCTGTTGGATATACTGTTGGTGTGTATTTATCTTACTTTGTGTGGGGAAAGGTAAAATTTGCATATGTGTTTTCTGGAGAGTACAAATATTTTTTCTACCAAACTTTAGGAGTTTAAGTCACGTTTTTGGGTTAATTATCTGCTGTCTCTTTGTAAAACAACCAAATTCTAACAGTTCGTATTTTCGATTATGTGAACGAATTGTTTTCAGATAACTCAAACAATGTCAATAGGTAGCATTAGACAATTTCTAAAATAATCAATTACATGGATATCAGTTTTCAACACTTTTTCCCCCGTTTCTGGCATTCATTTCACAGTAGTGATTTTTTACAATAATTAAACAGAATGCATTAAGGTAAAAAGTTATGCATTTAAATATCATATTCTAATCAGAATAACTGAGTAAAAAATTCACTGTGGAAAAACCCAACAACAAAAGCCTATCTTTGTTCATTTAAGTTTAGAAATGCATATTTTATTTTGCTGAAATACTATTTACAAGTATATTCACTAAGAAAAAATCGAAAATGTAATTATCTAAAAATATTTCACAATGTTTAGTTTACACTCTTAACATTTTCTAAAGAGTTCAATGAATAAAATTTTTGTTACTCAATGTTTTTTGGTTACATTACATCAAAATAGCTGGTCATGCAAAAGATTTTTTAAATCAGATACCATGGCAACCACAGATTCATACATTTGATATCATGTCAATCTGGAATATATACACAAACAGTTTTCGTAAAATGTTTGTTAATGTCCCAAAATAAGGAATCTTTATCGAATTGGATAAAATCTTGAAAGTCTAATTTTACTATTGATGAATTTAAATTATTAGCGATAATTTTCCGCATGATATAAATATCTGGTAATGCAGTTTCCAAAAATAGTAAATGATTAGCTGTGTTGTACATTTTTGGTGAAAATCTCTCAGCTTCTTTACAACTAATAGATAAAACTTTACTTCCACCAGCTCCTGTATCATCAAGTATTAGTTCCCCCATCTTGACATTTCAGAATATAACAATCACCGAGACCCATTTCGTAGTCAACTCTTCTTTGCAAGTAGCCAAGGATATTAGCCACTTCCTGTGTAACTTTTCCCAAGTGTTCCTGGATAAATACATCACAATGTACATATCTTCTAAAATAATAATCGGTTTCCATCCTTTTAGAGCTATGTGAAGAGTTTTGTCTCGTGCTATTTTCCTGAAGAAAGAAAATTTCAATAACTTTTGTGGCTCACCCATTATTTTACTTTACTTTCCTGGATACAAAACACCACAACACAATATGATAGCTGCACTGGATGAACGAATTGCCGTAAGTGCAAAGACACTTGACTCGTTTGTTTTTCCTTATAGTACTGTTTACCTTCCCCTTAACCCTGACCGTTCCTTCCAAAATGAAACTTTCGCACAGATGATTCACGGACATGATTATACATGCTGTTGGATATGATGTTGATGTGAGATTATCTCACTTTGAGACATCGTAGGGTAAATCTTATCTCTGTGGCTCAAAGGGTATTCTATATTATTTGTCCTTATTATAATTGTTGGGATGGGAAAAAAATAGCATTAGGTGGTGGAAGTGAAAAGGTTGTCAAGAGGGTGACAGAGGTCTTCCCTGCAATGCTCCCCCACCCCACCCCGTAACCCCATCATCCCCCTATTCTCCCCCTCTACTCCAGAAGATGTCTGCTCAGGCCAGTGGAGATGAGGGAGCTCATCATTTGCAGATATCTTTTAGTGATTTGGAGGGGAAAAAAAGAGTTTTTCTTTTTTCCCCTCCAAATTTATCAGTATCAGTTGGAAGTGACATCACTAAAAGATATCTGCAAATGAAGAGCTTTCTCATCTCCACTAGGCTGAGCAGATATTTTCTGGAGGAGAGAGGAATGAGGGGTTAGAGTATAGGGTGGGGGAGCATTGCAGGGAAGCGTTTCTTTCTTTTTTTTCAATCTGCATTTTATCAGTATCAGTTTGAGGGGGGGGTTCCCTCCAAAGTTATCAGTATCAGTTGGAGGTGACATAATTAAAAGATATCCGCAAATGATGAGCTCGCTCATCTCCACTAGTCTGAGCAGATATCTTCTGGAGGAGAGGGGGAGAATAGGGAGATGATGGGGTTAGGGGTGGGGTGGGGGAGCATTGCAGGGAAGACCTCTGTCACCCTCTTGACAACCTTTTCACTTCCACCACCTAATGCTATTTTTTCCCATCCTAACAATTTTGGACATATGAGTGAGAGACCTAGTCAAATGATCTGACATCAAAAACACTTTTTGAGGATAAAATACTTAACATAATAAGGACAAATAATATAGAATACCCTTCGAGCCACAGAGATAAGATTTGCCCTATGATGTCTCAAAGTAAGATAATCTCACATCAACATCATATCCAACAGCATGTAGAATCATGTCTGTGAATCATCTGCGTGAAAGTTTCATTTTGGAAGGAATGGTCAGGGTTAAGGGTCAGGTAAACAGAACTATAAGGAAAAACAAACGAGTCAAGTGTCTTTGCACTTACGGCAATTCGTTCATCCAGTGCAGCTATCATATTGTGTTGTGGTGTTTTGTATCCAGGAAAGTAAAGTAAAATAATGGATGAGCCACAAGAGTCATTGAAATTTTCTTTCTTCAGGAATATAGCATGAGACAAAACTCTTCACATAACTCTAAAAAGATGGAAACCGATTATTATTTTAGAAGACACGTACATTGTGATGTATTTATCCAGGACCACTTGAAAAAAGTTATGGAGGAAATGGTCTGATATCCTCGGCTACTTGCAAAGAAGAGTTAACTACGAAATGGACCTCGGTGAGTGTTATATTATGAAATGCCAAGATGGGGAACTAATACTTGATGATACAGGAACTGATAAAAGTAACGTTTTTTCTCTTAGTTGTGAAGAAGCTGAAAGATTTTCACCAAAAATGTATGACATTGATAATCATTTACTATTTTTGGAAACTGAATTACCAGCTATTCGTATCATGGAGAAAATTATCGCTAATCATTTAAATTCATCAATGGTAAAATTAGACTTTCAAGATTTTATCCAATTCGATAAAGATTCTTTATTTTGGGATATTTATGAACATTTTACAAAAACTGTTTGTGTATATATTTGTTGACAAAGGAATACACAGAATGTTTAAGGAGGCATTGTGTCATTTTCAGCCTGCACAATATCAAATGTATGGACCTGTGGTTCCATGATATGTGATTTAAAAACTCTTTTGCGTGACCAGCTATTTTGATGTAATGTAACCAAAAAACATTGAGTAACAAAAATTTTATTCATTGAACTCTTTGGAAAATGTTAAGAGAGTAAACTAAACATTATGAAATATTTTTAGATAATTACATTTTCGATTTTTTTTCTCAGTGAATATACTTGTAAATAGTATTTCGGCAAAATAAAATATGCATTTGTAAACTTAAATGAACAAAGATATGTGCTTTTGTTGTTGTGTTTTTCCACAGTGAATTTTTTACTCAGTTATTCTGATTAGAATTTGATATTTAAATGTATAACTTTTTACATTGAAAAATGCATTCTGTTAAATTATTGTAAAAAAAATGACTACTGTAAAATTAATTCGGAACAGGGGAAAAAGTGTTGAAAACTGATATCCATGTAATGATTATTTTAGAAATTGTCTAATGCTACCTATTGACATTGTTTGAATTATCTGAAAACAATTTGTTCACATAATAGAAAATACTGTTAAAATTTGGTTGTTTTACAGAGAGACAGCAGAAACTTAACACAAAAACGTGATTTAAGCTCTTAAAGTTTGATATAGAAAAAATATTTTTACTCTCCAGGTAACACATATACAAATTATACCTTTCCCACACAAAGTAAGATAAAAACACACTGACAGTATATCCAACAGCATGCGAAAATATGTCATTGAGTGATCTGTGCAAAAGGTTCATTTTTGAAGGAACGATCAAGGTAGGGCATCATAAAGGTAAACAGTACCATAAGAAAAAACCATAGAGTTGAGTGACTTTGGACTTAAGATAATCGTTCATCCACTGCAGCTGCTGTTTTGTGTTGTGGTGTTTTGTGTTTCGGTAATGTAAAAATAATGGGTGAGACAAAAAATTCTTTGAAAGTTTCTTTGTAAAAAGTTCTAATTGTTTAGAATTTTGTAACAGAAAGTTAACATAAAATATAAGATCGGAGCTGATAATCAGTGAAATAATAATAATAATAAATAACTATTTATTTGTGGTGCCATATGAACCATATGAAGTAATCTAAGAAGAAGAATGAAGGAAAACGATTATGAAAAATTGACAGTGGGTGAAAAATACGAATTTTCAGTTATCATTGGAATAACTGATTATCAATTTCGTTTGAATAAGACTTCAAATTTATTTCCTAAAAAAATATGTATTTCTGATGGAATTATTGTAAGATATGCATTGACAAAATCACCTTGCAGTTGGAAAGAATTACCTGAAAGAGTTAAAAACAAAATTCTTGGCTAATAAATTATAACCATCAGCTGAAGTGGGAAATTGGTTCACTATCTCTGGGCAAACTAAAAAACTGGATGGTAGAATCAACATGCAAACATCAAATATTACTCGCCAAAGGAAGAGAAAAATCAAAACCATTAACGAGGTTGATAGGGAGGCCTGTTCTTGATTTAAATGAAATTGGATTCCCAAAACGTGAAAACATAATGTGTACTTTTAAATGCTTTTGGAAACATAACGAAAGTTTCTGTGCTTTTAATAATGTTCAGAAATATATGTATTGGTTTCAAAAAAATAAATATGCAACCCTTAATTTTACTACAGCAATAAATTCCAAACGATCACCAAATGAAAATTAACTTTCAGATGAGAGTCACATTGTCAAAAACCACATGATGGCAATTCCACAAGCATGGGAAGAACCTTTGAACAACAGTGCAAATTTAACAATAAGAAGATTAAGGAACAAAAAAATAGATTGTATTTTCACTTTATTTATTTTCTGTATGTTAGATTCAGTGAATACAATTTGTAAATAATATTTCATTCAAATAAAATGTGTAAATTTAAATGAACAAATTGTGTGTCGTTGATGTATTATACAAATTTAAGTAAGACCATAACATTTTTTTTCTCTTTTCTTTTTTTTCTTTATGAAATTCCATGCCACAAACTAACCAGAGACTTTTTTTTTGAAAATGCACTCAGCGAAACTGTGTCAACTCTTGGAAGCAAAATGAAATGGGTATTAAATTAATAGGCAGAATTTTAGTGGAGAATATTTCACCTGAAAAGTGACAAAAATTAAAGTTATTGTACCATGCAGATAACAAGTGAATCAATATGCATATATCAAAAATTGCTTGCTATTGAAAGAGAAAAATCAAAAAAAAACATTAACGAACTTAATAGCCAGACCTGTTCTTCATTTAAATGATACCAAATGATGAAAACAATATGTGCATGATCAAAACTTTGAAAAAGCTGATTAATTTCTTGTTTGCTGTGATCATAAATATTTATTTGAGGGTAAACATTTTTTTTCTTTACTTCTTTCTTTCTTTCTGAGCTAATTTTCATTTGAAATAAGAATAAATAATTATTTATTTGTATTGGAAAGAATATCTAATATAATAATTGTGTTAAAATATATATATAAATATCCCTATTGTGAAATAAATGTCGACCTCAGAGGACAACAGTCACTTGGGACTGATGGAAATGAGTTTTACATAATTGAACTATGTTAAAACCATATTTCAACTTGTTTTGAAATGTCACATGGAGAAAAATCACATGAATTACATGTAAGCACAAGTGGCAAATCATACACTATGAACATCAGTGCAAATGTTAAATAGGAAGAATAAGAAAAATAATACTGTATTTTCACTTTATTTAATTTCTGTATGTTAGATTCAGTAAATACAATTTGTTTACAATATTACAGTCAAGTAAAAGGTAACTTAGAAATTAGCAAATATGTATATTACAGAGCTAATATTCATTTGAAATAAATTCCAGTTTCCTAGCTACACAAAACGTAAACAAACAAACAAGCCATCTACTTGAAAACAATTAGTGTATAAAATCCTTAATTAGGAATGAATAATTTTAGGAATGAATAATTCACATGATTGTGTCATCACAATCATGTGAATGCTAATCACTTAGTCATATGTAAATATTTGAGAAACATCCAAGCGTGGGAAAAATGATACCTTTTGAACTATACCGCAACTCATATATTACAGGATGTGATTAATACAAACTGTTCCATAGTGTGATAGAGGTCGAAAACTAAGACGGAAATTAATGAGTCATCTCCAACGGAATGAATTGGGTGGAATTCTAAACGATGTAGTCAACTATATTTTCTGGTTATTTACAGAAATATTGTTCTGTTTGAGCGTTTACTGATCGCTTTTGGATATATTAGTCAGCAAAAGACAGTTTGAGGTTACTCTCACCACCTTGGGAATAAAAATATAGTATGACCCAATGCTAAGGAATTAACGGTGTACCAAGCGAACAGAAAATCTAAGGAACAAAAGTCAAATAGTTTTTCAGGTTATTACAGAAATTTCGTTCTTTCAAGATTGTGTTTTGGTGTGTTGTGGTGTGGATAAATATTCAACTATTTTGGAATATCTATTTCCATTAAGAAGAATCATTCTGGAAAGACTTTAAGTAAATTTAAATTATTAGAATTTCTAGACTACATACAAAAAATTTACTGTAAGCTTTTAAGTCTCCGTTTATTTTTAATTTATTTTTTAAAATACCATTTGGTTTTTTCTCTTCATGTAAACTAAAAAAAAACACCATTACCCAAACATTTATAAACAAGATAACGTTAATTCGAAAAAGAGATTGTCATTTGCCAACAATCTTTTAGTGATGTCACCTCCAACTGATAATGATAACTTGAAAGCAAAAAAATGTATGTTTGAGGGACACCAGCATACAATTAAATTATTCAGAAAAGCCTAAACACTGCCGCCATCACGAATCTACTCTAAGAATTCCCACCCTTTAACAGGAATGAAATACCCCAAAATGTATTGGAAAATTAGTACAGCCATCTATAGACAACCAAAGACAAAACATGACAATGATGGATGTGTGTGTCACCCTGGGAAAATTCCAAGATATCTTATCTCAAAAATATTGCCCACAATTCCATAGGCAAACCAAAACACCATGTAGTATCACAGAGAGACATGTGTTTCCCAGAAATTTCCACAATGTCACGATTCTTATCCCTAAATATCCCCCACAATACAAAATATGCAAACCCAACACACCACATGATGTCCCTGACAGAAGGGGCCCCCAGCGAAATTCCAAACATTCCAAACTCTATAATAACACACATCCACGTCACGATTCCTTATCTTATCTTGATCTTGATCTGGAAGTATCCCACCAATCACGACATGATTCCTTATCCACTAATATATCTTCCTTTCCATTCAAAAGAAAACGTCACTTATTTACAACTAACAAATGGCATCACTTATTTACAACTAAAAAATGACATCACTTATCTTCATCTGATAACAAAAAACATCACGTCACGATCCTTATCTTATCTTGATCTTGATCAGGTTAAAAGTGTCCCACCAATCACGACACGATTCCTTATCTACTAATATATCTCCCTTTTCCATTCAAAACAATAACGTCACTTATTTACAACTAACAAATGACATCACTTATCTACATCTGATAACAACAAACGTTCACGTCACGATTCTTTATTTTATCTTGATCTTGATCTGGTAAGAAGTGCCCCACCAATCACAACACGAATCCTTATCTCTAACATCACTCATATTCCATACGTGAACCAAAACACAAGAACTGACGTCACTGAGACATATGCCCACAGGGAAATTCCAAACATTACAAACTCATGACGTCACACAAAATGACGTCATCATCTCAATCACGTCACGATTCCTTATCTTATCTTGATCTTGTCACTAGTGCCTACCCTACTACTCCCATTGCGCACACAGCTTTTTCATGTGCAATTTTTAGTGCAAGATATTATATACCTGTTCAGTTGAGAGATGCCTACAATCTCATGCACTTTCACTCGACAGTCTTCCATAACGATACCATGGATTTTGTCAATCGTTTCCTTCGTAGCTCAGTCAGGCATCCGGAGCGTGCTTCATCTTCAATGGACTTACAACCACATTTAAACTTATTTATCAAATTTATCAAAATATAAAGACTATTTATCAAAATAAATAGTCTTTAATGCTGGTACAGAGTCCGCATGAACTGCATCTAACTCAGCTTTGATCTGCGCGGCCGTCCACTTCTTTAAATAAAAGTGTTTTATCACTGCATGAAACTCGGTTTTCTCCATTTTTATGAAAAATGTGAACACGGTAATTTTAAATGTTTGACAAACGAGAATTGCTCGTCGCACGTGGCTAAAATTTTGCCAGTGGTCATGAAAAAGATGATAAGTGCCAACACTGGTATGAATGAATAATTGTTGCTGTCTATTGGGAATTTACCAAACTTTTCAAACAACCCTCGTACATTTATTAAAAACTGTTCAAATGTTAATCTATCCTATCCTAATTTACGCTCACGCGTAGACCTACACTTTTTACTGTGTAGGCATTCGGAACCGAAATCCTACGGAATAGGTTGGTTACTCTTTATTCCTGGAGGTATGCTATGATTGTAGCCTGTGTGTTTACGGGGCCGGTTTGCCTGTTTGCGGGATGAAAAACCCCAGATAAACTGGGGGAAGGGGGAGAAACCTTACTTTCCACGCCCAAGACCGGCTAGCTTGGCTATGGATGAAGATCCTAGAGCTCCTCACGTCGTCGACGGGAATCGAACCTAGAACACTCCTTCCCCAGGCATATGGTTGCGAAGCACATAGCCACTAGGCTAACCGCGTGGACTCAAATGTTAGTAATAGAAATAATCTCATCTCATCTTCTTCTTTTTACCCTCTTTTACCTTGCGGTGTCGAAGGTTTATTAATCATCGTACCTCAAACCGTTCACAGGATAAGGTGGTCAGCCCTACACTCTGGTGTATGCTATGTCTGTGTAGTGTTGAGTTCTCAAGGTTGGTTTGCCTGCTTTGTGGGATGAAAAACCAAGATAAACTGGGGGGAAAAAACCTACTGTCCACGTCCAAGACCGGTAAACTTGGCTATGGCTGAGGAAGATCCTTCAGCTCCTCACGTCACCGACGGGAATCGAACCTAGGACACTCCTTCCGATTACTATGTTAAACTAAGTTTAACATAGTAATCGGAGAATTGGGTAAAAAATAAACCAGTATATATCCAAGTAATTATAGAAGCAATTATCCAAGTAGAGTATAAAAATAACTTTGCAGAATAGCGGACCATTCATCATTTTTTTCCTCAGCTTGCCTTCATCGAAGCAAATCCAATGATTAATTCAAATAAGTCAAGCTGATTTGTTTAATAGCTTAAGACATGAGAGTAAGAGAGAGAGAAATCAGTCAAAACACCAGGCTATTAAAAATATATAAGATAGTTCACATAAAGTTTAACATAGTAATCGGAGAATTGGGTAAAAAATAAACCAGTAGATATCCAAGAATGAAGATTAATGAAGAAAATTAGGGGAATCACCAGTTGACGTCAATGCAGAACCATATTAAAAATGAAGATATCCGAAAAGAACAACTTGGCATTACTAATATTCAAGAATGGCTAAGTAGAACTAATCGCAGATGGTAAGACAACGTAATCAGAAAGAGAGAGAGAGAGAGAGAGAGATGCAACTCAACAAACCAAATGTTTGAAGCAAAAAGACATTTGTTTTATTTTTAGGCAAAAAAGAAGAAAACCAGAATATAGGTACTGTATACTGAAGCAGTGATGAGAATCAGAGAATCAAATCAGAAGTTTGACAAATAGACCAATTCTGGATGAAACTAGAGTATTGAGAATGGGCTCCGTATAAGGCTAATGACATTCAACTGAAAAAGCCATTATAAAAGTCTCTCATCCTAGAGGGGATTCCAAACCTGGTCACTCCAACCAAAGGGAAGATGATGCGGCATCTTCGCAAGTGAGATACAGAGGGATCTCATAACATCTGGTACACCCTTGAGGATAGATACCAGAAGCAGTATGTTTATCCGAGTGGTTGCATTTCCACTCTTCAGCCGGACAACAAATTGTGGATTCAAATCTATGCCATTAATGCTTGTGAATGTTTTAAATAGTGAATGACTGTCATCGCCCGGCAGACTGTTGCCATGCTCACTGAAGACCTAAAGTTGCTTGAAAAATTCTATGTGTGGTCACTAGAGTAAGGTTTCAAGATATCTAATATTTAGTATAATGGTTTGTCTAATGTACATTTCACCTAATGGCTAATATTCACAAAAATAGCATGAGGTCAAGGAGGGAGGAGAAATATTTTTTCGCTCATGGATTCAACCTTCGCTAGATACCGAGGTGATTAAGAATGTTTTTCAGGCTCGTGAACTGACCGTTTTCTAAGTAAAAACTTGATGTTTATCATGATTTCAAATATTTACCTAATAATTTCTTTAAAAATATGTACATAAAATGTATTTTTTCTTTCATCACGCCCACCTTCATCCATTGAGAAGTGGACTCATACAAGAGTAACACAACTTGCTCAGAGAACTGTAGAATCTGTAGACATCGAATTCAAGTTGTTAAAGACTCATGTACATACTATACCATACCATACCATTCCACAGGCAAAAAAAAAAATAAAATCATAATATGCATTAGAAAATGCGATATGTACCCAAGCAGTCAGTGCGGCAACACGTAATAATTTAAGCTTTCAACACATTTGAGCCGCTGCACCTCCACAAAAAAAAAGGATCATCTAAATACATTAAAACATGCGTTTCGTAGATTAGGACACCAAATTACAGACAGAAAAGACTGCCTAAGTCTATTAAAGTCACGTTCAATGTTAATAACCTCCTCAACACCTTATGAAAAGTCTTTTAGCTTTATACCTCTGATCTCAATAGCAGGTAGCTCGAATTCGGTTCCATTTCTCCATTAATACAGTTACTATCAAATCAGTAATAATAAATATCTGCAGGGAAAGCATGCGGGTATCTTACTGTTATTTACAGAATGCCTTATTTGTTTCAGTTTTATCAAATACTTCTGGCTTGAATAATACTTGAACAGTAATTGGAAAAATTCTTCCAAAGTTAAAAAGAACCTAAAGGCTGATTCTCCTCTCTGTGTCTTGCTTTTGAGAAAGCATGCTTTACTCATATAACCTCACAATGCATAGTCCAATTTATCTATACCAACACTACCTTCTTTCTTCAAAAAATTCGGTTTTCATTTCTTCATTATTTAATTGCTTTTTAACTTTTTTTTTGTTTCGTTTTCAAACCCTTCCTTCTTTCTATGCATTTTCAAACTTTGACCACGTATTTTGAGATAATCACTCATTTCCTATTCCTAGTTGCAGTTTCTTCAATTCTATCACACGATTAATCGCTTCCTTTCCCTGTTATTCTGCGTTGCTTGAACCTTCCGCATGGAGTGGTTTTAATAGCCACTGCGCCAATACAATGAGAGCAATCCATCATTCCCTTCTCAGAGTCAACAACAAACCTTACGACTGCACATTGCAGTATTTCACAGCAACGTTTTTTCTAAGAAAATCATATTTTGCGGTGAACATTTTTTTATCCTTTGCTTCTTTAACTATGAAATAAATCACGTGATTTAAGCAAATTCAAGTCTGTTTCTCCTTGGCACTCGCTAGGAACATTATAAAAATTTACATCTGGTGACGTTTCTTGGATTTATCAGAGTCCAGTGACTACTAAAATAAAATAAAATAAAATAATCACATTATAGGAAAATTGCCTTTAGAAACTCAGGTAATAATGAAAGATATTATGCCGATATAAAAGAAAATATAAAGTTTTCTCATTAACAGAATAATGAGATAAAATTATCATCACTAAGATCTGCAATAACACCATTTAAAAACAAAATTCTCATAAGATTATATATTATGAACACAAATTGGAACATTTATGCACTTATGATGTACAATTTCGCATCAAGAAGAAAAATATAAACGTACCAAGTAGAAAAAGCTCAATTTAAAAATAAATGTTTTTTTTTAGGTTTTGGAACCATTTTCAACCATTTTTTCAAATGGTTGAAAAACAATCTGAATTGTAGATTTCGCTACGAAATCTGAACTATGGACTAAAGATATATTTTATTTGCTCATAAATATCTTCGTTATTTCAAAACAACAAAGATTTTGGGAAGAATTTCTTATTAAACCAGATAAAAATTAATTGATCCTATATAATAAAAACTGGATTAATCATCCCTGACTCCAGATACTCAAAATAGTTATTTAACCCCTTAACGTACCAATTAAAAATCAGAAAGCGTTTCTGCCAATTATTTGAGCGAGGGTGATTTGCTGGATCAAATTCATCATTATTTTTCAAATAATGATGAATTTGTGCAAACGCAAACAAAACAGCCGATACACGCCGTTGGCAACTTTTCTCGGCTGAAAGGAAATAGGCACAAGATTGTCTAGCGTCTATATTCGGTTGTATTTATATGTGAAATCAAAATTCAAAATTAATTTTGGTGCAATAAACAAAAGACGTGTCACAGATGTCTTTGTATGTTAAGGGGTTAACTACAAATCCAGTGAAAGCCTAGATGCTTATTAAAGAGACTGCCAAATATAATTGCAGCAAATCACTTAATATTCTCCTAATTGCTCGTAAAAGAATAATAGGCACCTCTTTGGTTTCAAAAAATGAGTTATAAAGTTACTTTCTTCTTCTGTTTCGGAAAAAAAATGAATAATTCAAAAGTAAATCAAGATACATTATATGAACTGCTTCATTACGCTTGACGGAGTAAGCGTGATTTTGTTTCTTCCTATAAAAGCTTGGGGGTTCTTGAGCGTTTTAATCGGATTTCTTGATCTCAGTCTCGTCGTTGCCTCATTCCCTTTTCAAACTCCTCGATTTCAAAGTAAAATAATTAAGAATTGTTTCTTTATGTTGGCCAACTTTGCAGGAGGATTTCATACATTATATATCAGTTTACACTAATTACTGGAGAAGGTAAGGATTTTCTAGTCTATGTTGCGCCGGAAACTCGTATCTCTACTCCAGAAAAATAAAAGACTTTATTGTCTAGTTTACTCCTCTGCATTGAGGAGTAAAATAGACAATACACAACCGCAATACCCGAGTTACCTTTTCGTAATCGTATATTACTATCTTGCTAGGCATTAACGTAATCCCTGAATGAGGTATTCCTTTAATCTAAATTTTTATATAATAAATGAATTAAATACAGTAGTTATCTACTGTTATTATTACGTGGCACTTCCAAGGAGACTAAGGACTCATCGTGGGAGGGACACAACCGTCTACACTACACTACTACTGCTAGTAATATTATTTTTGTTTCTTTCTTTGCGTGTGCTATCTGGCGATTTTCCTGTATTCCGAATGAAAAACCCGAGTTTCCGGATTAAAAAAAAAAAATCTCGCTACTTCCTTATCGACTAACTCATCTTCAATTTGAAAAAGTCAATCGAAGGGTGCAATGACTTTCTACTGAATTTTTAATTTTTCTACTGACTCTTCATTTTCTTATACTTGGAACCCGTGCGTTAAAAAATAAAATAATAGAGAGAGAGAGAGAGAGAGAGAGAAGCCATTTCATTTTTGTCCCAATATCAGAACCACAAAGAGAAAAAACGTGTCGAAAAATATTAAAACAACTCCCTTCTAATAGAATAGAGGGGGAGTTATTTTAATATTTTATAATAGAATTTAAGAAAAGGAAATGTAGAACTTGGGGGGGTACACAAAAAAGTCTAAGGGATTCAAATTTTGATAAGGATGAGATGATCGAAAAAACCCTGCTCTAGAAACTAAACACGTAACTTTTTCAAAAACTAATTCAAGCTTCCAATAAGCAGGAGAGTAGTCTCACGAATGCAGGTTGACGAAATTAATCTATTACCTAAAAATATTCACAACTATCCATTTCACGGCGGAATTCAACCTGTTGGAGCGAAGACGATTTTCACTCGGCCAACCAAGCTCAAGTCACTCCACATGTAACAGATGAAACGATTACGCTAATTAAATTAAAATTTGTGCAATTGTTTCAATTTTAGTTTGACATATAAAGTTCGTAATTTTAAAATTCCCGATTGCTGGGAATAGTAGTAATATAATATTTCTCGAGAATTTCAAGATTTTTTTATAATCTTTTTCGATCTGAAATTCCCCGTTTTCGTCGCGTACGAGATAAAATAATTGAGATATTCCACGAGCTTACCTTAATCCCATCACGTGTACTGTACATAAGCGGAGTGAAATCATAGTAAAATAATCACAAATAATTAAGTAACATTTTGGAGAACACTAATTTCACTTACTTCATCGTAGTTAGCAGTAACAATGAGTAAAACGTTATGAGGAATAGTTGCAGTATTTTTTTTAAAAAAGGCAATAATCAGACAACTTGTTACCGAAGTGTTGCAAAATATTGCAGTGCAATGCATCATCATCAAAAAGTGGACTTCATCGTCATCTCGAACGATGAAAGAAAAGAAAAGAAAGAAAAGCAGTGAAGGTTATGAGCAAACACTGTCTAAAAACGTTTTATCTAGAAGTAAATTAATTAGTTGCCACTCTTGCAAAAACAGAAGATGGAATTTCTATCAGTATTATTGTAAAGAACAATTTTAATAGATAAAGAGTCTCTAAAAGAGGCCTGAAGTTACCAATAAGGATAATAAGAATGAATAAGGATTCATGGTACTGTTTCTGCAGCAAAGGCCTATTCTTTAGTTAAAGAAAAATTGGTGTCCCATATTTGTTTTGAAACAGATACAATTGCAACTACTACTGATGGTACTGCAGTTATGAAAAAATTCGGATACAACGAATTGGATTCTGATAATACAGAATATACTTTATAGGAGGATGTTTTGCCTTTGATATCTAGTATAAGAAAAACTGTTCTAATTGTTTAAATATTTTCCAAAAATAAATTTTATTTTGTAGAAACAAATAATAAAGAATGAAAAAAAAATAAGAGTTACAAGTAATTTTGGACTGCAAAACAGGTTCAAATACGTTTGAAAATATGACTAACAGGTTTTTAAAGAAAGCTCTCATTTATGGAAAGACGAGTATTCAAAACTTGCTGAAAATATATTAAATTTTGTATAACCCTTAAGACTAGCAAATGAAACACTAAGAAATCATGGCCCAAATTTACTGACAGGGGAAGAAATATTTTGATTCCTTTTTCGTAATTTAGAAAAACATTCTGTTTTCAGAATGTTTTTTAAGCGTTTTTTTTTTCAAAATGTTTTTTCTATTTTAAGATTTTGAAAGAAACTAAACGGCATTTTTTTTAAACGCAGAGATAAAGTCTCCCTTGGTATCCCTTATTATTTACGACGAGGTTAATGATGTTTTCTTTTTTGTGTTATTGAAAATAAAAATATAATTATACGATCAGAGAAATCGATAATGAAACGAATATTCAAAGAAAAGTGTACTTCAGTAGAAGCTTGTAAGAGAAATCAATACGAACAAAGCAGTGTTATGATCTAGGAGAATTATAAGCAGATTTAGAAACAAACACAGCGAGAAATATATTTATTTTGACGGTGATAGTACAGATGATGAAATCATCTATACTAGAACCGGATTTAAAACTTCTGTTAGATGCACCACTAACACCACTAAGATGATGAAATCATCTATGCTGGAACCGGATTTAAAACTTCTGTTAGACCTACGCCAAACCAAAATGAAAGATTTTTTACTACTCCTGCTTTTTTTTTCTAATTAAACAGAGAACCATTCTTTCCAACAGAACAATCAGAGCTTTGCGTTTTTTAAATTCTATTATAACGATGAATATAAATATTTATATTTTTTTTTCCCACAGCATTAGTACACACACACACACACACACACACACACACACACACACACACACACACACACACACACACGGCCATTTCCCGTTCCGGAAGATAAAAAACGTCGGGAATTTAGAAACGCTAATAAACAACAGAAGATGACCTAAATTATTAACAGAATGGAAACCTATGGATACCGGTAGGCATACTGGAAGACGTCGCTAAAGTGTAACGGATGAGAAAAGTTGCAAAGAAAATGGACTGGAGAAATTGAGGAAGATGTCTATCACTGGACTGATCCAGTTTAACAAGAAAATATCAATGTACACTACGTGTTGAAATATTTGTAAATATGTCAAGTTTGTTGTCATATATATATATATATATATATATATATATATATATATATATATATATATATATATATATATATATATATATATATATATATATATGTAATTCTATATATATATATAGAATTACAGAGACTTAAAATTGTAATAACAGAACAAGTACATAAAAGACAGTAGCGTGTTGGAAAACAAAAAGCGAGCTTCAGTTCCAAACAAACGTATACTGAACATAGGCAACGTGTGCGTCAGAGAGATTAAAACTTAGGCTGTTATTGATATGAGAAGAATCTAGAGAAATTTCTCTAGATTCGACAATCTTTCTCTCGAGTTCATCATAGCACACATTGATGTTAGAAGTTTGAGTCCAGTTCACAATGTGTTGGCGGCCTTCGTCTGAGTTAACTGAAAAGAGAACGTGGCTAGAGACAGTGCTGGCACTAGTCTTGTTATAGGAGATAACTCTAAGGTGTTCTTCCAAACGTAGAAGGATGGATTTAGCAGTCTGGCCATATCATGGCTTTCCACAATCACATAAAATCTTGTACACTCCTGGAAACTGAGTTGGAAGATGTTTCTCTTTAGGTTTACTAAGTATTGAACGAAGTTTTGGGAGCGTAGTGAAGCAAGTTCTGAAGTTAAACTTCTTGAGAATTTTTGCCAGTTTTGGTGAAAGAGAGCTGATGTAAGGCAAAGAGATGAAGGCTCTGGGGGGGAGGAGAGGGATCTTCAGAAGTAGTTGAGTGACTGGGGGAAAGAAATTTGTCAATTTTCTTAGGATAAAAACCATTATTAATAAAAGTTTTTTAAGAAAAAGGAGTTCATTTTCAATTTCTGTTTCTTCTGTAAGTAAAGATTTTGCTCGGTGAGATAAGGTGGAAATAATACCAAATTTTTGTGGGGGATAGTGATGGGAGGAAGCATGAAGATATCTATCAGTATGAGTAGGCTTTCTAAAAATTGAGATTTTAATACTCTCAGCACATCTGGTAAGTTTCAGGTCTAAAAAGGGGAAGCAGTCATCGGATTCCAGTTCGAAGGTAAAAGACATTTTTTCATGACACTTTTTTAGGTAGTCTAAAAATAAATTGAGGTTGTTGACACCATCTTCCCAGATGAGGAAAATATCATCAATATAGCGATACCAGAATTTTGGTTTAAGGTAGAAGAAGTTAATATCTTTTACTTCAAAATCGTTGAGAAATATATCTGCGAGAATTGGAGAGAGCGGGCTGCCCATGGCCAGACCTGAGTTTTGTAAGTATATATATATATATATATATATATATATATATATATATATATATACTGTATATTATAAGAAACGAAAAAAAATCCGATTTGAACAGCGTGCACAAATTCAGTAATTTCATTATAACGACGACGATGATCTTATAACATCTGACAGTTATTTGTTCGGTTCCCATTATGAAGCCGAATGAGAATGTAAGTAAAAGTTGCCGACCTCCTCTTAAAGAATTGTAATACAGTACTGTATAATATAAGACTGCGGTATTTGCGGGTTGCGTTTTTTAAGACATTTAAGAAAACGTTAAAGTTGATAACAGTAATTATAAAAGCTAGTATCTGAAGTAGAATATAAAAATGATTTTGCGAAATAGTCGCAACTATCAAAAGTTATTTTCCTTGCTTTCTTCGAAGTGAATCTCTTGATTATTTCAGAGAAGTCAGGCTAAATTCAGGTTTAATATTTTGAGATGGTTTTATTTTATTTCTCCTCTCAAATTTTTAACCCGGCAAAGTGTTTCAAAGTTTACTTGGTTTACCACACTAAGATGCACTATATCTAAGTACAGTATATGGTTTTGTTGCGATAAAAGGGTTTTATTTCAAAAAATCTAAAGATAGCACTATATCTAAGTACAGTATATGATTTTGTTTAAAACTTTGAATTATTGTTTTTATTTAATCTTATGCTAAACTTTAAACATGTTGCTTCAGAAAAAAGGAATAAATGATTATAGAATAATTGTAACATTTTTTTCGGTAATCATATCTTCCTCTACGTGTTGAGCTCAGGGCCTATTACGGCCAAGTAATTGCCGCTTGGCTGTTTATAAACCTAATTAATTTTACGATGGTTCAATTTGATCTTACTTATATGGCCTACTATGTCTTAATTGTTTGTATTCTATACCAGTATGTCTTACGGTATGAAAAACCTCTGCCACCTCTGTATGAATCTAGATGACTTACCTTTTGTACACTAATTATAAAAGTTTATCGCGTTCTAAACTGGACTCGAACGCGGGTCTTTCTGACCACAGGTCATCCTCATCGTTAATGAATGAACTACAAAGCTCTCTTCTAGTATTGCATTTTTAAGTATTGTGACATCGGTTTAGAAAAAGAAATTATTATTACCCAGACATCAGGACCATGCAGTCAAGATTCATCGTAGGAGACTCAAATTAAGCATGATTCACACAATGCATTACACTAATTCACCGACAGTGCATTTTGGTCATCTGCCACTCTCTAAGCAAAAAATCTAATCTTATCATCCTTGCTAACTACACTTTTGCTCAGCTTTCAAGTTGTTCCTTCCCCCTGCCATGAATTGCAAAAAACATTTTCCCTTGCATTTATTTTACAGAATCCCTTTATTAATTTATGTTTCTATCATATCTCCTCTTCTGCCTATTAAGAAATTTTGTAATCCCAAACTTCCGATTCATTTCCATAATTATTCCATAACACTACATCATCCTGTTCCCGCATCTGAATTCCGTCTCTCTACCACTGTTGCTAAAAAACTTCGACGACAAATCCGAACATAGCTGGATGTACCCTTTCAAGTCATCTCTAACATCATTAATATACAAAATAAAAAGTGCAGCAAGAATGAAACCTGGCCGCACACACTACTGGTCACTTACCTTCTTGATTCTGCTCCACCATGGATATCCTATGCTCTTTGATGGCTTTCTGTCAGCCATCCTCCTATCCATGTATTACTGATATCCATTTAATATACTTAATATCCATTCCCACTTGTTCCAGTCCGCTTAACAAATTACCATGTGGTTACTGCCAAATACCTTCGCAAAATCTAACAAATATTATAACGTAGCCATTTCCTTTATCCAAATCAACCAGCACAATCCTTTCACAAAGCCGTGGGGCCCTATCCACAAAGCACCATATTCCTATCTATCTTACCTTACGGGTTATACCAACTTTTCCAAAACCTTAACCAACACTTTGAGAAACTAACCAGTCTATAATTTGTTCTACTTCTGACTTGGCCTCCTTCCTTGTGTAATGGAACTATCTTGGGACTCTGCCAGTGCTGAGTCAAACTGGTTCTATTGATCACTTTTAAACACACACACACACACACACACTAGTAAAGTTATATCAAATGTCTCGAAGAGTATTAATGCATTTTTAAACAAATTTTAAGTAGAACTTGATATAAGGTAATGGCATGGAATAAAACCTCTTTTATCGATTTTAAAAAGTGACTAATACTTCCGACCCTAAATACTGAAATGCAAATTAGGAAGTGCGGTAAGCGTATTAGTCATCACTGTCTGGAACTCAAAGAATGGAGGTGCGCGGGGGAGAAGAAAATCCTTCGCGTCTCGATTTCGTTCATACTGCAGGGAAAGCTGTGACAGAAAGCGCAAAGCCCCCCTCCCCCACACACACATAATGATGGCTTCCACATGAATTGTAATCATTTTAAATTACTGAAACTAAGTGAAATTATAAAACTAACCTATTTCATTAAAAGAACAATTCCAAACAAGAAAAATTAAAGAAAGTACAATACAATTGTGAAAGCAAAAACGGACAAATGATTCATGTGCTTGGTTGATATTTGTAATTCTGCTAGTTCACACTACGTCATCTTGTGTATTTTTTCGTAGATGTAGTTACGCGCCACACAAGCACTTCAGATTCTAAATACTCAAGTAAGTGTTTGATAGTGCATTTTCCTTTAGTAATAGGAGCGTGTCTACGATTATGCCCACTTTACAAATAATCACTGGGAAATTCCGCTAAGAGTGGGGTTAATTTACGTTGTCATTTCCTTGTCTTCTTGATGGCAGTACATATCAGTGTGCTCTTCACCTCTCGCAGATAGCGTGCAGAACACCTGCATACCTCGCATCATCATTTTCTATCGCGTTAGTCACGGAGATACCTCCAGTGTCAAGCTTTGTTTGAAAAATGAAAGTTTATGAAAGTGGTAGGGTAATTGAGAAATATTATCATCACGCCTTAACACGAAAAATTCCCTTCCAACAACTTAACATTTTGTATGAGGATTGAGAGTATTTTTTTTTCTATTCTCCTTCACCTGTTTTTTCTTTCTGATAAATGATTTTGTTAGCAAAGTAGTCTTCACGAAATGGGAATTTTTACAAAGAAGTAATGTAATCATACTGGAAACTCGGGGATATAAATGTTGTACCTCCTGAAAAGAATGTACTTTTGAGGAGACATAACAAAAGAATGTACTTTTGAGGAGAAAGAATGTGCCTCCCGAAAAAATGTACTATTATTTTCTCAAAAACATAAAATTCAAGTAAAAAAATACCCAACATTGAAAAAACCTTATGTCCTGCATTCTTTTGAAAATAAATTTCAAAAACAAATATCTTGTGATATTTCTGTGGACGTCTTGAGGTTAGTTAGTAGGTTCTATGCACATAGTTATGTTATTTTTAGATTTCTTCTATACTGTTTATATTTATTTATTTGTAATGACAATTTATTTTCCACCCTCATCCTTATGTAAAAATCGTACAGTTACGTCTGTACAGATAATGCAGAACTTGATAAACAGTTCAGATACAGGTAATTGTATTTTCGTGTTATTTTTCTGGATCAGAAAAATGACAAATGAAATAGATTCCAGTTATGAAAATCTCACTGTAGATGGACGCAATCGTATTTAATCGTTACGAACTTTAGAATGTAAATGTATAAGAATACGAATCCAGACCAAAATGCAAACATTGACTTATAATTGGAAAATTTGACTAACAGTTCATTTTCTTGCCTTTATTCAAAAATACTCCTTTTGAATCTCTAAATGAAAGAAAATCAATTTTTAAAATCATCAGTCCTGATTTGGAAAAGTTTTAGTTTGTGCATTTGAAATAAAAGGGCAAATTTTATGTGCATATCACGTATACTTTATTAATAGGTCTTCTATATGCGTAATGCATTATAAGATGCCTATTGGTTGGAAAAACTTGTATTTGAATCAAAGAAAGAGTTGACTAGTTACCGAAGTAGGATTTTTTTTCTGCAGTTCTTCCTCCTACGAAATGAAAAAAAAAAAAAACTTTAGAATATACAGTGTGCTGACTTAACGCAAGCAATATATAATCCTCTTGTCAGCCTGGGATTTATGATAGATAATAAATATACTCTTCCCTACGGGAGAACTTCGCTCTGCATTGAGCTGAAGATAGTTGAGATGATGGGACGAGTTTATTGAGATCTCTGGGATATTGTGTGAACAATGCAAGCGAGTAAGAAGAAAAACGTGGGGAGGAAGAGACGATAGAGAGCACTGAACTAAGAGAGTAAGTGATGAAGCAAACATCATGAAACCGAAGAGTAGCCCGAAGCCCTTTTCTGATTTTTGCTGAACAGAAAGTCAGTGACGTATGAAAAGTTTGACTGGTAATTTCTTACAGAGTCAGTAGCTGTGAACATGGGACTGTGAAAGGCATCAAAATACAAACGAAAATATTCCATAAAAGTTCAACGATACGGTTTTATGAAGGGCACTGCACGAAACGAAAAACGCACTTAAGCAAGCGGAAAGAATGAGAGAGCCCTCACAAACTACCTCAACACCGAAGAGAGAGAGAGAGAATAAGTAGGCGGAGGGAAAATCCCCGCTTCATCGCATCAGCTGAAGCGCGTTCTTCACGATCCCGAAAATACATCCGTACAAGGGCAGAATTCCAAGTAGACCCTAGTTGTCATCCTGAACAGTTTAGCATGTCACTGGGCTATCCCCAAGTCTCGTTATGTTCCAAAGACGTTCACTGACGGCAAGAAGCGGGCTACAAGAAGAAGCAGTCAAGTATAGAAAGGCCATTTTCGGCGTTCCACTCCAAAAGTACTTGGGGGCGGTGACTCGAGAAACACGCTTGCTAGCACGAATTGAGCACGTGATCTGGATGTTAAGTAGGTGGGAAAAAGATGGTGAAGATATCGAGCATCAGTTAAGGAGAATGTTCTTGTGTGGGAACATCTGAGCTCAGTAAACAATTTTCCTGCTGGATGCACGATGACCTTTAACGGTGTGAATTGCAAAAGAGAACGGGTGTATTCAAAGAACAAATGGCTATTGCAATGATATTTTAAACACAAAATATACATTTTTCACTGCTATTTTTCTTTAGTATGGATTCATCTGCAGTCTTAAAACACGTGTTTATGATGTAGCGATAAATATTTTCTCAGCTTAAAATAATCAGCTTGATTTCGTGTTGAGTAGAATTTGTCACATGTTACTTATAAATTTTTGAAAATGCAAAATAATCATTCTACATAAAATAATTTAATGCTTTCAAAGAAACTTTAATCGAATGATCCTGATAAATTAAGATACCGAGTGAAAATACCAGTTTTCACTGGATATCAGTAAGGGTTTTAAAATAAATAATGCATACTAATTTTTAAATAAGGTATGCATTAGTAACACGTCAAATGCATACCTTAAACTAAGAAAGTAATTCCCAATGGAATGCAGCAAATAAAAACATTTGTAATTTACCCGTTTTCCTTATGAACGCAAACCTAATTTCTTTATATGCTTATTTCTTTTATAATGCTTTTGCATTATTTCATTAGTACGTGCTTTCGATGTCTCGATAGTCAATTATCCTCACCTCCCAATAAATAAAATTTTGCAAAAACAGTTTTGGAAGATATCAATGCATTATACTTAAAGACACGCTCACATTTATATACAAATAACATTCATTGTAGTCGTACAATTAAGTATAGGGAATAATTTTACTTGTTTGTACAAAGTCTTGTGGTATGAATAGGATTGATTCTAGTCGCTGACTACGGGATTTTTTTTTCTAGGTTATTTTTTGCCGATTTTTTAATTAGTCCGTCTATGCGTAGAATACTGTTAGGATTAAGAACACGAAAACGAAATAGTGGTAGCTGAACGCATGACCCCATTATTTGATAAACGCACTGCGTCTTTCCACACTGGATAGAAAACGCCGCTCTTCATCAATAATGAAGGTAAAGACACTGACCGCAAACCTATCCTCAAAAAAAAAAAAAAAAAAAGTTGGGCTAAATAATGTCCCTTTTAGGAGTAGGGGGAATGCATTGGATTGTGTAAGGAAATGCTCGCTCCTGAAGCAATCATATCAAAATGGACTGGCTGCCTATTACTTTTATGTTTGGAAAATTGTAAGTTAAAGAAAAAACTAAATTTCACGTATAAAAGTTCTCTGATATACAAGTTACAGGAAAGCCTATAGATGTCTTGTTATTTTTTTATTGATTTTTTTTGTGTGCGTTTGCTTGTTATATTTCCTGGAGTGCAAAGATTTGAAGAGAATATACTAACAGATACAAATTTATTACCGAACTAACTAATGGCCGACACAGAGAGCGAAAATGTAGCTCTTTTTATTTTCTAAAGAGTATTTGTAGCAAAGGCTATTAGAAAGCAGAACACTTAGAAGTAGTACCGTTCACCTTGGCCATTCAGTTATTAAAAGCGAAACTCACAGTCACAATGGAAACATACGTCACATCCGTTGGTCATCGAACCAAAGTTTTAATAAATAAAGAGACATTGACACAGTTGTACTTTTTTTTTTTTTTGTCGCATGCTACCAGTGATTTTCATTGTTTCCTCGGAATATTAAACGAACCCCACGAATATAAATTCACTGTTATTAGGGGGGGGGGGGTCTGGAAGGTTCTGATAAACACCTAGAACAAAAATGATATTAAAGCAACTGATATAACCACAAGAAAGCATATACGGGAATATAACATTATATAAGAACATAAGTTACCTTCGTAACTCTGCTACTAGTATGTTCTTTCTTGTGGTTATATCAGTTGCTTTAACATCATTTTTGTCTAGATGCTTATCAGAACTTTCCAGACCCCCCCCCCCTACATCCTCGCTGTTTGCGTATTAACAGTCCTTACATATAATCTTAATATCGCCAACGTGACTAAGACGTTCACGTTGTATTAATATTAATAATAACTTATCAATCCTTCAATATTGTATTATCACAATTTAATAGCCTCATTTATCATTATTCCTCTGAAAACGCTGATCATTCAACTGGCACCTTGAATTTCCCTATTTCTCACCAAAAACTTCAACTGTTTCGAGTGGCGGCCCGTACATAAGCACTGCGACACTGCAGCACCTCCAAGGAAAAAAATGAAAAATTTAAATTTTGTTTGTTTATATATAATAACAATGCTATAAATTACATTACAAATTCATTACATTATATAAATGCAACACAACATGATAAAGGTTACAGCTTATGTTTCGACAGTGACTGAATAGTTAATAATTGGAATTGTTCGATTAACGCTTTAGATTACGAAACAAATACACTGCGATCTAACGCAGTGTCGATATTATCACGTTCGACCAATTGCAGCCAGACTCGCCGATATTCGTTTGCGCTTGTGATTGCAAGTTACAAGTCATTCCGACACTGCACGTTTGAGCAGTGTATCGTATGCTTGCGCGTGTTATTTCTGTGAGATACGAAACTTTTATTATTGGTGCGTGTTCGTGGTGAGGGTGAACAATTTTTTGCAAATCTTATTTCATTTTGTTAAAATAACATATAATTATTTATTTATTATAGATACAAGGCTGAATTATGACGAGTGTCACTAGGGCCGCCGAGAGGGGGTGACATCTGAGACTTTTGTCACGGGCTCGGCATCGAAAAGGGCCCGACCGTCGGGCCCCGACTTGTCACATAACTGTGTTTATAATGCATGGTTTAATTATCGTAATAATACAACAATGATAAAGGATAATGGCGTATCGAGAATGATACTGTGTTTTGTTTTAGACCAGGGGTGGGGAACCTTTTTAGTATCAAGGGCGAAAATTGCTAATTTAAAAACTTCCGCGGGCGACTGGCAAATTTTAACTCTTATATATAGTGTATATAGTGTGCAATATATATCTCAATAAGTAAATGTGCAACATTCTCATCTGATATGGTATCTTTTAATTACAGTTGTGTAGACATATAATTATAACAATCAAGCAAAGGCTATATTTAATTTATTTAAAAAATTATATTTATTTTAACTGAGAACTTTATTAAAGCAATAATAGCATATAAATATTTCATCAAAGTTAATGAAGCTTACCTTTAATCTTAAACTTTTTAGTGAGAAGGCTGAAACTGCTTTTTTTGTGAAAGCTTAGAAAGATTAGCCGCTCTTGATCAGATGGCTACTCGTAGTTCATTGGCGAGATTTTCATTCATATTTTATGTAATATAGTTATTTTTGATTTTGTATATTTAATTATTTAAATTTAAATAAATTTAATTATAATAAATTTCAATTATTATAAAATTTTATTTACATGTACATACGAGTACATCAGAAAAGGGGCGAATTGAAATAGACACGATGACGTCAATAGGCGTTCGTGCAAGGTTGTTGCAGTCGGCTGCGCTAGCGCTAGCTAATAATTGCATTCACAGTAATGTTCCCTGCCAGAAGGTTTTGTGATTGTTTGTAAAGTGTGCAACTGTATAGTGTAGGCCATGCGCTAAAAAATAAAAGTAAGTGTTCTTAGTCATTTGATTTTTTAATTATTAAAATTATATTTTTAATAATAAAAATTTGACCAACAGAAACGTATCATCATAAATCTGGAAATCAAAAACGAAAGGAGAAAAGGGATCGTGGGAAGGCAAAAGAAGATTTAAAAAACAAGTTTACTACTGAAATATTTGAAGACAGAAGAACACCAAGATTTTTTTAAATAAATGGTTAATGTTTTACATGACTTTTTTTTATTAAACAAAAGTAATGCACATTTTTAAATGGGGCCCGGACCACAGACTCGTCACGGGCCCGAAAATTGCTCTCGGCGGCCCTGAGTGTCACTATTGAAAATATGAAAAGAATTATATTTTTCAATTATCGTTACACGAAACAAATACACTGCGATCTAACGCAGTGTCAGATCGCAGTGTATTTGTTTCGTGTAACGATAATTTGACCAAATTATCGAATTTGGCCAATTGCAGCCATCTCGCCGATATTCGTTTGCGCTTGTGATTGCACGTTACAAGGTCATTCCGACACTGCTCGTTTGGGCAGTATATCGTATGCTTGCGCGTTATTTTTGTGAGATACGAAACTTTTATTATTGGTTCGTGGTGAGGGTGAAATATTTTTAATAAAGCAATATTTAAATTTATTTATTAATAAACTGATTAGTAAAAAAATTATTTTTTTTATTTTTTATTATTTTTTTATTTCATATATGCAGCACCCCCACTTAAAATTTTCACCGGCCGCCACTGACTGTTTCCATTCCCTGTTCTTGCTAACTACTAT